>NC_090931.1:270943476-271246773 GCF_040938575.1 Ambystoma mexicanum | reverse complement strand
CGTCTGTGACGTGACCCGCACAGGTGTTTCCCACACAGCACGTGATGACAGAGCATACGTGGAAAGACTGCACGTCAGAGTGTAATCGCGTGTGATTGGTGGAAATGGCCCTACACGCAGAAGTGACAAAGCATGTAATTGGTGGAAATGGCCCTAGCGCGTACACGCCGCGTAAGTGACGCTGGACGTGTGGGCCTGTATAAAAGGTACGTGTAGAACACGTTTTCCTTGTACGTGCTTTTCGTGGAGAGCGAGTGGGTGAATTCTGTACTTCTTGTCGTTTCACACGCGATTTACTTCACGGCGTTTCAAGTTCGTATTCCCTGTTACCTCTGACAGCTTTTTCTCTTTTTTCTCTTTTACTGGTTTACCTGGGCCTGTTCCCTCAAACAGTGTTCCCTTCTACTGTTGTCCTGTCTCCTCAGACAGCGTACAAATCTTCTTTTGGCGGGGGTGTTGCCAACCAAACGTGCTCCTTTTACACGCTCGTTTACCAGGCAGACGGTGAGTCACGCACGTATCTAACATCTGTGCTTGCCCCATGTGTAGCCTACCCTTTCAGAGGTCATTCTAGGCTGCGTGTGACACGCATACGTTCATTCTTGTGTTACTGGGTGCCACAGCGTAGTGCAGGTTTTTCTTTCTGCACACGTGGTCTAGGAGGGGTTGCGTGCACGTCATCTCCCTTTTTTGGGCCTCCTGTGCGTTGCGTGACCCGTCATCTTTCCCCAGGGGTTACATTCAGCCTTGCTAGAGCACTAGGGTACAATTACCATCTGGTACCCAACCCCTTTGACCCCCAATTGCCCAGGACAATAGTCTACATCCACTCGGATACGCACATTAACATCAGTGCCATGGCTGGGAGGCGAGGATTCCGTAAGGGTGGCAAAGGTGGAAGAGCCACAAGTGGTGGCCGTGGTGGATCCGGTAGGGGACGTGGTCGTAACTTGCAGGGTGAGCCTGTCCTCCCATGTGTGGAGGACCAGTCACGGGCACCCATAATCCCCCCCTCCCCCCCTCCCGTTGAGGCTGATGTGGCTGACACCATCCATGCTCAGCCCTTGTTGGACCAGCCCATTGTGGCACCAGACCTGGCTGACTCCATGGCTGACTTCCAGGTCAGCAGGGCTACGACACGTGCGATGGTGTGCGTTGATGCCATCATGCCACGTGGATCTGGGGCAGCAAGGTCATCTGCTGCACCAAGGAGGCAGGGCGGAGAGGCTGCAGGGGCAGCTGCGGCTCCATCCACCCCAGCCCTCACACACCCAGCCAGGACCAACTCCCATGCTGAGTGTGCAATCCCACACTCCTGATACAGAGTCCACCAGGGCTCCTGCCCCTAGTGTCCAGAGCGGCGCAGGACACTCAGGATCACCACCACCTTCCAAGCTGAAGAGGAAGAGTGCTCGTCCGGCACAGGCTGATGCCCCAGACACGGCTACACAGTCCGGCCCGTCCAGGAAGCCCAGCTTCATGGATGACGAACTGAATGCACTTGTTGAGTATGTGTCCGGACATGACAACGAGATGGTCATTGTTGCAGGATCCAAGACCACACCTGCACAACGCCAGGCACACTGGCAGACCGTTGCGGACATCGTAAGTGCCCTTGGAATCGTGAGGCGCACAGCCAATGATTGCTATAAGCGATGGAATGACCTAAAGCGCAGGGCAAAGAGTAAGCTGGCCTCAAGTCATGCCGCAACTCTAGTGACTGGAGGTGGGTCTCCAGTAGTAGACATGGAACTCACTCCACATGAGTCAGTCGCTGGGACCTACGTCATGGAGGAACAGATCCAAGGCGTGGGAGATCTGGCTGATTACGAGGCATTGTCCGGTGAGTGCACATGCATGTGTGTGTCATCCATGTGCATGGTGTGTGTGTGAGGGCTTCTGTTTGTGTGCCAGGTGAGAGTGTGTGCGCCTAAGTCGTATGAGTCAGCCATGTGCTTCATGCAATACTTCCTGCGCAGCTGCATTTGGCCATAGCAGTATCCCTTCTGCCAACAGTAGACATCTAGCCCAACTGCACGCCAGTTGCCCTAGAAGTGTCACCTTGCCACAACATTGTTGCTTATTTTTCACTGTTCATTCAGTCAGATTGTTTGCATTCCCCCACTATTACTAGCCATGTCGCTGTCCACTAGTCACATGTCTGACATGGCTATGGTGAAGTGGAGTGACTTTGTTACCTGGATATCATTTGTACACACATGTCCCTGTGCAATTGGACCATTTCAGACTGGCAGCTCCAGGTGAAAAATCTGACCTGTTAGAATTAGAAAAGCAATTACATGCGGGAACTGGACTGAATGAATAGGTGCTGCCCTCCTCTCCATCTTCACTCAATAGCAATGGTACATGCCATCTGTGTGATGGCATGTGTGTTTCACCTGGCAATCACAGGCCAATGTGTGATGCCACTGCCAGGCAGCATGCAGAAAATGTGTTCATTTTCCATCTTGGTGTCATCAGTGTGTGCCATTTGCCTGCACTTCATACGCAGTGAGGGTGCATGCATGGGAGGGTTTTAGTCATGTGGGACATGTGTCAATCAAGTACTGGTTCTCTTGCTTCTCAGCCCTCATTGTGTGCCATGGTGCTAATGCCTGTTTCCATTTCTTTGTTTTCATGTCTTTGCAGGGGAAGACGCACCTGATACTGCTGGGGTTGTGGAGATGGTGCAGACCCAGGAGGGGTCCGAGGGCCGACCAACCACCAGTGAGGGATGTGGTGTGGTGGTGGGGGAGAACCCACAAGTGCTGCAGGTCGTGCTCTCAAGGGGTGTCTCTGGCTGCACCTCCCCCGAGCTGTACTCAGGTGTTGATTCGGATGAGACCTACGTGCCGTCGCAGGTGAGTGTTCCAGGGAGGGATTCTGTTCTGTCTCACCCACCTGCACCAGGGTCAGAACCCTCCATGGGGATGTCAGTGTTGGCAGCTACGCCTTTGGTGGTTACGGATGCAGGGTCACACTCCGCGACATCTGATCCTGTTCCTGGGCCAGCAGATCAGAGGGGGAATGCAGTCCTGCAGCCTCAGGCAGTGCCGGCACAGCAAGGCGCAGTTCGCCTTGCCCCAGACAGGTGTGGTGCCCGCCGACGTGGTGGCCGTACGCCACCTGGCAATACCGCATGGGAGCAATCCATTTACGGTATGGCAACCCAACAGGCTGCATCATCCGAGATGATGGCTCAGGCCATGGATAGGGTGGCCACTTCCATTGTCCCCCCAGAAAGGCTGATGGAGCGACTAGAGCAGGCAACCGACTCCATCTGCCAGTCACACAGGGAGGACATGTTGGGGTCCAACAGGGACAGGCGGGCGGCACTGGCGACTCTGCAGGAGGCCATCTCCATTGAGTCCCAGGGCCACAGGGAAGCCCTGAGGCAGGAGCTCCTTCACCTCAGGACGACTCTTGTTGAGCTTGAGGCTTCAACACACCAAAGGACAGAACAGCAGCTGGAGCGTCTCACCCGTACGCTCTCAGCTTAGATGCAGGCAACGAGGGCGGAGGTCCGGGCATCCCGTGAGTTGTTGCATGGGGACCTCCGCACACTCATCCTCCAGAACCAGACCTACCACACCCGCATGCTTGCAGCCATGGAGGAGCAGACTAGGGCCTTGCGTGGGCTGCCTCCCATAGTGCAACCACCTCCGGATGCAGCTGCACAGGGTGATAATAGCAACAGCAGTGATACTCCCACAACAGGGTAGCCGTGTGGGCCATGAGCCCATGGAGGCGTTTTATTTTCCCAGGATCCACGCAGGTGGGTTCTGGTGTGCATCCTGTCCTCGGACCTCCTGGGTGGCCTCCCCAACCCCCCCGGGCCCATCAATGGCCATTTTTGATTGTTTCTTATTTTTATTTTTATTGTTATTTATTTTATTCCCTATTTTTTTGGGACGATTTGTTGGCTTCCGTGGTTCCTGTGGGCATACGCTGCATTGTGGCTGGGCACATGCAGGCTTGTAATGTATTTGGTTCAGATGCTTGGGTTTGAGTCACACACACCCCTCCTGCTTCCCGTTTCCATGGGCTTGCAAAGGGTGTGCCCAAGTGACAGTGAATTACACAGTGACGTTGGACTCCCATGAGCTGTGTGGGCAGTCTGTAGTCAATACTGTGTATACATTCCTAGTGCATATTGCTGTTGTGTTGTACACTGCATGTTGCATTGATGTGTAACTCATCTTCTGTGTCTACCTCCCAATTTGCAGGTCCCTTCCTCATGTCTACACAAGGACCTCTAGTGTGGAGATGGGGTCCATGTTGGCAGCAGTGCACCTACAACTCTACATGGCGCCAACACTGCACAGTTGGTGGTGGTGGGAGTGCAGGCATTTCCAGGTGGTGAGACTACTAATATGTAAAATTTGTGATGTCATGTTAATGGTAGTACGTGCTCAAGTATGTTGTTGGTCCGGCATTGCTGTGAGCATTTCAGGTGTTGCAGGTTTCTAATAGGGACACTCTACATAGTGACACTAGTGTCATGTTGTGGGGATTACTTTGTTTACCTGCAAATAGCATGACATGGCACGGTGTGTCGTGTGGCGGTGCTGGGGTTGGGTTGGCTGACATGGCACTGTCCTCTTGTTGCATTTTGCAAGTGGGTATTCTTTTTAGCTGCTTGAATGTGTAACTCCACAAAACTGCATTGGTGGTGTCTGTGTGGGTAGGGATGCACACATTGTGACACTTCCAGGTGAACAATGTCAGGCTGATATGGTATTCACGGTTCATTCTCCAGACATTCAGGATCAGTGTCAGGTTGAGTCATCATTGATTGTCAGATGGAATGTGCCAGGGCAGTGTGCACTCCACAGGGGTGTGATTTCTATGTGAAGTAATTAGCCACTAGCTGTGTACGGGCTGCCTCCCCACGTGCCCTTTCCCCTCCCATGCGCAGCGGCTGTGCATGTGGTTGGGGATGTGGGGCCACCACCATGTCCACGGCCAGGCCCCGGCGTGTTGCAACGTTGTGCAGGACACATGCTGCCACTATGATCCTGCACACTACTGGGGGAGCGTATAACAGCTGCCCGCCAGAACGGTCAAGGGAGCGAAAGCGTGACTTTAGCACTCCGAATGTGTGCTCCACTATGCCCCGGGTTGTAATGTGGGCTGTGTTATATCTTACCTCGGGTGGCGTGGTGGGGTTCCGAATTGGCGTCATCATGTGGGGGCTGAGAGGGTAGGCACTGTCCCCTTTGGAGGTGGTGATTGGTATCATTGGTGGGGTTGTGACCTTGCTCAGTATCCAACATGCATGCATGTGCAGTGGCATACATACTCACCAAGCAGCCATGTATCGCCATGCCGCCCAGCATCTAGGTCCCGGCATAGGGTGGACATTCGGTAAATGAAGCTGTCGTGGGTGGAGCCGGGATAGTTGGCATATACTGAGGTGATGATTTCCTTGGCATTACATACTACCTGGACGTTGATGGAATGCCAGTGCTTGCGATTCCTATAGATGTGCTCAGATGCCCTGGGGGGACGTAGAGCCACATGGGTGCAGTCGATGGCACCTAGCACTTTGGGGAATCGTGCCACACCGTAAAAATCCAGGGCGGCAGCATGCCTTTCTGCAGGTGTTCTGGGCAGGTATATGTGCCTGCGGACTGATGGGCGTGCAGTGATGATGTTCAAGACCTGGTGTAGGCAGCGTGACTGGGTGGCCTGTGACACCCCACCCACTATGGCACTTGTCCGCTGAAATGATCCAGTGGCTAAGAAGTGCAGTACATTGAGGACCTTCTCCAGGGGGCTGAGTGCTTGGGAGCACAGGGTGGGTGATGTGAGGTCATCCTCCCACTCACTCACCAGGTCCAGTATTATGTGTGGTGGAGACCTGTACCTTCCATACACCTGGTCATCAGGCATCCCGAAAAGGCTGGTTCTGGGTGTGAATATTCTGGCCCTGACTATCCTCCTCCTCCTCCTTTGGTAGCCCACTGCCACTGCTGCTAGGAACGGTATGTTCATCCTGGCGTCTGGCTTGTTATTGTTAAAGTGCGCAAATACATGCTTTGCGCGTGTTCTAGGCGAGCCTGTGACCCGCGCACCCCTGGAATCCAGTTCCCAGTCCAATAGCGTGTGGAAATTCACACGCACAACGGGATACAGGTGCGCTGACGTACTTGCGTGTGTAAGTGCCCGCGCACCCCTGAAATACACGTACATAGGCCAATCGCGTGTACGCGCACTTTTGTCCAATTACACGCGATGACACTCTGACGTGCAGTATTTACACGTGTGCTCCGTCATCACGTGCTGGGTGGGGAACACCCGTGCGGGTCACGTCACATACGCGCTTACGCGCTGAGGGACTCTGGACCAATAGAATCGCGTATGCGTGCTTACGCGCTTACGCGCTAAGGGCCTTTCCTCGGATTTCACGCTGACGTGCCGAATTTTCACGTGCCAAATCACTCCGTATCAAGCTGGCCACGCGAAAACACACGGAAGACCATGCTCCTGCCCAGAAGGCCGAGTTACTGCCCCCCCGTGCCCCGAGCAGCCTCCCACGTGCCATCTGCTGCTGCCTGCCTGCCTGCCTGCCTGCTGCCATCGTCCCTGCCATTTTGTGCCTGCACATCAGCCATCTGCAGGGGTCCAGTTGCTGTGTCCACCCCTGCTGGAACTGAAGACTCCCGACTGGGATTACATCGCTCCACAGCCCAGCCCCAGGACCCAGTTGCCCACCCACACCTGCCTCTGGGGTTGCCATGTCGGGCACTTCCACATCTGGCACCAGTGGCAACCCCAGGCCAGAGGGGCAGAGGGGCACCAGCTTCACTGCCACCGAAGTTGGTGTCCTGGTGGAGCATGTCCTGGGGCAGTATGATGCCCTCTTTGGATCGTCCCGCGCCAGCAAAGATGGACGGGAGAGGATCTGGGCCGACTGTGTGGTTGCCATCAACGCGGAGGGGGTGGCAACCCGCAACGTCCAGAAGATCAAGAAGCGCTGGGAGGACTTGAGGTCCAGGACCCTTGTGAAGGCCCAGCGCCTCGTGGAGGGGGGCCGGGGCCGCATGAGTTCCATCCAGATGAGGGTCCTGGAACACGTACGCCCAGCGCTCCATGCCCAGATCCTTGAGAGGGAGGCCCGTCTGGAGTTGAGCGGTAAGTGTCCAAGCATTACTGTGTGACACAGGGCATGTTGCTGTGTGCTGGGTCTATGATACTTGCCTGTATGTGTGCCATAGGCCATGTATGCATGTATGTGTGCATGGACATCATGGTAATGCATGTGCAACCAGTGATGTGTGACCCACATGGTTGTTGCATGTGTTCAAATGCCGCATGGGGACCCCTATGCAGATTTTGGACATGAGAGCATGCCAGTCTCTGTACCGGGACATCGGTGGGGGTGAGGGATGGGTGCTGATGCCAGGTACATATGTGGTAGCCATGTCTGTGTGGCTGACCTGCGTGTCTGTGACTTGTGCATGCCATGGATGCATGACACATGTGTTCGACAATGCACAGATTCAGTGAAGCAGCCAAATTGCCCTTGTATCCGCTGTGTTTGTTGTGTTTGGGGCCAGATGGATGTGACTGAGGTGAAGTGTGTGCATGTGAAAGGCATGAGCCATGATGCATGTGAGTTCCATATCATTGAATGTTTCAAGAGTCCATTGGACATGCATGGAAACGTCCATGGCATGCAGCATGCCTGTTACTGTGTGTGTTTTGCCTGGACTGACCCATGTGTTGTGGAGGGACATGATGGAAGTGTACTTTGACAGTGGTGGTCATCTGCTATTGCTTCCTGTCTAGGGGACCATTGTACAGTACCCTGATGCTTGTGTTCTTTGTCTCCCTCTACACAGCGGCTAGTGAAGAAGAGGGCGGAGACGGCGCTGTGGAGCAAGGCGGCGGGGATGCCCCCACGGCTGCAGCGGAAGGGGTGGGTGAGCCCCCACAGGGGCCTGCTACGGTGGGAGACGGTGAGGAGCCATCCAGGTTGGTGGTTTGCACAGAGGAGGAGGAGGCCGCCACTGGGGCACACATGGGGCCTGGTGGGGGCATCCCTGCTGGTGCAGTCCAGGGCCAGGGGCAGGAAGCAGCACAGGTCACCGTGGAGGGGCCTGTGCATGTCGCTGTCCCTGACCCTGTGAGTGCACCACCATGCATCAGCAGGGATGCCCCGTCCCAGGCCCGTCCGCAGGTAGAGGGGATGTCCATGTCACCTGACTCCCCTCCACCTGCGGACGTGGGAACCCCTGGCCGTGCGGGGAAGGTCCTGATTGGGGTCGCGATGCGCACGGCTGTGATTCGTGATGCCGTGCGTGCTTCCCGGGAGGAGCACGCACGTCATCACGAAGTGCACCGTACCGACGTGGCCCAATTGGGATCGGCCATGTTCGGGGGTTTCCTGCATGTGTTGGCCAATGTGGCGGCCCTCTCCGCCCTCTGTGCAGGCTATACACCAGTCGTTCTCCTTGCCGTCTTCCAGCCCAGATGCCACCAGGGCCCCCTGTGGACCTGCCCCGACCAATGCAGCCAGCTCGGTGGGGATCCCATCCCTGCCACAGTTGGGAGTCGGAGGTCCAGCAGGGGTGGACAACACAGCAACTGGACCCCAGCAGATGGAAGATGTGACAGCATCATCAGGCAGGGCACGTGCACGACGGCGTCGGTGGTTTCCATCAGCCTGGATGCCGTCGTGCTGGCAGAGGCAGTGGCGTCGGAGGCAGCAGCGGGCTCGACGTGGGAGGCATCATGGCTCGGGGCTATCAAGATCAGAGGGGCAGGCATCGGCCGGAGGGCAGGGCAACCCTGGGATGGTGGTGTCTTCCGTGTGGGAGCAGTTGGTCCAGCGGATAGGTGCGGAGCGGCAGCGGGCGGAAGAGGAGCGGCTCGCCATGGTCAGGGCGGAGTTCTCCATGTGTCGGGCGTTGAGGCGGGCTGAGTGCCTCGAGGAAGCTCGCAGGGAGTTTGAGCTGAACATGGGGTTATCCCTGCGAGACCTCGGGGCCAGGACAGAGTCCCGCCTCCAGGACATCGACATGGAGTTCGATGATGCCCTGGCCAGCAACATCAACAAGTGAGCCGCAGGACTTGCCCGCTGCCTTTGTATATAGTTATATAGTTAGTTAGTGTTAGGTTTCCTTTATTTGTTTTTATTATTTTGGACCGCTCGGACAATGGCCACTTTTTTGTATATATTTTTTTCATTAGGTAGTAGTAGGTTTCCTTTATGGTGTTGGGCTCATGGACCCTGGTACATTCCTGTATTTAGTTTGTTTTTTGAAGGAACATTTTCTTTTTTTCATTATTGTGTTCACCATGTGGAAATGGTTTTTCATTCTTTTCCTTCTACTTGATATTGCTTTGGTCAACATTTGTTTTTGTATTCCTTTTTTGATTTTTACTTTTGTTCTCCGACATGGACCATTTATTTTGTTATCCACATAGTTGTATGTTTGATTTGTTTACTTATTTTTGATCTTTAATACATTTTTTATTTTTACTTCCACTTGTGTTATTTTGTCTTTGGTTTCATACATGTCATGGTATGGGTTTTGACATTCACTTGCAGCCATTGTGTATGTGTGTGTGACGAACATGTGTTCATTTACATACTTGCCATTGGGGTTGTGTCATGTAATTGCATTCACTATGTGGGTGGATGCAATCCTTGCCTGGGTGTTTGTGCTGGGTATGCTGCCCATTACTGCCATGATTGTGTATCGTCAGGACCTGGGGGCAGGGGGACATGGGTGGGGGCCTGGTGGAGGCTGCCCCTGGATGCTGGGGGGTGGGGGTGGTGGGTGACATGGGTGGGTGCCTGGTGGCAGGTGCCCCACAGTGCTGGGGGGTGGGGGTGGTGGGTGACATGGGTGGGGGCCTGGTGGAGGTTGCCCCTGGTGGCTGGGGGGTGGGGGTGGTGGGTGACATGGGTGGGGGCCTGGTGGAGGCTGCCCCTGGTGACTGGGGGGTGGGGGTGGTGGGAGACATGGGTTGGACATGGGTGGGGGCCTAGTGGAGGCTGCCCCTGCACTGCTGGGAGGTGGGGGTGGTGGGAGACATGGGTTGGACATGGGTGGGGGCCTGGTGGAGGCTGCCCCTGCACTGCTGGGAGGTGGGGGTTGTGGGAGACATGAGTGGGGGACTGGTGGAGGCTGCCCCTGGTGACTGGGGGGGTGGGGGTGGTGGGAGACATGAGTGGGGGTCTGGTGGAGGGTGCCCCTGGTGGCGGGGGGGTGGGGGTGATAGGGGACATGAGTGGGAGCCTGGTGGGGGCTGCCCCTGGATGCTGGGGGGTGGGGGTGGTGGGTGACATGGGTGGGGGCCTGCTGGCAGGTGCCCCACAGTGCTGGGGGGTGGGGGTGGTGGGTGACATGGGTGGGGGCCTGGTGGAGGGTGCCCCTGGATGGTGGGGGGTGGGGGTGGTGGGAGACATGAGTGGGGGCCTGGTGGAGGGTGCCCCTGGTGACTGGGGGGGTGGTGGGAGACATGAGTGGGGGCCTGGTGGAGGCTGCCCCTGGTGACTGGGGGGGTGGGGGTGGTGGGAGACATGAGTGGGGGCCTGGTGGAGGGTGCCCCTGGTGGCGGGGGGTGGGGGTGATAGGGGACATGAGTGGGGGCCTGGTGGGGGCTGCCCCTCGATGCTGGGGGGTGGGGGTGGTGGGTGACATGGGTGGGGGCCTGGTGGAGGGTGCCCCTGGTGGCTGGGGGGTGGGGGGGTGACATGGGTGGGGGCCTGCTGGCAGGTGCCCCACAGTGCTGGGGGGTGGGGGTGGTGGGTGACATGAGTGGGGGCCTGGTGGAGGCTGCCCCTGGTGACTGGGGGGGTGGGGGTGGTGGGAGACATGAGTGGGGGCCTGGTGGAGGGTGCCCCTGGATGGTGGGGGGTGGGGGTGGTGGGAGACATGAGTGGGGGCCTGGTGGTGGCTGCCCCTGGTGACTGGGGGGGTGGGGGTGGTGGGAGACATGAGTGGGGGCCTGGTGGAGGGTGCCACTGGATGGTGGGGGGTGGGGGTGGTGGGAGACATGAGTGGGGGCCTGGTGGAGGGTGCCCCTGGTGACTGGGGGGGTGGTGGTGGTGGGAGACATGAGTGGGGGCCTGGTGGAGGGTGCCCCTGGATGGTGGGGGGTGGGGGTGGTGGGTGACATGGGTGGGGGCCTGGTGGAGGGTGCCCCTGGTGGCTGGGGGGTGGGGGTGGTGGGTGACATGGGTGGGGGCCTGCTGGCAGGTGCCCCACAGTGCTGGGGGGTGGGGGTGGTGGGTGACATGAGTGAGGGCCTGGTGGAGGCTGCCCCTGGTGACTGGGGGGGTGGGGGTGGTGGGAGACATGAGTGGGGGCCTGGTGGAGGGTGCCCCTGGATGGTGGGGGGTGGGGGTGGTGGGAGACATGAGTGGGGGCCTGGTGGAGGGTGCCCCTGGTGACTGGGGGGTGGGGGTGGTGGGAGACATGAGTGGGGGCCTGGTGGAGGCTGCCCCTGGTGACTGGTGGGTGTGGGGGTGGTGGGAGACATGAGTGGGGCCTGGTGGAGGGTGCCCCTGGATGGTGGGGGGTGGGGGTGGTGGTAGACATGAGTGGGGGCCTGGTGGAGGCTGCCCCTGGTGACTGGGGGGGTGGGGGTGGTGGGAGACATGAGTGGGGGCCTGGTGGAGGGTGCCCCTGGTGGCGGGGGGGTGGGGGTGATAGTGGACATGAGTGGGGGCCTGGTGGGGGCTGCCCCTGGATGCTGGGGGGTGGGGGTGGTGGGTGACATGGGTGGGGGCCTGGTGGAGGGTGCCCCTGGTGGCTGGGGGGTGGGGTGGGGTGGGTGACATGGGTGGGGGCCTGCTGGCAGGTGCCCCACAGTGCTGGGGGGTGGGGGTGGTGGGTGACATGAGTGGGGGCCTGGTGGAGGCTGCCCCTAGTGACTGGGGGGGTGGGGGTGGTGGGAGACATGAGTGGGGGCCTGGTGGAGGGTGCCCCTGGATGGTGGGGGGTGGGGGTGGTGGGAGACATGAGTGGGGGCCTGGTGGAGGCTGCCCCTGGTGACTGGGGGGGTGGGGGTGGTGGGAGACATGAGTGGGGGCCTGGTGGAGGGTGCCCCTGGATTGTGGGGGGTGGGGGTGGTGGGAGACATGAGTGGGGGCCTGGTGGAGGGTGCCCCTGGTGACTGGGGGGGTGGGGGTGGTGGGAGACATGAGTGGGGGCCTGGTGGAGGGTGCCCCTGGATGGTGGGGGGTGGGGGTGGTGGGTGACATGGGTCGGGGCCTGGTGGAGGGTGCCCCTGGTGGCTGGGGGGTGGGGGTGGTGGGTGACATGGGTGGGGGCCTGCTGGCAGGCGCCCCACAGTGCTGGGGGTGGGGGTGGTGGGTGACATGAGTGGGGGCCTGGTGGAGGCTGCCCCTGGTGACTGGGGAGGTGGGGGTGGTGGGAGACAAGAGTGGGGGCCTTGTGGAGGGTGCCCCTGGATGGTGGGGGGTGGGGGTGGTGGGAGACATGAGTGGGGGCCTGGTGGAGGGTGCCCCTGGTGACTGGGGGGGTGGTGGGAGACATGAGTGGAGGCCTGGTGGAGGCTGCCCCTGGTGACTGGGGGGGTGGGGGTGGTGGGAGACATGAGTTGGGGCCTGGTGGAGGGTGCCCCTGGATTGTGGGGGGTGGGGGTGGTGGGAGACATGAGTGGGGGCCTGGTGGAGGGTGCCCCTGGTGACTGGGGGGGTGGGGGTGGTGGGAGACATGAGTGGGGGCCTGGTGGAGGGTGCCCCTGGATGGTGGGGGGTGGGGGTGGTGGGTGACATGGGTCGGGGCCTGGTGGAGGGTGCCCCTGGAGGCTGGGGGGTGGGGGTGGTGGGTGACATGGGTGGGGGCCTGCTGGCAGGCGCCCCACAGTGCTGGGGGTGGGGGTGGTGGGTGACATGAGTGGGGGCCTGGTGGAGGCTGCCCCTGGTGACTGGGGGGGTGGGGGTGGTGGGAGACATGAGTGGGGGCCTGGTGGAGGGTGCCCCTGGATGGTGGGGGGTGGGGGTGGTGGGAGACATGAGTGGGGGCCTGGTGGAGGGTGCCCCTGGTGACTGGGGGGGTGGTGGGAGACATGAGTGGGGGCCTGGTGGAGGGTTCCCCTGGTGACTGGGGGGCTGGGGGTGGTGGGAGACATGAGTGGGGGCCTGGTGGAGGGTGCCCCTGGTGGCGGGGGGGGGTGGGGGTGATAGGGGACATGAGTGGGTGCCTGGTGAGGCTGCCCCTGCACTGCTGGGGGGTGGGGGTGGTGGCAGACATGAGTGGGGGCCTGGTGGAGGGTGCCCCTGGTGACTGGGGGGGTGGGGGTGGTGGGAGACATGAGTGGGGGCCTGGTGGAGGGTGCCCCTGGTGACTGGGGGGGTGGGGGTGATAGGGGACATGAGTGGGGGCCTGGTGGAGGGTGCCCCTGCACTGCTCGGGGGTGGGGGTGGTGGGAGACATGAGTGGGGGCCTGGTGGAGGGTGCCCCTGGTGGCGGGGGGGTGGGGGTGGTAGGGGACATGAGTGGGTGCCTGGTGTAGGCTGCCCCTGCACTGCTGGGGGGTGGGGGTGGTGGGAGACATGAGTGGGGGCCTGGTGGATGGTGCCCCTGGTGACTGGGGGGGTGGTGGGAGACATGAGTGGGGGCCTGGTGGAGGGTGCCCCTGGTGACTGGGGGGGTGGGGGTGATAGGGGACATGAGTGGGGGCCTGGTGGAGGGTGCCCCTGCACTGCGTGGGGGTGGGGGTGGTGGGAGACATGAGTGGGGGCCTGGTGGAGGGTGCCCCTGGTGGCGGGGGGGTGGGGGTGATAGGGGACATGAGTGGGTGCCTAGTGGAGGCTGCCCCTGCACTGCTGGGGGGTGGGGGTGGTGGGAGACATGAGTGGGGGCCTGGTGGAGGGTGCCCCTGGTGACTGGGGGGGTGGGGGTGATAGGGGACATGAGTGGGGGCCTGGTGGGGGCCTCACCTGCACTGCTGGGGGGTGGGGGTGGTGGGAGACATGGGTGGGGGCCTGGTGGAGGCTGCCCCTGCACTGCTGGGGGGTGGGGGTGGTGGGAGACATGAGTGGGGGCCTGGTGGAGGCTGCCCCTTGTGACTGGGGGGGTGGGGGTGGTGGGAGACATGAGTGGGGGCCTGGTGGAGGGTGCCCCTGGATGGTGGGGGGTGGGGGTGGTGGGAGACATGAGCAGGTGTGCAGGGTAGTCCCCTGTTTTGTGGGCTGCCTGCAGGGGCCGTGGAGGGTGTACAGGGAACACCTGTGAGGACCCACCCAGCCTAATCGCGTGTGTAACTTCCCACGCACCCCTGTAATACACGTACCAAGCCAAATCGCGTGTGAAAATTCCCGCGCACCCCTGAAATACACGCGCCCAGGCTATTCGCGTGTGGAAATTCCCGCGCACCCCTGAAATACACGTACCCTGCTGTAATCGCGTGTGGGACTTCCCGCGCACCCCTGAAATACACGCGCCCAGGCTATTCGCGTGTGGAACTTCCTGCGCACCCCTGAAATACACGCGCCCAGGCTATTCGCGTGTGGAACTTCCCGCGCACCCCTGAAATACACGCGCCCAGGCTATTCGCGTGTGGAACTTCCCGCGCACCCCTGAAATACACGTACCCTGCTGTAATCGCGTGTGGGACTTCCCGCGCACCCCTGAAATACACGTACCCTGATGGAATCGCGTGTGGAACTTCCCGCGCACCCCTGAAATACAGCTACCCTGATGGAATCGCGTGTGGAACTTCCCGCGCACCCCTGAAATCCACGTACCCGGCCAAATCGCGTGTGAGACTTCCCGCGCACCCCGGTATACACGCACACATATTTTTTGTCAGCGTGTCCGTGTTTGTGGGTACCCCTTTGCACGTCATTTGTCCAGGAGGGCCACAGTATAGGACATTCATCATGGCAGTATATGGGTGCTATTTGTTGGCGCACCTTTTGGCGCACATTTCTTACAGCCGCAGAGACGCTACCGCCTGCTTTCTTGTGGCGGTCGTGTTTGTGCCTGTGCGCTGGTTTGAGCGTGCGCTTTTTTGCCCTATTCTATTCCATGAATACGTGTTGTAGGCGAGCGTGTGGGCGTTCCGCGCACTTGTGCCCTGTACTTCCCCCGTGACGCCCACGTTTTAGCAAGTTGTTCCCCATTCCGAGTGTTATGCCCGTGTTCCGCCTACTTTTGTTGCGTGCGCCGCGCTATGTGTGAATTTCGCTGTGGCCTGTGCGATTTTCGCTGTGACCTGGCGCACGCTGTTAGATGGCCTGTGCGCCAACGTGCGCGGCGCACTTTTTATCGCACATCCGCTGGTTGTCTCGCGCACGGACTTCCATGAATCGGCGTGCGCTGCTTTTCGTGCGATTTTCGCACTTTCACTGCGATTTTCGCTATTCCACTGCGATTCGCACGTTTTTGCCCACTTGCGCCGCGCTAATTATTCCATGAATCGGCCTGCAAATGTTTCCGAGATTCAAGACTTCCATACCCGTGGGCGCGACTCACTCTATCCTCACATAAATATCCAAATCTGGATCCCACAGCACATGATATGTTCAACTTAAATCTCAAATATATAGCCCTAATTCTGCAATCTGGAAATCAAATTAAATAACCAGCAAGTGTGTCTAATCTATTATTTACAAATTTATGCTAGCTATATGCTTTGTACTTTTGTATGCCATCACACCAATCCCACATTCTTACTTTCCTTCTGATTAAATTCGGGTTGGTCAACAAATCATCAAGAGTAACCCCAATGATGTCTAGGGCTAGTAAGCATTCGGTATACAAACTATTTAATTTGCATGATGTGCCTGCTCAGCAGAGGTCTTCACATAGTGATCGTTTAATTGGATTCAAAATTGTGTTAAATGTCAGTAGTTTCTTATAAGTGACAATTGAGCCCACCAATTGTAATCCAAATTCGACTGCAAAAAGGTAACTGGGAGGACCCCTGGGAGTCGAAGACAGTGTTTCCATATCAGACCTTCTAGAGGATATATCTTTGGGAGATTCAGTATCTCCAATCTGTACAACAATATTGGGATTATTTTGCTCGTATAACAATCAATGAGTGTTTGCAAGGAATAAGCACAGTATTTCACGTATAATTTGCGTATTTGGGCTGCCAATTGTGCTAGCTTCCCGTGAAGCCCCTCAATTATTTTCCCGGGCCTACAGGTTGAATAAAATGGAAAATCCAAGTAAACAACGTTGTCAACAGTCCTCAAAGAGGTACCACCCAGGTACCATTCATATCTAATTAACTTCCTCCCTTTGCTGCACAGCATTACAGTTGGTTTCTAAAGGAACTAATGGGCTAGTTAGAGCAATGGGAGTCTTATCAAATATCATAATGTCATCTGCAAAAGTGAGTACACCAAATTTGAGACTCCCAATTTTGGGTGGAATGAACCTTACATTTCCAAGGGCATCAAACAGGTCTGATGCATAAAGATTAAAAAGGCGCGGCGCAATGACACGCCCTTGACTAAGCCCCAGCGATGTATTAACCTCCTAAGTAAGATTTCCCAACATGTTTAGTCTACATGCTTAGCCTGACCTGGATCGTTTTGTCCCTGTGCAAGATGTTAAGCAACGCCCCCTGGAATCCCCCACTTATGTAACATGTACCAAAGGTGGGTCCAATCCACGTAATCAAAGGTCTCAAGTTTCCCCTTACCATTTCTCAGAAGGCCTTCAAATCCTGTGTTTTTCCTTTAATGCTGGAACTTGTCATTTTTTCTTTCCCATTTTAAAATTTTGAAAATTACAAGTCCCTGAATTCCAAGAAAGAAAACTCTCTGGCTTTGTCGCAATGGCTGGGGAAAACTTGAGAGCTCTGTGGACATGATGTTTATAGTCTGAAATATCTGCCTGATCATGTACACAGGAAATGTGTCCTCACAGGTCTGGCAGAGAAGCTTCCACATCTTTTGTACGCACTTTAAACAACATTCATGAGCTCATCAATGCAAAATGGGGCACCATTTATCAATTTTTTAGATTTAACTATTTGGATCTCACACAACACATTTTGTACTCATGTTCACCAAAAGATAGCAGTTAGGAATAGCCTTTTGCACAATGTCAGCTTTCACCGGAGACCACTTATTAAACATTTTCCATACTCAAAAATGTTACTAGTTTATGGATTCATTTAAAAAGATATTCCAGATTGGCGGCAAACCAACACATGATGATAACGTTGGTTGAACACTGTGGTTTTGTCTTGCCAGATTGCTCCTAGAAGAAAAGACACATCTGCAGCACCAGCAACAGATGAACTGAACTTGCCACCGCTGCAGCTGTTTCCTGTGGACTAAATTTACTTCAGGAATGTTCTCCGCCACTGGAATGCGCAGAAGTCCCAGGGGCCATTTACTGTGATTTTCGCCACCCCCTTTACTGTTTGGGTGAAGGAGTTGCAGTATTGGGTCCACCTAACCGACGTTTGGAAAGCACCCAGCACCACTCCACCTTCTCACGTGACTGACCAAATGATTGAATAAGACTAAAGTACATTTTGCAGCAAATTTTTCTTTATTATCGCAGCTGATCACTCCCTTTCCCATGATGAAGAATTTGGATTTGTCTGCATGGATGTCTGTTTTTTATCTCCCTTTGCAGGCTCAACACTTAAAGCATTGTGTAACATATATGTTATGTTGTATATGTGGTTTTCTTTGTGGAGTAGGTTTAATTTTTTATATGGTGGTGGCATACAAAGGGGGTATGGGAATGAAACAGAAACATATGTATCTTTGGGGATAACAAGTATCAGGAGGGAAACTGAGGAAGAGCTAGAGTACAACAAGTATAAAGGAGTAATCTTTGACACTGTCGCTGATGTGCACCACCCCGAATCGGACAACATGTGGTATAATCACATGCGGGAAGTGCAGAGGTCAAACTAGAGCTGCTATGTATGCTCTCTGATACCTCATGCGACGGGCGCCCCCAAGTTGTTTATACCCAAGAAAATCCGACTCTTATAGCCCAGTGTTTGGTACACTTGGCCTTATGCAGAGTACAACATTTGATTCAAGGGCACACTGTCCAAGCAGTAAAAATGGACAAGGATGATGAGGAATGTGCCAAGAAGAAAGAACAAGCCCGGTCCAAAGTACGATCATTGCTGAAGATGGAGGGAGCGTTGTTTTCCAATAATAGATGGGTGACAGGAGTAGTGAGTTGTTAAGCGGAAGGCTTACTGGGGTTTCCTGAAGACGTGGTGGCACGCGTAAATCAGAACTGTGGCAGAACATGGGTTAACTACGTGCCAAAAGTGACATGGATTGAGTTAAGTGAAACATCAGCCAAAGTACAGTGGCCAGCAGAGTATTCTTTTTGCTGGCGAGGAAATAGCATTGTACCCATAGGAACAAACAGACGTTGTAATAAGACATTGTTCATCCCAGACCTGACTGAAGGCACAGCAGTGTTGATGGAGTTGTACTGGGTGTGTGGACAAAATGGCTGTCCAGTCTGATTCGACCAGTTGTCCAGTCGACCAATTGTTTTCGACCAAATTACTGGCAACCGACAAAATGTATATCTACACCGCCCACCATCATGGAGGGGTGTATGTTCACTGACCACCCTGCACTCAGCAGTTTTGGTAGTTCCCAACTTCTATTTGTCAGTGATAAATGTGCTGCCCCAGAACCAACTAAGCCCCCATCCAATAAGCATGCTTGACACTCAGTAAGAGTTTGTCATCAGAAGAGATCAAACTACCTGTCCAAATCCTCCTCTGATAAGCTAACAGCAATCCTGGATCAATATTGACTGTTTACAAATACTGAGACCTTTTTTACCTTCCGCCTGGTGCCAGGTATCCAGACTGCAGCCAACGCCAAGTGGCTAAGGATCACCGGGTGAGAGATGCTTCAGATGGTGAACCAGACAGAGCAGGGCCTTAACAGATATGTTTTGGACTTGTTCATGGCTATGGAAGGAGGTGTATGCAAGAAAATGTGTCTTTCTTGCTGCACGTATATTCCCCCAAGTGATGCAAACAATGAATCCTTGTCCCATGCAATAGGGGCCTTGCCCAATTTAAGGATTGCAATGGATAAAGAATCGGATGTCAACGCCGATGATTGGTTTGATTCAATGTTTTCATGGGCCCTGCCATGATTAGATATAGCTGTAAAAATGCTGATTCCTTTTTTTTTTTTTTTTTATTTATACGGTTTTTATAAACCTTTAAAAAGGAACACAACTTCTTACAAACATCCACACTCCACAGAATACTTCGTTCAGGATCACCATCCCCATCTACCTTTCCCCCAAATCATCAGCTTTAAGGATGGACAATGGCCCTTTATACGTTTCCAAGTCATCAACAACCATGTTCAGCTGCTGTTCAATTATTGCTAAAAGTTGAGTCAGGGGAAATAACAATTTTCGATCTGTGCCGTTAAACATGTGATCCCACCATTCCTCTGCGCACAACGATGGGTGGATGGCACCCCAAGGTCCCAAAAGTACTGTTCTGTTGTCCCGAAAGCTATTACAAAACAACACTAGATGTTTCAACGTCTCCGGTGCTTTGGTACAAAATCTGCATCTGAGGTTTATGTTTTTGTTACATTTCCATTTTTGTAGCCGCTCTTTCGTTTTAAACAAATTTAAACGAAATAACATAAGGCATCTTCGTGCCATTGGTTCCGCAAATAAATTGATATACCCTTGAGGCGTAGTAAAGGGGCGGACTTCCATCGGCGCATTTGACATCAGCTTTGCCGTCGCTCTTTCAGTACAAGTTTTCTCCCAGTCCAAGCGCCAGATTTTCATTTTAGCGGCAACTGGATTTTCGTGAAGTAAGCTGGGCTTGATGTCGTATTCTACTAATAGGCTTTCACATCTGTGCATCCATAAAGCTACCATATTCTGACCATTCGACGTTGCGCTATGGAAAAGTTCAAATTGCAAGATATTTTCTTGCACTCGAGTTTTTCGATATAAGGCCAGTAAACTCCACACGATCCTTGCATGCAATGAAATCAGGGATAACTCGTATCTGATACACGAGGTCGAGTTCCCTCTGGGGAGACCCAACACCTTTGACCAAAATTGGTTCTCCAGGGAGGGCCACAGTTCATGAGGGCATCCCAGAGCATTTTCCGCTCCATAGATCAGGACCGGCACGACTTTTTGCTGATAGAACATCCGCACCGGTTCCAAGGAAAATTTCCCATATTTCTTTTTCAGTAGCAGAGCTTGGTTTGCTAACTGGGTGCACTTCCTTTTCGTGTCTGCCACCCACGGGGCATCATTGATGCATGAACTTAGCACCATTCCCAAATATTTGACTTTGTGTGATATCGTCATTGGGGACCCACTCATGTGCCAGTTTAGATTTTTTACTTTCCTTGAAGTAGCCCCTTTTAGATTTTTGAATATTAATACTTCACATTTCTTTGCATTAATAAGCAGGCGATTTTCGCCAACATAGGCTTGGATTGCGTCTAATTTGCGTTGCAAGCCGACCGGTGTCAAATCCATGATCACCAAATCATTGGCATATAAAAGCCAGCTTACGTGCACATTATTTACTTTAGGTGGATTAGAGGACACTGTATCTAGCGAGTATCCCAAGTCTGATATGTACAGACTAAATATTGCAGCAGCAAGCGGGCACCCTTGCTTGACTCCCTTGTACGTCTTGATTATGGTTGACAAGGACCCGCTTTGGTCAAGTCGGATTTTAATCGAGGTGTCCGTGTGGAGCTCTTGTATTGCCGCTACTAGATCTTCTGGACAGCCCCACCTGCGCAATTTTGACCATAGCAAGTCACGGTCAACAGTGTCAAATGCGCTAGAAAAGTCGATGAAGGCCAAGTAGATGTTAGTGTTTGATCTCAAGGCCTCCATTTTTAACAGGTTAAGCAATAGTAAGTTTACAGAACAGCCCACTTGTTTTACGAATCCCGCCTGGCGGGCATCAACGTGACCTGTTTCAACCGCCCATGCTACCAATTTTTGTTGTAAAACAGTAGCGTAGATCTTTCCCAAGACATCCAAAAGAGCCACTGGTCGATAGTTACTTGGATTCGACCGGTCCCCTTTTTTAAATATAGGTACTATGACCGCTGATTTCCATGATTCAGGAGATAGTCCTGTGTTGTTTATTCTTTTGAACAAGGTTACGCATAGCTCTGCCCAAATCTCAGGATGTTGTTTGATAGTATAATTGGTTAACCCATCCGGGCCAGGTGCTCTCGAGCTCTTTGCTTTTGCAATTATCGATATGATGTCCTCCTTACAATAATCGATTGAACGAGGTGGAAACGTAGGCGCACCATTATCCTGCCCCTTATATAGCTCTTCAAAGTGGGCTATCCAGTCCTTCTCCAACACTGAACACGTTTGCAAGGCCAGTTGAGGTGCTTGCCTGGTGTTAATAATCCTCCAAAACTCTCCTGAATTTTTGTTCTTTAATGCCAACAGCATTGATTCTGCATCATTTTGGACTGTCATATGTTTATGGGCCTTTAGCCAGTTTTTATACTTCTGTTTTGCCATTCTAATGGTCTCTTTTCGAACACCCTGGTCTCCCGATCTGGCGTGACGGATCACTTGTCTCATCTGCCTTTTATGGACCTGTATCTCCAGGTCAAACCAGTGCTCGCGCTCCATATTTGAATGTTTAAGCCCAACATGTTTGTCTTTGAAGTTGAGCAATAGGTGTGCATAGTCGGTTTCGGTACTCTTCTGACAATAAGCTGTTGCCAATTTCACCACCTCATGCGACTCCAGCCGTAGTCTAACCCTATTAGATGAGACTCGTATGTTATGATTCCACCGCTCAAGGTCCTCCTTTGATTTCATACTAAGACTTGTTAGTAGCATATTATGATCGCTATTCATTTGGCTTCTAACTTTGAAGAACTTTATACGAGCACGTAGATTTCTGGAGACAAATATATAATCAATTGTTGATTTAGACTCAGCTCGATGCCAAGTTGCGGTTGGTTTCAAGTCTCCGATCGTGTTTCCATTTAGCATTTGCATTTCTCGGATGTTCATTTCCTCCAACCAGCTATTACTCAACACCTTTGTGTTTTTAGTGGTAGCGTTAAAGAGATCGATGTTCAGATCCCCGCAAATCAAAATATTTGCGTGCTCCTTACGCACAAACAGGGTATCAAGAATCTCCATGATTTGATCTACAAACTCTTGTGTCCCTGCCCTCGAGTGGTTCCAATACACATTTAGAAGAGACATCTCTTCTGGATCTTTGGCACTACCCCTGTCGTTTATGATCGTAATTTCCTGTATGAAGGGGGAGTGGTTAGTCGACTCGCTAATCCTATAGCCCGAAGTTTTCTTCACTAGAGTTAATAACTCTGCCGTCGGGCGTCCTTTATCTAACTTCATAGCAGGATTAAGTGCCACTTCATATTCACTTGCAAGCGGGCTCTCTCTTAACCAAGTCTCTTGCAAGCACACAATCGATAATCCTTCCAGCCAGTTCGTGTTGAAAAGGTGCATAAAGCCTCTGGTGTTCCACAAGGCCATTAAGCACTCAACAGAATCGGGAACTACTTGGCGGTATTGTTGATTTTTTGTGTTAAAAAATGCTGATTCCCATCATGTTTTTTTGCTCGTGGCAGATGATCCTGTGGTGCTGCACAAAGACATTGCCGAGGAGTGCCACAATGATGCTATCGATAAGGGTCAGGTAGAGCTCCACCTCTCACAAAACACAAGTACACCCAGACTGATAGATATGATGGCGTTTTAAGGCCAAGAATGGACAAAATAGAGCGGGCTTTGGAACCCTTGGGAACTTTGACCACAGTCCCACCAGACCCAGAGAACTATGTTGAGCGCTGGATTGATTTAGCAGGAGATGGGGGGGGGTGCTGTTTCATGACAGACTGGTATCCCGGAAGAGTATGCACAAGGGGAGGGGAGTTTAAGTCATGTGTGTAACTGTTGCAAAAAGCCCCCCAAAAAACATCCATGGGCTCTTGATGACAAAAAGTGTTTTGTTGTATGTTTTTCAATGAGTAGATTAAATCATCTGTTGTTGCTGTAGCTTTAAATTAATTACAAGCAAGAAATGACCATCCGCAACCATCCCCACTCTTCCCTTTCATCAGGTACCTTGGAAGCCACCCTGAATTACATCTCAGCCAAGCGCACATATTACAAGTTCAACATGACCGCTCAGTGTTCTGCCACAAAGTACCCACTCAGTGCTTAGATAATCCATAATAATGCACCATCCACTGCTTCTTCATTATTTGAGTCCATTTAATAGATGTGAGTCATGGAGGATGGGCTGAGAACTTCTTTAGCAGTGGTGGCAGGAATCTCACTTTACCCCCATGCCTATACCTGTTGAAGATGAAATGCTATTGCCCTAAGAGTCATGTGGGTGAACTGCACTGATGGTTATGCTGTGAACCTGAGCCCAGCGAGCCACACTCGATGCAGAAACATCTTAAAACAGAAAATTACTTAGGTAGCTCATGAGGTTTAATGACCATTGGTGAGATGTTTTTTCATCTACATCCTCTTTATTGCTTTTTATAATATGCTATAAAAATATGTGCTTTAAAATGCACCGTTCAACGAGGGCAGGGGTTGGGCTTGTTACTTGCTCATATTAGTTCATGCCCCCAATAGTGAAAATAGTGACATAGTTGCTAGCATAACCTGTCCCAATCTGTAGGTGCTTATCCAGCCCTGGTTTTTTCTTAGCCTTCTGGGACTTGTAGTCTGAGTTTTGTAATGGGAAAAGTGGAACTACAAGTCCCAGAATGGAAAGAAAAAAACAGGACTGGATAAGCACCTACAGATTGGAATGGATCATGTTGGGAAGTATGTAGTGAAAAATCAAGCGTTGGCACCCAAGAACCCACAGTTCAGTTTCCTAATAACTGCTCTCAGAATAATCGCAGCATTGGATTTCGATTGAGCAGTTTGACAAGCCAATTTCAAGTTTAGAAGCATACCATGCAATAAAATACTAAAAGGAAAGGGCACAAAAAGGGCAGCGTATTTGTAGGCAGATTTACACGAAAAACACATATTTTAAAAATCAATGGTGGCTTGAGGTTTAAGCAACGTGTTCCACTTTGAAAATGTTTTTCGGTTGTTTCCTGATAAATTGTAAGCAGCACATATTCCAGACTGTGTGCCCTGCATGTGGGAAGCCCCTTTGAACATAGGTGGTCCCACCCTAGTGATATTCATGGCCAGTTAATTCCAGCAGCGTCTGCTTCAGGCCAAATAAAAAAGGGCAGGCTAAGTAAGCATAGAGGCTGTAAAAAAGTGACAGTGGCTGGTCGAAGGAGCGACTAAAAAATGCTGAAAAGTGACCTTCATGGGGATGGGGGCATATCTCCAATTAGGGAAGGCAAAGAGCGATTAGGGAGGGCAATTACCTCCCTTCCCCCCATAGACGCGGATGGTATAGTATAAACCTCAGACTCCATGCTCGGCCCTTTGGTGTCTCTCACGGGACGACTGCATGCGCTTCCCAGCACTGAACCCCACACGGCTCCCCCGAGCCCGAGCTATATATATATGTATATATATATATATATATATATATATATATTCTGAGAAGACTTTGAAATCTTGCCCTGTGAAAGGGGGACCATTGTCTGATTTTACTACTCGGGGTATTCCATAGGCGGCAAGCATTCTGTCCAGTGGCGGTATGGTGTGGTATGCTGCTGTGGAGGGTACTAACTGCTCGTCCGGGAATCTCGAGTACTCATCCATTGCCACCAGTATGTTCTCTCCTTCTTCAATGGGTCCAAAGAAGTCAATTGCGATCTCATCCCACGCCTTTTCGGGTAGATCTGTCATGTGTAAAGGTTCTGGTCGGGTCTTGGGCCCAATGACTGTGTATTTGGTGCATTGTTTGAGGAGTGTTTCCACTTGCGCATCCAACTGCGGAAAGCAGACCTTCTGCCGTAGCATCGTCTTGGTGGACACGATTTCCTGGTGTCCTTTGTGTGCTAATTCAAGCACCCTCCTTTGTAGCATCCTAGGGATGACGAGCTTGGTGCCTTTGAGTAGCAGTACGTCTTCTGACCTGGCTAGCTCCTCCCTCACTGCCATCAGGCTTCCGAGGTCCTGTTGTGTGTCTGCACCCGTGCTCTCTCCCATTTGTCCGGCCGGATTCAATGCACTTGAAGATGATCTGGATGGCTTGATCATGTTCAGTCTCTTGCATGATGTGGGTCAACACAATTCCTGTGGGCGCTGCTGCTTGTATGACGTAACGTATATATTGATCTGCTATCACGGGAGGTGACATGGAACTCTTGCGTGGATGCCGAGACAGGAAGTCAGCTGGATTGTCTTCCTTTCCTGGGTGGTGAATGAGGCAAAATCTGTAGTCTTGGAGTCTTAGACCCCACCTGGCAATTCTGGGGGGCAATTTTGCCTGACAGTTGCCGTATAGGAAGAGCAATGCCTGATGTTCCATGACTACTGTGAATAGTTTCCCATAAAGAAATAAGTGAAAGTGCTCACGCGCCCATACCACTGCTAGACCTTCCTTCTCTGCTTGTGAGTAGGCTTGTTCTGTTCTCGAGAGGCTTCTGCTGGCATATGAGATGACATGACGTTTCCCGCTCTGCGCCGGGTCGATTTGTGTGAGTATGGCTCCCACACCTACAGGGCTGGCATCCACCACCAATTCAGTCTCTCTCGCCGTGTTGAAGTAGGCCATGTTTTTGGCATCAGCTATCCTTTGTCGAATGATTTTGAATGCTTGTTGGCACATGTCTGACCACTCGAACATTGCATGTTGTTTCGTGAGTGCTCTCAGCAGCTCACTCACCGATGCAAAATCTTTTATGCACCGGGTACAATAACTGGCTAGTCCTAAGAAAGGCCCTAGGTCTGAAGCGTTTGCTGGTGGATCCGCCTCCTACCTTCTCAGGGTCTGGTGTCATTTTCTAAGCCAGGAATACCTAGCCAAAGAACCGGAGAGTGTGCTTTCTGAACTCACACTTGTCCCTATTGAGGGTGAGGTGTGCTTCTTCCAGGGCCATGCATACTCTCGTTAGGTTATTATCATGCTGTTCTTGATCTTTCCCGAACACCAGGATGTCGTCACTGTAATTTAAGCAGTTGGGAATATGCTTGATGATGTTATGCATTTCAGCCTGGAAGACTTCAGTGGCTGAGGAGACTCCAAAATGGAGTCGCTTGTAACAGTAGAGCCCTAGATGAGTAACGATTGTCGTTATCTACCTGGATTTCTCACTCAGTTACAGCTGGTGGTAGCCTTTGTTTCGGTCTAGTTTTGAAAACACGGTGGTGCCGTTTAGTAGGTGGACTATGTCCGTTATTTGCTGGGCCTGATGACATTCTCTCAGGATGGCTTTGTTGGGTCGCCGCATGTCCACACATAGGGCCTCATTACACAGTAGGCGGTAAGGGTTTACCAGTACCGGTATTTTACTGGTACCGGTAAACCCTTACCGCCTTACTACGAGGTCCCTTTGCGGGTTGGAGAATTTAACGCCTGCTTTTTGCAGGCGTTAAAAACCAACCCGCAAAGGGACCAGGGAGCTAATTACGGTACCGCAATTTGCGGTGCCGTAATTAGCACCTTCCCCATTCCCATTATGCCCTATGGGGCAAAAATGGGAATGAGGAAGGGCAACTGGGCAAGGGGGAATTACCGCCCCACCAACCTTGGAATAGGGCGGTAATTCCCCATTCCACCAAGGCGGTGCCGGTATTTTACCGGCATGGACCAAGGTGCTAATAGCACCTTGGTCCACCGCCGTCCGTGTAATGAGGCCCATAGTCTGAGATCTTGTGAGTCTCTTTTGGGGATGGGAACAATTAGGGACACCCATGGTGTGGTTCCCTTCGCCGGTTTGATAATGCCTGTGGCCAGGAGCTTGTCAATCTCTTCCTCTACTTGCCTTTGAATGTTCAGTGGGATGCCCCGATAGTGTTGGGTTAGGGGAGGTATGTGTGTGTCTATGGGTAGTCTGATTTGGTGATTTTTTAGTTGCCCAGGCATTTGAATTGGGTGGGAAAGAGTTGTTCGGTTATTGTCGATGGGTCAATGTATTTGTGGGCCATGAGTCGGTAGAGCATGTGCATGAGACCCACGTCTATGGCCGCCTTGAACCTCAATATGCATCCGCTGTCTGCCACGGTTTCTAGTACATGCATGGGTATCCTTTTTTCTTTAGTCTTGTATTTACAATGTGCCATGAAATATCCTTTCTGCACAGCAATGGTGCTTTTGACC
The DNA here is from genome assembly GCF_040938575.1 of Ambystoma mexicanum. NCBI lineage: Eukaryota > Metazoa > Chordata > Amphibia > Caudata > Ambystomatidae > Ambystoma > Ambystoma mexicanum. The sequence continues at coordinate 271,219,560 of NC_090931.1, read as the reverse complement.
CATACGGGTAAATGTTCACTCCCACGGGTCGGAGTCTTGGAGCGTAGGGGAAGGCTGCTATATACCTCCTCGCTGATGATGTTCACCGTGGCTCCTGTGTCAACTAAGAATTCAGCTGCCTTGTTGTTCCCCTGGAGGAGTAGAATTGGACTTTGTTCAGTCGCTCTGGGGTTCCACAGTGCATAAAGGTAGTATTTCCGTTTTGGTTCGTCATGCCTGGGCTCTCTTCTTCTCGAGTCTTCTTCCGATGACATGTTGGACCTGCTGTCTGTCTGTGATTGTTCAACCAAGTAGCGGACGTATCTTCTAGATCGCCCTTTTGGCTTACAGCTTGTTTTCTTGCTTGAGTGCCATTCTGCTGGCATTCTTTCTGGTATTCGTCCCTCTTCCCCTCCTTCTCTGTTTCTCCCATGAGGTAGCTCGTAGTATTGACTCGCAGCCCTTGGGGGACTTTCTGTTGGTTTGTCCCTGCTTGGTGTTGGCCTACCATTGCTCCCTTCACCAGGTGCTTGGCTGCAGTATAGGCGGCACACAGCCTTGCATTGGTTGTCCCCTCCACAGGCTGAGCATTGCTGGCCAATGGCAGGGCAGGTGCCCTCATGGGGAAATTTGTAGCCGCAGTGATAGCAGAATGCTTCCCTGTTACCTTTGTGCAGGGGCATTGCATCTATTTTGTGGACAATCTACAATTTTCCTTGGGACATTTTTATGTCATTGAGGCCTTCCACCAGGAGGGCTAATGCCACGCCCGATCATGTCAGGCGAAGGATCTCCTCAAGTGATCGTGGTTTCTGGAGCAGCCATTTTCTGAAGTCTACACATTCACATCCTGCAATGATCTGGGACCTCAATGCTTCCTCAACTTATAATATAATTATTGAAATCACAGTGTTTTAGTCTGATGCGCAGGTGCATTACATATGTGTCCATGGATTCTCCCTTGAATTGTTTTGTTGTGTGGAACACGTGGCATTCGTAATCCACATTGGTGTGGGGTGTAAAATAATCGGTGAGTGCTGTTTCCAAGTTGGTGTGTTAATGCACCTGCTGGGAATTTCGTCCACAATGTCTCTCACATTTGGGCTAATGGATTTTCCTCGTCTAGTGGTCCAATGGCCTTTATGTAAACTTCAAAGTCTCTTATCCGTCACTTCCACCTTGGTCCTAGACTGCTGGTCTCAGTGAGGTCGAAGTGCGTGGGCAGTTGCGTAACTAGGCTGTTCTGCAGTCGGGACAGTAGGGTTGCAAGTGGTGTGATTGGGACAGTGAGGTTTTCTTCATCCCCCGACATTATGGTGCTCCCTGCCACTTCTCACCTCGAGCATGGTATGTGGTGGTTGGCACAGAGATCAGATGGTTCTTGCTGGAATGTCAATGTTGCTGTTGTGTATCTCCTAATATCAGAAGCTCCCCTTGTGATGGTGTCTCAGATGTTCCCCTTGTGATGGTGTCTTTACAGTAGAGCCATGTAGTGGAAAAACCCACAACCGGGACAATGGGGATGCAGATTGGCGGGGCTGTGCACTCACCCAGCCCTCTCCTGAGGCAATCTTTATGTGATGGTGGCATTATCATCTATAGGTCGAGGAGAGACGATTCGGAAGAAATAGGTCCTGTGGTACTTGAGGATGTGCTGTGTAAGCATAGAGTATGTCCGAGACAACCTGTAAATAGCTATGGAATATGAGACAGCCTGAATACAGTGCACTGTGGACAGACAGGTAGCAATACATGTCTCTTTTTCTTCACAGCCTGAATACAGCCTGAATTAAATAACTCTAAGAGAAGGGTTGTAAGTGAAAGCTACTGATATGCTATAAGATGATGACCCTGTGCTAAGTGCCGAGATTCAACTGGGCTATGAAGAACCCCTCTCTACCTATTAATGATATTTTCTAAATGATAAGAGATAGTAGAAACGCTGCGATTGGCGTCTGCTAGTGGTGTAACTCACCCTACTTGGTTAAATGGGAATGATTTAATTCCTGTGTGTGGTCCTGAAGAAAGTTGCGTTATCAAGTGGACGAATTGGTGGAAGTCCAAACAGTAAACCGAAACATATGTAGACTTTTGAATCTGTGAAATTAATTAGAACACAGATAGTACCATCTGTTATTTAGGTGGAGGACATTTGCACATTGAAATAAATTGAAGGTTGATTAATGGATTAACGAGCTAGGTGTGATTTATACAATTTTTAAGAAAGCGAATGGATGGTCAGAGTGAATGTGTGCGAGTTGAATTTTGATAACATTTTCGATACATGTTTTTAGAATTTATATTTTTTATCTGTATATGACAATAAAATGAATTCGAATTTAAAGAGAGAGATTTATTGGTATTTATAAAATAATAAATGTAGAATATGTACCATTCCCTATCCTACTGGTCAATTTTTCCGATTTATCACTCTCCTGGAGGAGGCCACACCTCCTGCATTGTGTTTTCTCTCGTGTCTCCTTCCCGGCTGACGCCGGCGTGTCTTTCCGATCTCCCAGCGCGGTGTGAGCAGGCTGCTTTGTCCACTCGCGCAGCGATGCAGCTCTGTGTGCGCCTGCCCGCCTGATCCCTGATGTGGGATCGCGCTTCTATGTTCTGATCGCCGACACAAGATTGCAAGTCTGTGTGAGGCCGCCCACCTCATCGCCAGTTTGGTGTCCCTCACGGTACGACAGCATGCACTTACCATCGGTGACCGCCACATGGCTCCCCCGGCCCAGCGCGGGCATGCAATAAGGAGATGAAACCAGGAGCGTTACAAACATGACTTTATTCACTGACCGTTACTCCTTAACTGAACAACCCCCATCTCCCCATCTGTTCTGCCCCTAACCTTCCCTAGTGTAACTTCCTGTGTCACTTCTGTCACATGATCCAGCCGCAGCCCACAACACCACAAGCTACATCACTTGCCTAGCCGTGCTCTGCCCCCTAAGTCCTGCAGTCATGCTCAACCCTGCCACTCCCCTACCCATGCACTGCTCCCTGCTACCTACTGGGTCTCTGTGATGAGCCTCATTACTCCTCCTTGCGTCTGTGCTCTGTAACCTCATTTGCTCGGCTCTATCACTCCTCTATCTATGCTCTGCACCCTCACTATGCCTTCATGCTCTGATCCTTCACTCCTCTATCCATGCTCTGCACCCTTACTCTGCAGTAATGCTCTGATCCCTCACTCTTAGATGCATGCTCTGCTCCCTCATTTGTCTCCTGCCCATGCTCTGCCCCCTCACTCCTCTATCTTTGACTTTGCTCGCTCATTTGTCACCATGCTCAGCCCTACCAATCTTCTATACAGGCCTTGCGTTGCCCCTCAATGCACCCTAATTTTGGCTTTCTGTGTGCTTCTGCCAGCTCCCTCACTCCCTCTGTACTTTCTTACTCCTTCAGTTATGGCCTGCTCCATCACACCTCTCTCATTTGACTCCTGGCCATGCTCAGATCACTCACTCTTCTTTCTTTGTTGTGTCTCCTCTTTACTTCCATGCTCTGACCCTTCACTCCTGCAATCATGTCCGTCTCCCTCAATCCCCTCGCTGTGCTCCACTCCCTCATTTGTCCCAGTCCATATTATGCTTCCTCACTCCCCTATCTTTGCTTCTGCTCCTTCATTTGTCTCCATGCTCGACCCCTCACTTTCCAGTCATGCTCTGCTCCCTCACACCTCTGTCCATTCTCTGACCCTCATGTGTCCCCTTTCTATGTTCTGCACCCTCACTCCTCTATCTTTGCTTCTGCTTCTTCATTTGTCTCGATGCCCTACCCCTCACTCTGCCGTCATGCTCTTCTCCCTCACCCCTCTGTCCATGCTCTGACCCTCATGTGTCCCCTTTCTATGTTATGCACCATAACCCCTGTATCTTTGCCTGTGCTCAAACATTTCTCTCCATACTCTCCCCTCTTCCTCCTGCCTTCATGCTCTGCTCCCTCATTCGTTATCTGTGTGCTGCTCGCTGCTCTCTTAGTTGTTCCTCACTCCTTTTGTGCGGCCCTGCTCCGTCATTTGTTTCCCGTCCACTGCTCCTTCATAATTGACAAACAGGTTTTGGACACAGACAGAGGTTTTACTTTAGACTTCCTTATGTAGAATAACCTTAGTTTTCTTTAGATAGGGAAATCCCACCTTAGCATAGGGCAAGTTAGGCGTTATTCCACCCTGCATTTTAAGTTAAATAAAACTATGTTGAGAAAACTTGAACCTGTTGTCTGTGTCTGACTCATGATGCCTTCACACTCAGCAATCACCAATTAATCCATTACTTTTAATCGGCTCATGGGGTGACATTGCCCCTCACCAGCACAGCATGGAGTCCCTCCATGCAGAGTGAGTCACAGAAGTCTATGCCTCAGCTCCTTTACCTTCAACATCAGAGAGAACTCTGCAATAGATGAACTTCCATTGATATAGTAAGATGTTGTTGGAGGTTGATCCAATTGAAGTCAAGAGATGTGAACAATATTTTGGAGAGAGATACAGGTTTACTGTGAGGGAGGTCTCATTCTCATTAACATCTATGGGGACAGTGGTGGGTGAAGGAGTGGAATATGGTTGTGACTGCTGTCCTCTGTAGTATCCTTTGATGGTCAGTGTGCCCTACCTCCTGCACAATAGGCTTGGGCCACCCAGCACATCTTTTGGTAACTCCAATGTAGGAGCAATCACATGAGGGGGTGGCACTAGACTAGTGTATGTGCAGCATGGTAATCATGTTTATGCTCCTGCAGTCTAGGGGACCTGTGTGTGGTGTGTCCTATCCAGCTTTTGTTGTGTTATTTCTGTGCCTGAGTTGGCCTTGTGAACTGGGTTTGGCTTGGGATAAGAACATGAACATTAGCAAAGTGCTGTAAGTGACTAACACTTAGGTCCACACACTTTCCACTCCCCACCCTACCTTAGACTGTGTGATCTCTTTGTAACCTGGGCAAATTCCCCTTCCCCAGGATCAAACGTGATTCTGTTCACAGTTCAAAAAAGAAAACAAGGAATTCCTGATTTGCAACAATGTTCAACATGAGTTTGTTTCCAGTTCATCTTGTCTTTAACAAGTTCCAACGTAATTTGATGTAACTTCACCTTGTCAATAGAAAGTTCTAACTCAATCTGGTACAACCTTAACTTGTCAACAAAAGTTCCATCTCTGTAAATAGAACGTTTTTTTCCTTCCTTGAAGGATTCTTCGTTTCATCAAAAGCAACAATAATTGTCTTGGTCATGAAGACTTGCTACAGATGATTTGCCGCAGATGCCTTCAGCAACTTCAACTTGTCAACAAAAAGTTCCAACTCAGTAAATAGAAGGGACTTTCCCTTCCTTGCACAATTCTTCAGTTCATCAATAGCAACAATAATTGTCTTGGTCAGGATGATTTGCCACGGATGCCTTCAGCAACTTCAACTTGTCACAAGAAAGTTCCAACTTAATTTAGTATACCTTTAGCATCACATCCAACATGAATTGCGTCTTGGTCAGGATGATTTGCCACAGATTTGCCACAGATGCCTTCAACTTGTCACTAGAAAGTTCCAACTTAATTTAGTATACCTTTAGCATCACATCCAACATGAATTGCGTCTTGGTCAGGATGATTTGCCACAGATTTGCCACAGATGCCTTCAACTTGTCACTAGAAAGTTCCAACTTAATTTAGTATACCTTTAGCATCACATCCAACATGAATTGCGTCTTGGTCAGGATGATTTGCCACAAAAGTCTCCAGTACCACATTCAACATTAATTGTATTTGTCAGTACCTCTTTTAAGCACTTCTTCAGTTTCCACCCACTCTTTCTAACAGTTTGCAGTTCAGGTATACCCCCTGCCTGAACAGCATTTCACCATCACAAGTGCTTTTGGGGTCAAAATCACTTGATAAATGTTTCCCCACAACTTCATATTGTTCAATAGTTTGCAGCTTCAAAACTCCCAACAACTTTTCAGGTAAAACACGATGAATATTAATACTCTTTGACACTCTTTTGAAAATAATGCTTGTCTCCCCCTGGACCTCTTTTCCCAGAAGAGCAGCCTTTGTGCCACTCTTGTTTCCCCACTACACAATTAACCAATAACTGATAGGAAACAGGTCTTCTAGCTCTCTTCCCTTGATTTGGATAATGTGAGTTTATACCAACTTTCACCACAGGTTGTACAATGTATGAACAACAAGTGCCACTGTTTATGTATCTTCAAATAGCCGCCCTGCTGCTGTTGGCAATTTCTGCTAGATTGTAAACACCTTGGTTCGGCTCTCTCTTGGCTTGGGCAATGGTTGTAGGTGTTCAATTTTAACAATGTTGCCCCTTGTATTGTTGGTGTTCCATAGACTCACATTGGTACTATTACAGACTTTTGGCTTTCTTAGAATGGGATGTTGCTGCTTTTTATTACTTCGGTATTGAAAATAACTTTGGAAGTCTCTCTCGCTCGCGAATGCTGCTTTAGCTTAGTTTCAGTGACGCGAGATTCAAAAGTGCTTTTCAATTTACTTTCATTCGCATGCGAGTGTCTCTCACTCGCCGAACACCTGCCTTGTATATGCGAGCGGGAAAGGAGCGCTCCCGGGTCACACACAGGCTGTGAACTCACCGGGTAAAATGGGCTCTTCTCTTCCTCTTGCCGTATACTGGACATTTCTTTTTGTGGCTTTTCACGACTCGGCAAACCTCTTTTAGTTTGTCGCCACCCACGCCACCTGCTAATTGAGCCCTCGTAGCTCCTGAGGTTTTCTGGTGCATGCCAGATATACTTTGTTAGAGTGTTTCCTTTAGTTTATTTTAAGAAGGGAAATCCTCGTTAGGATAGGGATAGTGAGTCGTTTATCCAACCTTTTCATTTAATAAAATGGCATCTTTTGAAAAACGTTCACAAAGTTGTCCGCCTCCTATTTCTGACCTCTCACATATGGTGTCAGAAGTGGGATCGGAATCAGTTGCTACAAAATGGCGAACTAATCTGTATATTGCAGATTCTAATCAGACAGATTAAATCAGAAGAAGATTGGTATGGTCATACCCCCTCTTCTTAAAACGTGTGCCTCCCCTAATAGCCCTGGTTCTGATACCTCCCTTACTGGGGAGGACATCAATACTAGTTCTCCTTCCATAAAAGGAACCCAGAAAATAAGAGAGATCCCTTATAATCAATGGCCTCTTAAGATGAATGTGGGACTACATTTTTCTAAACTCTCAGGTCAAGCTATTACTCCAAAAGGATAACGAGTAGAAGGGAATATATACCATCTATTCTTTCCCCAGAATTATATTATTCCCGGAAAGGATAAGCTTCTAGTTTCTCTAATGTTAGAAGTAGAGTTTCCTGTGTATATACCTGCTTACACTATGCCTGATCAAGGACCGGGGTTCAAATTTTATCCTCTAATTTCTAGTAGTAAGGAAATGAAGTTCATGATCCTAAATCTTTCAACAACTCCTCGCGAGATACTTAGAAGAGATAGAGTATGGAGGCTAGTATATAATGTTGCTTGGGAATCGTGGAGTAAGAAGAAGATCAAAACCTTAAATACACATCATAAGCTTAAACAAATCCCTTCAGAGTATGAAGCTAAGTATGGGTTGGTTAAACAGGAAAGAAAGGAGTAAAATATGTTATATTGTTTTGAAAAGGATCAAACAACAAGGGAAGACAAGTCTTGCCACCACCTTGAGCCCCTGAACAAAGAACAATCAGATTACTCATGGGGTTCCGAGGTTAACAAGGATCTTAACAAAAAACCTAAATTCCAGTAGCCCTGTTATATTAAAACACATATTAGTGGGGATTTTCTACCAATTAACCCTGAACATTTTGCATCTACTGATTATTTCAAAGTGTTGTCCCCGTCTAAATATATCTGAGAGAGCAATGGCTGAATCTTCCTTGGAATTTAGAGACCCAGGATTTTCTGAAAGTTATATTCCCAATGATTTAGGTTGTTTGCGATGTGGACGGTTTGAACATCCTGTGCACAGAAATATTTCATAACTTTCTTGCGTCTTGAGAGATGATGGGAATGAGGAAAATTTGAGATTTCCGAAGAAAGTACAATACCCACTCATAACCCTAGAATCAATTATAAAGGAAAACCTGATGTAATGTTTTGTACTGGAGAAAATAATAGTTATTGTGTGCCGGTATTACAGCAAGGGAAAATCATCTGGGCTCAGCTGAATACAGGGAGCAGAGGCTCTGTGTTACAAGCTAATATTATTCCATCATATTGGGACAGTATAGAAAAAAAGATTATAGGTTGTGTTCACGGACAGACAGAAGGACACCCCCTGACAAAAATCGAGATTACCATTCTGGGAAAAACCCTATCGGTATTAGTGGCATTAACACCTAATCTTCCTACCCCAATGATCTTAGGCAGTGAAATTCCACATTTTGGTGAATGTGCTTTGCTAGTAGTACAGATAAAAGTGAAGTCATTTAAAAACTTTGACCAACAACCTAAGACAATCTATTTCTCCTATTGTCCTCAAAATGCTTGGATCCAAGAAGAATCATTCATAGAGGAAACAGTCTGGGACTAGAATGTATGTGAATCCACTTTTGGGCCGGGAGGTTAGGTCTTTCAGGGAAGGGTATGTGATGAATCCTACAGACTCCTCACTAAACCCATGTCTAAAGTCTCCTCCCAAGTGGCCAGGGAAAGGCGGACGCTTTCTGATCCTGACCTTGAGGGTGGCGTTCTGTGTGAGGATCACACAGCAGGAGACAGGACCCAGGGGAATAAGTGGACTCCGTGGGGTGAGACACGGTATTTGTCTTCCTTCTAGGAAGGACATCTCCCCAATACCATGCTATGTAATGAGTTGTTGTCATAACAATCTTTTTGTTCCACAAGTTGAACATCTTAATATGGCTAAAAACAACCATAAACCCTTAGACATTGAGAGAAATGAAAAACCCCATCTCAAAACCTGGAGACTTCTAGAGCTTGAACATCTCCTAATTCCCAAAGGTACAATAAAAGGAAGACTGTGAATAACAACAAGTTAAACTCTAAAGAACTTTGTTCCTCTATATCATACAGTCTTGTGAATGATCCTTATGATACTCCTGTAAAGATTTTTAGGGGGAATAGAAATGAGTTTAAGACTGAAAATTAATCTAGAAAAACTAACTTTGTCATTAGGGACATCAAGTATAAAAAATCCCGAAGTACTGGGACAAAGAGGAGAGCTGAACAGGAACAAAACTGCAGGAGTGGTCAGCCTGTTAATGGGAATGAACCACACCTGAGGGAGAGTGGGAGGTTTAAAAGTCCCCCTCAGGTGCAGGCCATTAGAGAGCAGAGTGAGCAGCATTGTTGTATTTTGTTCCTTTACAAATACACAAGTCAGGTGAGATCCGCTTCACCAATGCTTATAGAATATCTTTTCTCGCAGGTGACTCACGGTTCACCCCGAATCCCCCTCAGATCCCTTTTACACATTTAGTCTCCATCCGCTGGGCTCGGACCAATTGCAGTTTGCATTAGCTATCAAAGACATTTGAATGTGCACAGGGTTTAGCTTGAGCCGTTGCAGGACCACTTTGATTTTACAGTTCACAATTTTACACGCTCAGTTGGATATCTAACAGAGACTTGCAAATGAGCACCCATGTGGTGCCAGACCACTCTGAATATGGTATCTTTTTTGGTTTCAACACTTCAGTCACTCCTTGGATATTCAATTATAGTTGCATCGCTCATCACATATGCCTCATACTCTTTTCTTTGCATATTTCTTCATCCAATTATGCTGCTTGCAACCTTGGTTCTAACAAAGACTGGTCTGCTATCAGTCTCCCCTACTCATCGGCTATGCTGACTTTACTGACGCTGCTTTGTTGTAGGAGCCAAGGACAGTACCACAGCGGCAATCGCTTCTCCCCGCCTCGGCTATCGATGCGCGAGAGCCCTGTCTACCTTCGACACACAATGCACCTTTCTTCAGCTTTAATTCATAGTCTTATGTTTCTTATTCTCGAGGGTTCATGAAAGTAGCGTTTTCCTTCAAAAAGGTCAAGGGCAAGTCCCTCCTTGCCACCCTTTCTGGTCTTACCATCTTTCTCCTCATGTTAAACTGCCATCTCGGAACTGCTGCTTCCTCATGGGTTTTGCCTTGCTCACCTCTATTAATGAGGCAACTGAAAAAGAGGTTACATTTTTTATCTGCTTTCCAGACGCAGAGGATGGCATACTCCAGCTAAGAGAAAGAGAAAATCATTAATAGAGGTGAGCACAGCCTGGGCTTAAGAGTGAATGTGAAGTCATAGATAAGTGTTAATCAGCAAGTTTGCTGGTTACAAAGACAGTATGACCGGAGTATAAGTGTTTTACGCAATTTTGGCATGTCTACCTATTTTTTAGGGGGAGTGAAAGTGAGCTGCTTCATGGTGATAACTACACTGAGTTCTGCAACACACCACCCAGGACTTCCTTACAGGTAAATTATATCTTGTTATGTGAGGGTCTATATATAGCATACTTGTCACTTACAAGTAGTTTCTTAGCAAAATGAGCTAATGGGTGTTATTCTTGTTGTTTGCAGTAGATGGGAGGATCAAAGGAGGAAGAAATATATAGCTAAAGTGTTTTACTAAATATGAAGAGTGACTAGTTGATAACTCCTGAAGACCGTTCTCCACTTGGAGGTTGTTAAAAAAAGAAACCTGTTGAGTACAAGACAGGACTGATGGTTCGGTTCTAGACTGGACCCTACCCATTACCCTGAGTGATCTGAGCTAGAAGAGTGGTTTAGGCTAGGGAAGTTTTGAGTCCCGTTTTCAAAGTCGCCCATAGTAGACTTAGTGTCCTCACCTGAAGAATCTGTCAAGGCTTCAGGCAATTTCTTCTTCTTCTTCTTTGTGTCTTTGGCAGTCTGTCTGTTGGAGTACACATAAGGTCTGTCCCCGTTGGAGGCCACCACGCTTGGTTGAGGAAACAACCCAAGGACAGTGGACCCCTAGGAGACAACCCGAGGGGGGAAAAAGCCTTGTGGCAGAAAAAAAACCAGAGGCAGCAGTGACACCCTTCCTTGATTGTAGCAGAAGGCATCATTGAAGAGATGCTGGGTGGTTACCTTCATAGATGGAGCGAAGAAAGCTGTAACAGAGTGATGAAAGGGCTCTGTGGAAGGTAGTGAAAAAGCGGAAACTCCGAGAGGAAAGAGGTTTAGCAAGTCAAGAGCAAAGTGAGGCGAGGGAAGAGAGGGAAAGAAGCAAATCAGGAAAGCAAAACATTAGCGTCTTACTCATAGATGGGAGGAAGGGTTGCAATGCAATGGGCTGCTGGTCGGGAACTGCAATAAATGGTGGGTGGCCATCAAGAAAGAACGACTAGACTGCTAGCCGGGTTTCTCGTGTGTAGCGTAACAGAACAGACACACCCTAGCTCCCATCGCCTCCACACACTCCAGCAACGTGGCATGACATATGTTAGCACTTAGTTCTTTTTTAGTGTACACATATTTTTGATATGTGATGTTTTAGTGTGGTTTTATAGGTATATGAATTGAGATCTTGATGTTTTGTAATGAAGTAATAACATGTGTTTAATTTCATATTAATTAGTAGGGTGATGTCATGTATGGCCCCTCCCACCCTATGGGTTCTATTGCGTAAGTGTAGAGTCTGATCCCTGATTACTGCAACTAGTGAATAACAACAGTCCTCCCTCACTTTATTTTGTCATACACTCTCCGGGCATAGGGTTGACTGAGTAACACGGCCATTTAAAGGGTGCATGTCCGGAATTTCTTTATTTATAGTGGATACACAAAAACCACATTGATTGTGTGCGTCTGTGAGAAGCTCGGGACCTAGGGGCCAGGTGTGTCATTTTCTTTACTGGGCATCTATGACAGATGTCCAGTAAAAAAACATGCCTTACCCCAGTGCCCGCCAGCGCCTCGCATACACACAATCACATTAATTGTGTGCGTGTGTGGCACTGGGGCCCAGGGGGCAGGCATGGCATTTTTTACTGGGTATGCCCAGTAAAGACTGCCAGCTCAGTCCGCTAGGATTTCCAGCGCCGTAAATGCAATGTCAAACCTAACCCCCAAACCGCCCAGCGCCTTGCATGTACACACAATTGATTATCTGTGCATGTGAGGTGGTGGAGGGCAATGAGGGAAGGAATGCCATTTATTAATGGACATCTGATAGATGCCCAGTAGAAAATACCATGGTTGGGCCCCCCAGCACCTCACATGCACACAATTAATATGTGCCTGTGAGGCGCTCTGGGCCTCAGGGGACGGCATGGCAGCTTTTCCTTGGCATCTTTGCCCACTAAAAAATACAATTACTGTACCCTGGGACCCCAGCTCCTGACACGCATCTGTCCCCTGGGCTCCCCAGCGTCTCACAATCACACATAATCACATTCATCATTAATGTCATTATGTCTGACTGCAAAGCGCTGGCACACCATGGAGCAGGCATGGCCTTTTTTACTGAGCATGGTTGACAAAGCAAGTATGATAAGTGTTATTATGTAGCTAGACTTGCATTTTAATGCAGACAGTCTAGCCATTTCCTATTATGGTATGACATTTTATATTGGGTAGCTTTGATAATGCAAGCATGATCAGCGGTTTTATTCTTTTTATGGCATGACATTTTGTATTGGGCATCTTTGATAAAGCAAGCATGATCAGTGTTAATATGTAGCTAGACTGGCATTTCAATGCAGCCAGTCTAGCCATGTCTTATTCTGTAGTACAAAAACGAGGAAAAAATCCAGGACATTGCGCCCAATAGGGTGCAAAACATGTTTAAGATTAAGTTGGCCCTTTGGTGATAACACGTGTTTCGGCCCTTCCTGGCCTTTCTCACATCAGGGCTAATACATTCCTTGTACATCCATATAATTCTGGTGTAAAGTATTGAGACAACATAGTTTGTAAACAACCACAGGTTCATAGTGTATTGGTTCACACATATATCATATCCAATGCCAGTTATCAATAACATTCAAAAAATATAATATAAATTATAAATCGCACACGTGCACATAAATAATATTCCATATTCACGTTCAGACCCAAAAACAAATTGTGCGCAAGGAGAGAGAAATAGGGGTTGGCTTTGGTCCTTGCGCACAATTTGTTTTAATAAACACGTTTTCCACCCTATTGGGCGCAATGTCCTGGATTTTTTCCTTGTTTCTATACTACTGTTTATGACAGGTTCTTTCCCAGCTTACCGTCAATCCAGTGGCCTGCGACCAGACTGGAATTTGAATACGTGGAATTAGGAGTCTCCTATCCCCATTCCACAGTGGATTAAGATACTCTAAGCAGTATCATTTTGTCCAGTTATAAGTGTTGAACTACGAGTCGCCGACTAGACCAGCTGTACCTATAAACCTGGTTTACATTTAACATTTCTTATTCTGGTAAGACATTTTGTACTGGGCATCTTTGGTAAAGCAAGCATGATAAGTGTTATTACAAAGCAAGACTGCCATTTTGTATACAACCAATCTAGCCATTTCTTACTGAGGCATAAAATGTTGTTTTGGGCATCTTTGATAAAGCAAGCAGGATCAGTGGTATTATTCTTACGGTGGGATGACATTTTGTATTAGGCATCTTTGGTAAAACAAGCATAAGTGTTACTATGTAGCTAGACTGTCATTCCAATGCAGCCAGTCATGTCATTTCTTACTGTGGTATGACATTTTGTATTGGGCATCTTTGGTAAAGCTAGCATGATAAGTGTTATTACGAAGCAAGACTGGCATTTTGTATGCAACCAGTCTAGCCATTTCTTACTGAGGAACAACATTTTGTATTGGACATCTTTGATAAAGCAAGCAGGATCAGTGGTAGTATGTGTACTGTGGCATGACATTTTGTATTAACCATCTTTGGTAAAACAAGCACAAGTGTTATTATGTAGCTAGAATGGCATTTCAATGCAGCCAATCTAGTAATTTCTTATTGTCATATGACATTTTGTATTGGGCATCTTTGATAAAGCAAGCATGATAAATATTATTATGTAGCTCGTCTTGCTTTGTAGTACAGCCAGTTTGAACATGTTTTCATACTTTGGCATGCATTCTTAATGGTAATGTCAACTGGCATATGTTCTTACGTTGGGATACTGCCATATACTGGCAGAATAAACATGTACATGTTTTCATATAGTATCATTACTGGCATTGTGCACAAAACAAACATGAGTATGTTCTTAAATGGGAATAATAGGGAATAATGGTGCAGTCAGCATGGAAATGTATGGGCACAGCCAGTGTGAAAATGTTTTATACCGGCACAGATTGTGGGAAAAGGCATCATGAAAATGTGTTGGAGAAATGCTCCTGTGCACTGTTGGTGACTTGCATCTATTGGATTTTTTCATGAGTTACCCTGCAAAACCCAATTGCATACTGTTTGGCTTTTTACCCAGTTTTTCTAAAAAGTGTGCCCTAATATGCACAATTTTCACCCACTATTTAAAATAAATTCTCATTGCGAGAACCCCCTGCAACCCCCCACCTTCAATGGCGTGGGCTCCCTCATTGTGCTCGGTCACTATGGCATATCTGGGACAAATATTTACGCCGCTCCAGTTACACAATTCACTAGCTGCCACTGCTGATGTTATAAAGTAATGAACACTGCAAAGCTGTTGTAAGCTGATCTTAACCACAGAGACACTTATTGTTTGTGAATTACTGTTCGGGCAGGGGAGCATACCCAATCAGCAAACCTTTGAAGTAGTAGGTCTGGCATTGGAGTAAACCAGGTGTGATTGAAGTAGTAGGCCTGGCATGGGAGTAAACCAGGTAGAAGTTGATGAAGTGCTGTGAAGTGTGTTAACCAGTGATGCTGACAGACTTTCATTGCTCAAGAAAGAATTGTATAAAACTGCAGCAGAAGTGTTATATATTTTCAGAAATAATGGGTTGTGGCAAAACATCCTGACAAAGACAATATTTGTTGTTACCGACGAACTATGGAAATATTCTTTGGTCATGTGAAAAAGATTACTTTTAGTCTATCATTATAAGAGGAAGAGAAATTACTTTCTTTGTTGAACCACTGGAGTGTTAGAACTTTCTGTCAAGTTGGAGTCTGTTATGAATCACTGCCACAGCCTGCGACATGGTTGCTATGGCAGCATTCGTAACGCTTACCCTCCCATCATGGAGGTTCACGTCACGTCGGCACGTTGCATGGCGCAGTGACATCATTCGTCCGACAACCCAGAAGCTGCTGCTCTCCTTTATCAGGCTCCGAAGCGAGGTAGGTGTCACTTTGGAATAGTTATCGCCCGTTGCACAGATGCTTTTTTTCCTGTCTCCTTGCTTGCCTTTTCCCGCTGCTGCCTTATTACTGGATTCCCATCCGTTCGCTGCTGCCTTCGTCCGTCCTGTTCTGCTTCTCCTCTTTGCCTACCAGCCTTATCTACATTTACTTCTGCTTACCTGGCTACTCCCCTGGAGTGCTTCCTACTGGAGCTACCTCTTGCTCTGTTCTTCCCAGGCGTGGTTACCAAGCCATAAGGTAATATGCAATCTTGACAGAGTCACAAAGAACTGTGTTGGAACTTTCCTAGAAACCAGGATTTTCTTGCTTCTTTCTGGAACTGTGGAGCAGAATCTTACTTGAATCTGGGGAAGGGGAATTCACCCAGATTATAAGGAGAGACTGTTGTTATATTGTGAATGTAACTGGTATA
Source organism: Ambystoma mexicanum (assembly GCF_040938575.1). NCBI lineage: Eukaryota > Metazoa > Chordata > Amphibia > Caudata > Ambystomatidae > Ambystoma > Ambystoma mexicanum. Next base: position 271,203,875 of record NC_090931.1, on the reverse strand, counting down.
ATGTTGTTGCCTTGGAACTGTCATGCATTATCTTGTTGAGTTACTGTATGCATAAGTGTGAGGCACAGAAATCCTTTGTTAGAGTGTTTCCTTTAGTTCATTTTAGGCAGGAAAATCCTCATCAGGGTCGGGATACTGAGGAGTTTATCCAATCTTTTATTTTAATAAAATGTCATCTTTATAAAAACCTTCACAAAGTTGTCCGCTTCACATGATCTGACCCCTCACAATAGACAGCACGCATCTGCATCTGAAGTCGTGTTAAAAACAAGCGTCAGCAAAGTCAATAGTGTTTGGCTTGTGTAGAGATATTATGTAGGCATGTGTCCGGCGCTGCTATCATGTGCCTAGGTACTCATGCCATTTTCAGCTATTGCCTTTTTATGGCCATTAAGGGAATCCCTGGCGAATGGCTATCTCATGCCTACACAAAAGCCAACACTGTTGGCTTTGCCAATGCGAGTTTGGAATTATGCTTTACTTTCTATTTACCTCTCATTTTTGAAGGCGGTTTCAATTACTATTGTTCACGGTAGAGGTCAAAATATGTCATGAGCGGGAGATAAAGGCAGCTCTGGGTATCTGGTGGCACCCAGTTAACAGGAGCTACCTCTGGGGAACAAGGAGCAAATGCATAGCTTGTGACAAATCTAACTTCCACGTGAGAGACGAACTGTAACTTTTTGTGAATTGTGCATCTCATATTATGCTAACAAATGCCTTCTAGACGTGTCCTAATACTCCTTAGTACACATTCCCAAGCACACAAGGTTAATATCCCATAGGCATATTTGTATGGCTCTAGTTGGCCCACTGAGTGAAAAGTAGTTTTTGATAGCTGTTGTTGTCTAGCTCACCAGGCTCTTTATAGGCCACACACAGAAGCTAAATAGCTCCCATCCATTTCAAACCCTGTCACTCGATGAGTCCTTGCTTCTGGAGCGCTTGTATCTGGCCAGGCTTCCTAATTTGAACCCTCCTGAGATTTTTCTCCCTGACACATCATATGGATGCTCCAAGTAACCCACCACACCCTCCACTACCATCCCCACACTAACATTATCATCATCTATGCTCAAGCACTAGATGCAGACCAAATGAGCCACTCACACACAGCAATTTAATAGCTTTCCTAAAAGACATCAAACAATAGAACTCTACACTTTGGCAGTCATCTTACATACCAGCACTTTGGCCAGTGCATCCTAGCAGCAGGAGGTCTATGAGGCTTCCCTCTGAATGCAAATGTCTCTATTCTCATGACGCATAACACCTAGAAACAGACCTGCACAGAGAGCTCAGAGTACCTCTGGCCTCCATGCATTAACACAACAGAAACGCTTCTTGCATGTTTCCTGTCTCCTGAATGAAATAACCCACCCCAACTCTTATCAGATCTGACAAAACTATCGGAGGCCATTCAAATGGCAGTGGAGCCTGGTATTAATCCCGGTACAATTTACATAACATCCGTAGCCAATCAGATCCGGGCTCCCAACCATCTGCTTAGGGCCCGGGCACACCAACCAAAGGACAAAACTGAGGGCACCCCTTAAAACTTCAGGTATGCTAACCATCAGCCCAACAGATAATCAAGCCACCTGCCAAACCAGAGAATCAAATTCCATCTCTATAACACCTGTCTGGCAGACAAGTGGTTGCAAGTGGCTTCAAGGTGACATGAACCATGAAGAAATCACCTGCATAAATAGATACATTAATTAATCAATAAATAAATAAATACATAACTAAAGATATAATAGGGTGGTAATGTGAGCACAGCACCATTGCTCCTGTAATTCTCTTCAGGCTTTTGGTGCCAAAGTCTCTTGATTACTGATTTAACATACTAATGAAACAGTGTCCACTCGGACATTCTGGACAAATTGTTGTGCACTTTTGAGTGCTGCGTCTGTGGCTCATTAGCCTAATACATACACTTCAGGTGTGGTGTCCGTTTAAGTTAGCACACGCGGCGTAGTGACGTAACTGTTGCGTGTGGTTGGTAATAAAAGGAGCCAGTCACGTACGCTCGTTCATGGAATTAATGTGCGCCGAAAATTTCGGTGCAAGCGTGCGAAAACGTGCGATTCGCAGTGAAAGAGCGAAAATCGTAGTGCAAGTGCGAAAATCGCAGGGAAACCAGCGCACATCGATTCATGGAAGTCCGTGCGCGAGAAAAATATTGGATGTGCGCTGAAAAAGTGCGCGGCGCACGCCGGCGCACAGGTCATCTAACGGCGTGCGCCACGGCTACAGTGAAATCGCACATAGCACGGCGCACATAACAAAAGTAGGTGGAACACGGGCGTGACACGCGGAATGGGGAACAACTCGTGAAAATATGGGCGTCACGGGGGAAGTACAGGAGGAAAGAGCGCGGAACGCCAACATGCTCGCCCACAACACGTATTCATGGAATCGAATAGGGCAAACCAGCGCACGGGCAAAGACGCGCACAGGCCCATACACGTCTGCCACACGAAAGCAGGCGGTAGCGTCCCTGCGCATGAAAAAAATGTGCGCCAAAATGTGCGCTAACAAAAAGCACGCATACACAGCTCTGATGAAAGTCCCATACTGTGGCCCTCTAGGACAAATGACGTGCAAAGGGGTACGCGACAAACACGGACACCCGCTGTGTGAATAATAGCGTGTGCGTGTATTTTGTGGGTGCGCAGGAAGTTTTACACGCGATCAGGCCTGGGGGAGCGGGGTACGTGTATTTCAGGGGCTCGCGGGAAGTTTTACACGCGATTGGCCTGGGCACGTGTATTTCAGGGGTGCGCGCCAAGTTTTACACGCGATTGGCCTGGGGGAGCGGGTAGGTGTATTTCAGGGGCTCGCGGGTGGTTTTACACGCGTTCGGGCCTGGGGGAGCAGGGTACGTGTATTTGAGGGGTGCGCAGGCGTTTTCACATGCGATCGGGCCTGGGGGAGCGGGGTACGTGTATTTCAGGGGCTCGCAGGAAGTTTAACACGCGATCGGGCCTGGGGGAGCGGGGTACGTGTATTTCAGGGGCTCGTGGGAGGTTTTACACGCGATTGGCCTGGGTACGTGTATTTCAGGGGTGCGCGCGAAGTTTTACACGCGATTGGCCTGGGTACGTGTATTTCAGGGGTGCGCCCGAAGTTTTACACGCGATTGGCCTGGGTACGTGTATTTCAGGGGTGCGCGCAAAGTTTTACACGCGATTGGCCTGGGGGAGCGGGTACGTGTATTTCAGGGGCTCGCGGGTGGTTTTACACGCGATCGGGCCTGGGAGAGCGGGGTACGTGTATTTCAGGGGCTCGCGGGTGGTTTTACACGCGATCGGGCCTGGGGGAGCGGGGTACGTGTATTTCAGGGGTGTGCAGGCGTTTTCACGTGCGATCGGGCCTGGTGGAGCGGGGTACGTGTATTTCAGGGGCTCGCGGGTGGTTTTACACGCGATCGGGCCTGGGGGAGCAGGGTACCACTCACCGTCTGCCTTGTGTGTAGAAGAACGCGTAGCCAACACCCACCCGCTGTGAAGTAATAGCGTGTGAACCCCAACGCCTGCAAAACACACGCACCGCACCCCACGAAAAGCACGTAAAGAGCAATGGATATCCACGTGGGATCTTCAAGCCCTGCCAGGCCAACGCCCGTGCGCGATACGTCACAGACGCGCTTACGCACTAAGGGCCTTTGGTCCAATGGAATCGCGTATGCGTGCTGACGCGCTTACGCGCTAAGGGCCTTTCCTCGAATCACACGCTGACGTGCAGAATTTTCACGTGCCAAATCACTCCGTATCAAGCTGGCCACGCGTAAGCACACGGAAGACCACGCTCCTGCCCAAAAGGCCGAATTACTGCCCCCCAGAGCCCCGAGCAGCCTCCCACGAGCCATCTCCTGCTGCCTGCCTGCCTGCCTGCCTGCTGCCACCGTGCCCTGCCATATGGTGCCTGCACATCAGCCATCTGCAGGGGTCCAGTTGCTGTAACAGAAGACTCCCGACTGGGATACCATCGCTCCACAGCCCAGCCCCAGGACCCAGTTGCCCACCCACGCCTGCCTCGGGGGTCGCCATGTTGGGGCAAACACCATCCGAGACCACTGGCGACCCCCAGCCAGAGGGGCAGAGGGCCACCAGCTTCAGTCAGAAGGAAGTTGGTGTCCTGGTGGAGCATGTCCTGGGGCATTATGATGCCCTCTTCGGATCATCACGTGCCGACAAGGAAGGACGGGACAGGATCTGGACGGACATCGTGACTGCCATCAACGCAGAGGGGGTGGCAGTCCGACTATTCCATCATGTCAAGGAGCGCTGGGAGGACTTCAGGTCCAGGACCCTCAACAAGGCCCGGCGCCTCTTGAAGGCAGCGGATGCTAAGGGGCGCCGGGGCCACTTGTCGGAAGATCAGATGAGGGTCCTAGAACGCATATCCCCAGAGCTCCACGTCCAGGTCCTTGAGAGGCAGACCAGTCTGGAGTCGAGCGGTAAGTGGCCAAGCATTGCTGTGTGAGACAGGGCAAGTGTGCTGGTTGTCTGATACTTGCCTGTATGTGTGACATAGGCCATGTACGCGTGTGTGTGTGCAGGGACATCATGCTCATGCATGTGAGACCAGTAATGTGTGAAGCACACGGTTGGTGTGTGTGTTTAAACGCTACATGGGGAGCCCTATGCGGAATGGACACATGGGAGCATGCCAGTCTCTGTTCCTGGACATGGGTGGGGGTGAGGGATGGGTGATGATGCCATGTACATGTATGGTGTCCATGTCTGTGTGTCTGACCTGCGTGTCTGTGACTTGTCAATGCCATGGATGCATGACACATGTCTGTGTCAATGTTCTGATTCACTGATGTAGCCTAGCTATCCTTGCATCCACTGTGTCTGGGGTGTACGAGTCCAGATGGATGAAAGTACGGTGAAGTGTGTGAATGTGATAGGCATGACCCATGATGCATATGAGTTCAAAAACAACATTGTATGTTTCAAGAGTCCCTTGGACATGTTTGCTTATGTCCATAGCATGTGCCATGCCTGTTACTGCATGTGTTTTGCCTGCACTGACCCATGTGTTGTGGAGGGACATGATGGAAGTGATCTTTGACAGTGCCACTCATCTGCTATTGCTTCCTGTCTAGGGGACCATTGTACAGTACCCTGATGCTTGTGTTCTATGTCTCCCTCTACACAGCGCAAAGTGAAGAAGAGGGCGGAGACGGCGCTGTGGAGCAAAGCGGCGGGGATGCCCCCACGGCTGCAGCAGAAGGGGTGGGTGAGCCCCCACAGGGGCTTGCAACGGAGGAAGACGGTGTGGAGCCATCCAGGTTAATGGTTTTCACAGAGGAGGAGGAGGCCGCTACTGAGCCGCACATGGGGCCTGGTGGGGGCATCCCTGCTGGTGCAAGTGGTGCAGTCCAGGGGCAGGGGCAGGAGGCAGCACAGGTCGCCGTGGAGGTGCCTGTGCATGTCACTGTCCCTGACACTGTGACTGCATCACCATGCACCAGCAGGGATGCCCCATCCCAGGCCCGTCCGCAGGTAGGGGGGATGTCCATGTCATCTGACTCCCCTCCACCTGCGGACGAGGGGACCCCTGGCCGTATGGAGAAAGTCCTGATTGGTGTCGCGTTGCGCACGGGTGTCATTCGTGATGAGGTGCGTGCTTCCCGGGGGGAGCACGCACGTCATCACGAAGAGCACCGTGCCAACGTGGCCCAGTTGGGAGCGGTCATGGTCGGGGGTCTCGTACATGTGTCGGGCACTCTGGCGACCCTCTCCTCCCCTGTGGAGGCTATGCGCCAGTCGTTCTCCATGCCTTCTTCTGGCCCAGATGCCACCAGGGCCCCCTGTGGACCTGCCCCGACCAATGCAGCCACCTCGGTGGGGATCCCATCCCTGCCACAGTCGGGAGTCGGAGGTCCAGCAGGGGTGGATACACCAGCAACTGGACCCCAGCAGATGGAGGATGTGACGCCATCATCGGGCAGGGCACGTGCACGATTCCATCAGCCTGGATGCCGTCGTGCTGGCACAGGCAGTTGCGTCGGAGGCAGCGGCAGGCTCGACGTGGGAGGCATCATGGCTCGGGGCCATCAACATCAGGGGTGCAGGCATCAGCCGGAGGGCAGGAGAACCCTGGAATGGGAGTGGCTTCCGTGTGGGAGCGGTTGGGCCAGCAGATAGGTGCGGAGCGGCAGCGGGCAGAGGAGGAACGGCTCACAATGGTCAGGGCGGAGAACTCCATGCGGAGGGCGCTGAGGCGGGCTGAGTGCCTCGAGGGTCTTCGCAGGGAGTTGGAGCTGGACACTGCATTATCCCTGCGAGACCTCGGGGCCAGGGAACATGCCCGCCTCCAAGCCATTGAACAGGAGTTCGATGATGCCCTGGCCCATGACAACAACCAGTGAGCCGTCGGACTAGCCCGCTGCCCTTGCAAATAGTTATGTAGTTAGTGTTAGGTTTCCTTTGCTTTTTTATTTATGTTGGACCTTTTGGACAATGGACCACATTTTTGTATATAGATTTTTTATTAGGTAGTATTTTTAGATAGGTTTCATTTCTTCAGTTGGGATCATGGACCCTGGATTGTTTATCTGTATATAGTTGACTGTTGGATTTTAGTTTTTTTTTTGGATTTACCCATGGAGCAATGGTTTTCGGTTTTGTTTTTCCCTTGGATTTACTTTTTTGAACTGTGACTTTGGACACCTTTCCTTTGGATTATGATTTGTGGTTTTTCATTATTTTACGGACATGCTGCTTTTGGTTTTTGATTCCCATTGTCGTTTGTTTATTTTTAATTCCATTTATGTTGCTTTTAATACATTTTTTTCATCAAACTTCAATGTGTAGTATCATCTCATTGGTTTCATGCATATCATGATATGGGTTTTGACATTCACTTACACACATTGTGTGTATGTTAGGGACATGTGTTCATTTACATACTTGCCATTGGGGTTGTATCATGTAATTGGCAATTCTAAGTGGGTGGATGCAATACTTGGGTGGGTGTTTGGCATGTGGAGGCTGCCCATAAGGGCCAGGGATCTAGATTGTGATGACGTGTTGGCTGGGGGACATGTGTCAGGGCCTGCTGGCAGGTGCCCCGCAATGCTGGGGGGTGGGGGTGCAGGGGGACATGTGTGGGACATTAGTGGGGGCCTGCTGGCAGGTGCCCCGCAATGCTGGGGGGTGGGGGTGCAGGGGGACATGAGTGGGACATGAGTGGGGGCCTGCTGGCAGGTGCCCCGCAATGCTGGGGGGTGGGGGTGCAAGGGGACATGAGTTGGTGATCAGTAGTGCAAGGAGACATGTGCCTCTGCTGGGGGGCATGTCCATGTTGGGTGGGCTGCCTGCGGGACATGACCAGGGATGCAGGGTAGTCCCCTGTGGTGTGGGCTGCCTGCAGGGGCCGTGGAGGGTGTACAGGGAACACCTGGGAGGACCCACACTGCCAAATCACATGTAGGACTCCCTGGCACCCCCGAAATACACGTACCCTGCTGAAATCGCATGTGAAACTTCCCGCGCACCCCTGAAATACACATACCCAGGCCAATCGCGTGTGAAAACACCCGCGCACCCCTGAAATACACGTACCTAGGCAAATCGTGTGTGAAAACACCCGCGCACCCCTGAAATACACGTACCCAGCCCAATCGCGTGTAAAACTTCCCGCGCACCCCTGGAATACACGTACACCGCTCCCCCAGGCCCGACCGCGTGTAAGACTTCCCGCGCACCCCTGAAATACACGTATCCAGGCCAATCGCGTGTGAAAACACCCGCGCACCCTGGAGTACACGTACCCAGGCAAATCGTGTGTGAAAACACCCGCGCACCCCTGAAATACACGTACCCAGGCCAGTCGCGTGTGAAAACACACGCGCACCCCTGAAATACACGTACCCAGCCCAGTCACGTGTGAAAACACACGCGCACCCCTGAAATACATGTACACAGGCCAGTCACGTGTGAAAACACACACGCACCCCTGAAATACACGTACCCAGGCCAGTCGCGTGTGAAAACACACACGCACCCCTGAAATACACGTACCCAGCCCAATCGCGTGTAAAACTTCCCACGCACACCTGGAATACACGTACACCGCTCCCCCAGGCCCGATCGTGTGTAAGACTTCCCGCGCACCCCTGAAATAAACGTATCCAGGCCAATCACGTGTGAAAACACCCGCGCACCCCTGAAATACACGTACTCAGGCCAGTCGCGTGTGAAAACACACGCGCACCCCTGAAATACACGTACCCAGGCCAATCGCGCGTAGAACTTCCCGCGCACCCCTGGAATACACGTACACCGCTCCCCCAGGCCCGATCGCGTGTAAAACTTCCCGTGCACCCCTGGAATACACATACCCAGGCCAATCGCGTGTAGAACTTCCCGCGCACCCCTGGAATACACGTACACCGCTCCCCCAGGCCCGATCGCATGTAAAACTTCCCGCGCACCCCTGAAATACACGTACCCAGCCCAATCGCGTGTAACACTTCCCGCGCACCCCTGAAATACACGTACCCAGGCCAATCGCGTGTGTAACTTCACGCGAACCCCAGTTATACACGTACCCACTCGCACAGGGCCTTTCGCGTGTGGAAGTTACCGCGAAACCCGTAATACACGTTCCCCGCTTGGCGTTTGCTGTTTGGCAGTCCGGTAAACTGGTTTTGGGTTGTCGCAGACCTTTGCGCTGGATTGGGGATTTTGATGCCTTTTCCTTGCGCAAGGGCGTTCTTGGGGGCGTAACTGGCGCTGCTGCAGGGTCGCTGCGCCACTCTGCACCACGGCTGGTTTTGGAGGCTAAAATCCATCAATACGCTCTGCGCTGAAATGGATTTTATCGCACGCGGCTGGCGCAGTCTATCGCACGGGAACACTGTGTGCCAGCCGCCTGCGCCACTTTTGTGCAAATTTCCATGAATTACCCTGACAGTGTCTGCTGAGTTGTCTGTATGCCGGGGGCCTCCCGCCACACGGTAAGGTTCCTACTTGAGGCCCCCATACCACAACAGGGATATATATATTAAACCTACTAGTCAGAGGTTCTAACCTCAGCAGCTCAACTCAGCCCTTGATCTTCCCAAGATTGTTGAAAGGAGTGCCCTTGAGTTGGGTAACAATAAATATGGGTTATCTGCCTGGAGTGCCAAGAGGCCTCCCCGTGGCTGAATGCACGCCTGTTGCATTCTTCTGCATTTAGCACGTTAGTTTCAATTAAGATGTGCATACAACTGGCGCATTCATCTGGCGTAATTTACGTCAGCAGTTTTTTTGAGTGAGGCTAATTTTGTTAAAAGTGCTACGTGGATGTAGGGGACCATCAACATTAGCGCTTATGTGCTGTTGCGCAACGTTAACATCGCGGACTGCAAGGGGAAAGAGCAAATATAGACAAAACGCCCCTTACTCGTTCATTTTACTCTCCATTTGGTATGATGGCTGCAAAAAACACTTTGTAAACAGCATTTACAAAAATTCCTATGGTAGCTGTCTGTATTTGTACATTTACGTTTGTCTGCATAAAAAACTTGTGCAGGCATAAAAGCATATGCCCTTTGAACTGCCAGGAGGAATGGGCAGTCAAAATATGAATTCCATTTTGTGATCCTTCTCTGCCATCAAATGGTTGTACAATGCCCTGGAGTGAAAAGGTGCACTCATGGCTATAGAAAACGAGCAAAATGTCTTTTATTATGCAGCAACAGGGGATGTGTTTGCCTTCAAAGGGCCTTGTCTTTTAAGTTGCTTTTCTTTCACAGTGAGTACTGCAGTCCACAGAGAGGGTCACAGATGAGCCCACAGGGCTCACATCACATGAAGGGGGCTCACTCACTCCAACTGGCATACATTCGAGTGGGGCGGAATCCAACGATGAGAGCTGAGAGGCGCAGCGGCATGATGCTGAGCGAACATTACTGCGGGGCGAGTCAAGATCACAGTGAAGACATTCATCATGGAGATACTCATGACAAAAATGGTGCTTTGGGAGGAGCTGTTTGACATTTGCACATGAAATAGTTCTTCACTTAAAGCAATGCTAGTACAGTCCTCATTGTGTACAAGCAGGGGAGTTGCTAGGTCTAGAAAAGACACGGGGCTAAGTTGATGTCGGAACAGTTGGGACAGGTGGCTAGCTAGTCTTTTGGCTGTAGCTCCTGAGATTCTATCCGGCGCTACAGCCAAAAGATCAGGGGCTATAGCCCTTTTAGCCCCCCCCTAGCAACGCCCCTGTGTACAAGTGTTTCATAATGTGATGTATACAGACGTGTGTTGGAAGTGCATGGCAATTGGCCGCAAACAAAATTGTCAATCAGTTCTTGCTGAACCAGACATCCATCTCTACCCTCTTCCCGCTCACTGCGTGGCAGCACAGCACGCGCAGATAGTGAGTCCTCCTCTTTTGGTGGTGGCATGTCATCATCACGGGGAACATTCCGCCTGAGGCGAATATTGTGCAGTATGGCACAAGCAATGACAATTTGTCTGACGTTCTCTGGCCTGTACATAATGGCCCCTCCAGAATGATGTAGGCATCGGAAAAGAGCCTTCAACAGGCCAAAGGTCTGCTCGATGCAGAGCCGGGTCCGGATGTGTGTCTCGTTGTAGGCCACCTCCTGTGGCGTCTGCGGATTCTGCATGGGTGTCATCAGCCATGGTAGCTGTGGGCATCCAGAGTCACCTAAAAGGGCAAAAGGTCATAGGTGTTAGTCACAGAGCAGGTATGCAGTGATGTTATCGACTAGATAATAAAGAATGGAATTTTAGATGAGCCCAAAACATGGGGAAAAAAATTACGAATTTTAGAAGACTTATTAAATGTGGTTGGGAATGGGAATTATGGTTTTAGCGGTTGGGGGAAAGTATTAAAAACAAAAAAAGGGCAGAGTTTTGGCGGGGACCAAAACAACAACAAAACAAAATTCATTATTATATTTTTTGTAGATGTTTTTTGTTTGGTTACAAATAATTATTTGTTTTCTCATTATTTGTTTTCTCATTCAATGAAATTACATGTAACCACAGATCGTTGTGGATGTGTTGCCTGTTACAACGGCATGTTGATAGACAGTATGTGCTTGCAATTCACACCTATTGTCACAGCATGATTTCACATGCCAGTACTTCCATATGCAGACATTCACTCAGGGGGTACATTTGCTCTGTCGTGGAACATCATGCACACAGCTCACAGGCAGCACTCGTTGCTTTAAGGGTCTGTGATTGACAGGGCAGCTTACCATGGTGCCTGTGTTGCGCCTGTGCATTGCTCTGATGGGTGTTTAGTTGTACTTGTGCAGGTTTCCTGAGTCTATTCCATGATTGTTTCACATCCATGGTCACCTGAATACATGGCCTTACTACTGCCAGTATCGCATTCCTTTGTAGCAATGTTGAAGCATGTCGTTCCATGTATAGGTACGTGTGATGTTGCATTGTGGTTCCTTTACTCCTACGTGTGTGTTACTAGCCTGTTGGGTGAATATGGATTGGCAATTTACTGCAGCATTGTTACTCATTTCCTAGTCCTGTAGTTTGTAGTCTGTCATGTGTGACGTGAGATGGCAGATTGTGCATGTAAAGGGCCTTGAAAGGGCATGCATTCGTCAGTTGTGGTATTCCCTGCCCCTCCCTTCGAAATGGCATTGTAGCTGTGCTGCAAGAATAGTATATGTGATGGCCCTTGTACTCACCCAATATCCATGTCCATTGCCCTCTGTGCCTCTCCATGTATCCAGGCAGTGTGCTGTTCCGCAGGACCATGGCATCATGGGTGAAAGCAGGCGAGCGGGACAGCAGTGTGTAATGAGGAGGTCAGGATTGCAGGTCTCCTGGACATTCAGTGAGTGGCACTGCTTCCAGTTGTGGTATACCTCTTCAGATGCCTTGGGTGCCACCAGCACTAAATGGGTGCAGTCCAGAGCAGCAATCACGTTGGGCATGTGTGCTGCTTCATAGAAACGTGCCCTCATGGCGTTATCTTGTGCCGGGGTGGTGGGCAAGGAGATGTGCTGGGAGAAATGGCGCAGGAGTGCTTCCAGCACCTGCACAAGCACATTTGAAAATGTGGGCTGAGACATGCTGTGATGCATGCATACAGTATGCTGGAAGGTGCCCATTGTGAAGAAATGCAGGACCAACAGAAGCTTCAGCAGTGAGGGCAAGGCTGTACTGATGTTCATCCTGCTCTCTATGTCATCCTGAATCAGGGTGAGCAACTCAGCAATGGTCTCCTTGTTCTGCAGGTACAGGGTGATTAGCTGGTTTTCAGTCAAGGTCCAGGGTGAGGACCTGACCTGGGGTATGGGCGCTTGCCTTACATGGCGTCTCCTCCTCCTCCTACTCCTCCTCTTCTTCCTCCTCTTCCTCTCCTCTTAGGTGGAGGTAAATGAACTATGCTGTTGGTGGTTATACTGCCCAATTCCAAAGCTATTAGCGCCATATCCCTACTTGTAATATGGCAGTAGTACTGTTTTGTGATTTCGGCGGTAATTCCATCGACATTATTACCGTCAGCGTTAATTCTGCCAATTGTATTACGATTGACAGAATTACTGCAGATGGTAATACTGTTGCCTCCTAATCAGGCAGAACTGTAAAAGTTGTGGTAATAGCGGTGCTGTCACTTTTAATGTATAATGCCAGACTTGTAAGGAGCCCCTGAATCCTTTGGTTTTAAAAACATCTCTTTTTTTCTGAAAATTGTGCTGTGAAATACACGATTCTGACAAATGATTATGTTAAATTATGCTAAGTGGATCAATACCATGCAGCGCTTCTTTTTCCATGTTCTCTAGGCGCTCTCCTGGCTCTGAAAGGTAAAGTGGGGCAGGTTGCTTAGAGAGGAAGAAAGGGATAAAACAGATGCTGTGCTCAGCTGTTGATGTGTGGAGAACAAGAAGTAACTTGCGTCTGTTTGTGTGGGCTTTCTGGTTTTGTTTTGTGCACTGGATGCTTCTTGTTACAGGATGGCTGGCGTCCATAGTTTGTGGTTGTTGGGCGATAGAGGCTATTGGGGTTTGTGAGTTGGTTTGTGAGTGGTGTGAGGTGTGGGCGTTTTAGTAGGGTGGTTCGCTAGCCATCTAGGCCTGTGTGGTAAGTGTGTGGTGAGGAAGGGTTGTAGAGAAAGGGAAATGGTTAGTATGTTTTTGGGTGGTCTATGCTTTTGTTTTCTTTTATGTAGGGCATTCACCTTTGCTTTGGCATAAGATTGATGGGACAAGACTAAAAAGAAGGAATGGTTAATCTGCAAGCTGTCAATGGAGGAGGCATTAACATTTATTGTTCATTATTATTATTATGGTTTTTATTGAGCGCGGACCTAGCTTCGCGAAGCAATGGAGCACTTTACAGAGGTATACAACAATAGAGATGAACAATGGAGCTCTTTACAGAGGTATACAACAATAGAGATGAACAATGGAGCTCTTTACAGAGGTATACAACGGTACCGCTGCATAACGGAGCACTTTTCAGAGGTATCAACAGAACAGATATACCGGGGGTAGGATACTGGGGCATAGATGAGGGGTACAGCTGTACCGGGTGGCTGGGAGGATAGGGGAGGGCAGCGTCTAGTGTGTCACTTGGCGATAGGGTGATGTGATGGCCTAGGTGTTAAAGGGTTGTGTGAGGGATAGAGGTTATTGGGTTTCATGGGTTGTCTTGATCTGTTAGACAGACTTGCGTGTGTATTTCTGAAACATCGGTGTGACAGGAGAGGAGCATTCAGTTGGCAGGGTCCTCACGGTTCATACACTAAGGCTAAAGTTTTAATGACTTTGTGGATGTTGTTTGAGCACTGTATGGGGTTGAAGTTGTCTCTCCTTAAGGATGGTTATTGTGTTGTTGTTGTTGATCCGTTTCTATCCCGGTGAGTTGAATAACCATATTTCTCGATCACCATTTACAGAAGATTAGGTGGGCTTCCATCATTCTTATTTCCTTTAGGATTGAGTTCCATTTGAGAATGGAGAAGGCAGTTCCTCCGGTTTAGTTTTCTCATAGTGTGTTGTTGCTATTTGGAGGTCAGTGCTAGATCTTAAGGTTCTTCTGGGTTGGTAGTGTGCGATTTCTGCGTGTAGAAATTCAACTCCTTATCTGTATAGTGACCTACGGGCAATGCAGAGGGATTTAAAGTTAACTTGTCTCTTCACTGGTAGCCAATGTAGACTTCTCAGGGCTGGGGTGATGTGATCACTTCTGTTTAGTCTTAGAAGTAATCTTGCCACTGTGTTTTGGAAGCATTGCAGTTTTTTGGTGTGTTCGGCATGCCTAGGTAGAGACTATTTTTATAGTCTATTCTTGATCATTTCCAAGGAAATGGTAGTGAGGGTTCGATGTGGGAAGTTGAGGTAAGGGTGGGTCCCTTTTATTAATCGAAGACGATAGAAACATGTTTTGCTGTTGGATTGTCCTCTGGTTCTAGGGTGAGACCACTGCCCATGAGTATTCCCAGGTTTTTTTTTATCACTGTTGAGGATTCAGGTTGAGTTCCCATACTTGGGGATCAGGTGAGAGATGTCTGTGTAAAGTTGCCGTCTTGTGGACTTATTGTTTCTGTGTTGTTTGCCATCCAGGTGTTTATGTTGGTGAAGCATTTATTGAGGACATTGCCTGGGTCGTTGTTAGTAGTCATTGTGAAAATAAACTGGATGTCGTCTGCAAAATTGTAGGATGTCAGTCCTTGAGTTTGTATGAGCTTCACTAGGGGTCTATGTAAATATTGAAGAGAAGTGGGGAGAGGTTTGATCCTTGTGGTATGCTGCAGGTGAGTTTTGTGTAAACGGGAGTAGGTAGGTTCTTTCGATTCTGGCGGTGAGGCCATATTTTAGCCATTGTAGTACAGTTTTGAATGCCAGATTCTTCCAGTCTTTTAATTAATGCTATATGTTATCAAAATGTTATTTGGAGGATAACCGTCCCCTACACTCTCTGGAGCCATCATACGATATGGAGTAATTATTTATTTATTTATTTTTGCATTTATTTCCACGCACAAAGCCCGGAGGCATCTAGGCGCTAGTTACGGTAAGTTCTTAGTACAGTTCATAAGGTACTAGAACAAGCGTATGAATTTCAGCATAATGGTAGGTAATTGTTTATTTTTAAAGCGCTTATACACAAGTGAAATGCTTCAAAGCGCTTCAAGGCGGCAAGGGAACAAGAATACAGTTGTCATTCTTAGGCCTTGAAGAGTCCGAATGATCTAACAACAATAGGTAGCATACTAGGCCAGAGGCATATCTACTAGTAAGTGCATGACAAAAGGTGAAAAGTGGGGGTAAAGGGGAGGAGCATACAGATCAATAAACTATAGTACTGGTTTTGCAACATTTCAGAGTGCTTGGTAGTTGATCATCCAATGCGCCTATACATGAGAATATCAAGCACGACCGGGTTAAGGAGTGAAGACAGAGGGAGGACCGGTCCGACAGACGTGCAAGGCCTAAAACAGTCAAGGTCAAGGTTGTGCAAGTGCACAGAACAGGAAGTGCGAGGGAGGGGGAGGTGGATAAGTGCGCCCAGTCCGGCAGGGGCCTGGGTTAAGTGCAGAGTGGTTGCTCCTCTCATGGAGCATAATGTAGTACTGCCAAGCAGAGTGCAGATGCCCGGAGGCAAGTGCAGGACTGGCGGGGGAGCCTGGGACCTGCGGGGCTCAGGAGGTGCGCCAGGCGACCAGTCAGCTAGCTGTGCAGGTTGTTAAAGAAAAGGAAGGAGGGAAAGAAGCAACGAGAAAGGAGGTTAGCAGGGATGAGGAAGAGAGAAAGAGGGAGAGAAGAGGTAGGTCTTGAGGAGTTTCTGGAATTTAAGGAGGTCAGGTTCAAGACGGAGAGAGGTATGTAGGCCGTTACAGAGGGATGCACCTGCAGAGGATAGGGATCTACCCCAAATTTTTGTATGGAAAACAGCTCACCCGCAGAGAGTTGGAGGAGGCTGAGCGGAGGGCTCTGGAAGGAGAGTATTTGGGAAGAAAGCGTTGTAGGTAGTAAGGGCCCCGGCCCCAGAAAGCTTTGTGGACTATGATGAGGGACTTGAACTTGATCCCTGCAGCTATGGGGAGCCAGTGGAGTGATTTCAGCGGCAGAGAGATGCGGTCCCTGGGCTTGAGGCCAAGGATAAGTCTTGCGGTTCTGTTCTGGATAAGTTGAAGAGGTCGGAGAGTAGAAGTAGGAAGATTGAGAAACAGACTGTTGCAGTAGTCCAGTCTCGAGAGAACCAGGGCTCTGGTGACAGTGAGCCTCTAGGGGAAGGTGAGAAAAGGTAGAATACCTCTGAGGAGGTGCAGCTGGTAGTGAGACTTTTTGGACATGTCCGAGATGTGAGAGGAGAAGGGGAGAGTAGAGTCAAAGATGAACCCCAGATTTTTTGCCTCACTGGTGGGTGGGGGCGCAGGACCAAGGGAGGCTGGCCAAAGTAAGAGTGGGAAAGTGGGAGAAGTGGTCCAAATGAGGACGATCTCTGTCTTGCTGGCATTAAGGCATAGATCGTTTGCAGCACACCAGGACTGAATTGCAGACAGACAGTCAGGAATGAGCGAGGAGGAGGAAGATGAAGAAGGTAGCCTGAAAGAGAGCTGTGTGTCATCCACATAACACTGAATGTTGGAGGTAAAGGCAGAGATCATGCGGGCCAAAGGGGCCATATAGACATTGAAACACCAGGGAAATGGACTAGATCCCTGGGGGACACAACAAGTAGAGAGGGTACTACTAGGTAGTAGAAGCTTACTTTGACAGGCCTCGCCTCATGCTACGGGGGCTCCTTCAGACATGCAGACAGCATAAAAGGCATAATATTTGTGTGTAAACAGACTGGCAAAGCTTTGCCCCATGGTACGGGGGGGGCTACCTCAGACATGCAGACAACATAAAAGGCATAATAGGTGTGTGTATACAGACTTGCAAAGCCTCACCTCATGGTACGGGGGGCTACTTCAGACATGCAGACAGCATAAAAGGCATAGAAGTTGTGTGTATACAGACTTGCAAAGCCTCGCCTCATGGTACGGGGGCTACTTCACACATGCAGACAGCATAAAAGGCATAGATGGTGTGTGTGTATACAGACTTGCAAAGCCTCACTCATGGTACGGGGGGCTACTTCAGACATGCAGACAGCAAATAAGGCATAGAAGGTGTGTATATACAGACTTGCAAAGCCTCACCTCATGGTAAGGGGGGCTACTTCAGACATGCAGACAGCCTAAAAGGCATAGAAGGTGTGTGTATACAGACTGGCAAAGCCTCACCTCATGGTACAGGGGGCTACTTCAGACATGCAGACAGCAAATAAGGCATAGAAGGTGTGTGTATACAGACTTGCAAAGCCTCACCTCATGGTAAGGGGGGCTATTTCAGACATGCAGACATCCTAAAGGGCATAGAAGGTGTGTGTATACAGACTTGCAAAGCCTCACCCCATGGTATAGGGGGCTACTTCAGACATGCAGACAGCATAAAAGGCATAGAAGGAGGGTGTATACAGACTGGCAAAGCCTCACCTCATGGCACAGGGGGCTACTTCAGATATGCAGACAGCATAAAAGGTATATAAGGTGTGTGTATACACACTGGCAAAGCCTCACCTCATGGTACAGGGGCTACTTCAGACGTGCAGACAGCATAAAAGGCATAGAAGGTGTGTGTATACAGACTGGCAAAGCCTCACCTCTTGGTACAGGGGGCTACTTCAGACATGCAGACAGCATAAAAGGCATAGAAGGTGTGTGTATACAGACTGGCAAAGCCTCACCTCATGGTACAGGGGGCTACTTCAGACATGCAGACAGCAAATAAGGCATAGAAGGTGTGTGTATACAGACTTACAAAGCCTCACCTCATGGTACAGGGGGCTACTTCATACATGCAAGAATGCACAAAGGAGAGCACCAAGCACACCTGTGTAGTAGTGGAAATATGATAGAATGGAGATATGCAAGGTTAATTTTAAATTTATTGATCTGTTGATGGTATTTCGAGGTTCAGGGGAGAAATGCTCAGCCTTGGTATCTAGGCTGGGGGAATAATCTAAAACAATGGTGCCCTAATTAGGAAACCTGCGTCCCCTGCACACTATCTAGATGGCCTAAGCCTAAATTCATATTTATAGGAAACTGTTTAGTCTCTACCTGCCCACGAGGGAAGAAAGAAGACTGAACAGACTGTCCTCGTACTATTTGAACATTGATATGGGATCTTAATTCAAGAATGTGTATTAACACCTCTTAATATAGAGCACAATTCAAATAGAGCAATGATATGATTTGACAATTTAGGATTTGTATAAAAAACAATCAATGTCTTTATTAGTTGAAAATTGGCCCAAAGCGTTTCGAGTATGTAACTCTTCATCAGGGGCATAACTTCATTTTCATTCAATTTCTGGAAAGCAAAAAAAAACATTTTGTACAGCCATTACCATCTGTGATTATGTCTAAGTTACAATTCAACAAAAGACAGATATAATTTGAATTTCCCTAGAAGTTCTATATGTGTTTACATTATTGCTATGCTTACAAATTCGTATCAAGAGTTGTCATTCAAATTTGACATTACACCCTTTTCTACTCAGACCAGCCTGCGAGACAGTTGTGAATAGTCATGAAAATCTAATAGTCTCTAAAGGTATACCTTCTAGTCTAGCGATATTCTCATAGGGCCTGTTGCCCCGTTTTATGGAAATGTGATATTCATGCAGATGTTAACTAGAAATTATGTCTATGTGTAACTGGTCTTACCTAGTAATCATTAGAAGATCTCTTCTACTTTTTGTGTAGCGTGAAAGAATTCACTCCCAAATCTATTCTCGGGTTTATGGAGCCACGGTGTGGTCAGGCTTCTTGTAACAAAGGCCTGTAAAAACATATCACTAGTTATCACTTGTGTCCAATATGCTAATATTGGTAAAGTTCTGTCGAGCAGACATGTGCGCAACTTACCAACATTTTGGACTGCAAAATTCCTAATAATTCTTGATATCAGAGCGAAGCTATGTGTTATTCAGTCATTCCAATCACTCAGTGGAGATCGGGATCCTTCCACTAGTGAAAGGGGAGGCTTCTGTCTCATGTGGTGAAACGGGTCATATCTCGAAATCTAAAAAAAGTTAATCGTTTTTTGTATATTTAAAATAAGCAAGTTATGAGTCTTGGATATTCAACAAATTCTGTTGATGTCCAGCTAGTCTGGATAACTTACTTGTGATCTATATTCCACTAGCGAATAATGTGATGACTGGTAAGTCCGAATGAAGTTCCCCGTGGATGGGAGAGAATTCTGCCAGAGCCTGTAACTCGTGTTCAATGCCGAACTCTGCAATATTGGTAAGTATAGGGTAAGTAATGAATATGCTATCTTCAAGACTTACTTGTATCTAGTGTCCCGTCTAAGGCAACGTGGACAGGAGGAGGCCGTGCGGTACCAAGAGCCAGGAGAGTGATGTCTGCCATTTTGTTCCCTGGGGCCTGTTTATATATTTGTGTGTCATCCGTGACGTCACTCGCACATGCGCGAGTGGCATCACTTAGAAAATCCGTCTGTGATTATAGTTTACCGATAATTTTTATTTAAGACATCCTAGGAATGGGCCATGCTCTGAAGGGTATTCTCTGATCTTCTAGTGTATTTAGGAAAAAAAAGGGAAGAGTCAAAAAATAAAAGGGGAAGTAGGCTTGTGCCCGCACCTTGCTGTGCCAAGATAGATAAGTAACAAAATTGAAACAGCCGTTGTAGTACAATTTTGAATTTATTCAGTTTATTCTGTTCCTTAGCCCCTTGTGGATGACACATGTTTCGGCATATATACTGCGCCTTTCTCAAATCCGGACTATTCTTGTTCAAAGAAGACACCGAATGGAAAAAAGAAACACATTGCAAAAGATAAATCATATATATAAACCTACTCGGTTATTAAGCAAGTATTGCTGAAAATGACTTCTTTTGTGTGTAAACCACTTCTCCCATATTAAAAACACGTATTCAACCATATCTTAACACCTTAACACCTTGTGCATTTTTTCTGGTGGTTTTTTTTGTGAAACTAAGGTAGGAGAATTACAGGTTATGATTCTTGATATTAGATATTCTGTTTTCTTATGCACATTCATCCATAATTATGTCACTTCTTACCCTTCATATGATGTTGTGGTTTCCCCTTAAATGGTACCATTTTTTATATCTTGTCAGGCAATTCCTGGGTTCAATCCCACCTATGTTGAAAAACATAGATATTTGAAGTATAAGCGTCCGTTTAAATCTAGTTGAGCCTATTCATATAATCTGGATGCCCAATCACGACACAAATTTCTTGCCATTTCGAATTTTTCAGTGCTTGCAGCGCCCGCCGAATTCATAAAGTGCTGTTTGCAAAACCTTTATTTTTGCATTGACAGCTCCCATTCTGACTGTGAAGCAGTGCCTGCAGCGCATGTCAACTTTTAGAAGTGCTGTTAATAAAGCCGTCATTATCAATTTAAAAAGCCCCCATTGTAATTATAACAAGGTGCTTGTAGTACACGGCACCTTAATGAAGTACTGTTTACAAAAAACGTCATGTTTACATTGGCTGCACACAAATTCTTATCTTCGTGTGCCTCTGTTTACTCTAATCTGCTAAACAATTTGTACAAGCAACACGGTCTAAAAACGTGCCTGGACCTGCAGGTGGGCTTCCCACCTCCTGCAAGGGCTTACCTCAGCAGTGACTGCTTAAAAGCAGTGACATGTGACTTGTACCATCTGAGAACCAAACCCAAATCAAGAAGCAGTAGTGTTTCCAAAATCCTCACCCAAAAGGAAATAACAGCGATACAGAATCTTCAACTAAATAAGGATTTGGTTATAAAGGAGGCAGACAAGGGAGGTAATATCATTGTTATGAACCAAGCGGATTATATTAAGATGGCTAACAACCACCTAGAAACTCCAAATTCCTATGAAAAACTGTCAACCAACCCAACAGCAAGGATAATACAAGATTTGACAAGTTTAATAGATGGCTGGTACCGGCAAGGATTAATCTCTGACGAAGAAAAATCACATCTTGGGGTAAAGAGACCAGTTATTCCAACTATATACTTTCTTCTTAAAGTACACAAAACCTTCGACACCATCCTAGAAGGAAGGCCAATTTTGCGTGGCATAGGGTGGGCGACAGAACCACTGGTGGAATATATTGACAATCTAATAAGACCTGAGGTAATCAAAATCAAGGCGTACCTAAAAGATACAACTGCTGTCATCAAAATATTGGAGGAAATACATTGGCAAGACACATATCTCCTAGCTACCTGGGATGTGAAGGCACTGTACACATCTATTGGACACCAACTGGCATTGGATGCAATAGACTATACTTTCAAAGACAAGTCTGCCTCCCATTACAATTATGCTTGTATGCTGAAAGAAATGCTCATGGCCACTCTAGAGAACAACATTTTCATATTTGACAACCAGTTTTTTCGTCAGATTTGTGGGGTTGCAATGGGTGTAAAATATGCCCCAGCCCTAGCCAACCTAGTGTTGGGGATGTTCGAGGATCAATTCATTTACAAGTTGCAAGATTTTAAAAACAAGATGATTAAATGGTCAAGATACATTGATGATGTATTAATAATTTGGAATGGAACACCAGAAGAATTAGGAACTTTATTACATCAAGCTAATGAGAACCAATATGGCTTAGAATTTACTGGACACAGTAGCCGCTCAGAAATAAACTTTCTAGATTTAAACATCTATGTATCTGGCAACCAATTGTACACCAAAACCTACAGGAAAGAAACTGAGGTAAACTCTACACTTTTTGCAACTAGCTGCCACCATAAACCTGTCATTTTAAACATCCCGAAAGGAGAATTCATCCGTGCGAAACAAAACTGTACTGAACCATCATCTTTTGAGATAGAATGCAACTTACTATCACACCGTTTCACAGCAAGAGGGTACCCTCACAAAGCAATTACAACTGCTCGGAAAAAGGCTCAAAACATGACAAGGCAATCAACACTGCATCAAACAACCAATAAAGCACAATCAGACAATACAATTCAATTCATTACTATGTACTGCACAAATAATAGGGAAATTAAACAAGTTCTCAAACGTAACTGGTATCTTTTGAAATTGGACCCACATGTAAGTAAGCATATTCAAGACTGTCCAACGATAGTATACAGAAAGGCGAAAACTTTGAAAATGATGATCACTGCTGATGGAAAAAGAAGAGACAAGACCACAGACATGGCTACAACAATCACCATCAGGTTTCAGAAAGTGTGGCTTTTGCACAATGTGGCAATATGCGGCACCAGATACAACCGTGTTCACAAATAAAGATGGGGTGAAAACCCGGATCAAGGAACAGATCAACTGCAGATCCAAGTATGTCATCTACGCAATAATATGCGTTTGCAATCTAATATACATTGGGAGCACCATTCGGGAGTTGAGAACGAGAATCAGAGAATATATCTCTGTAATTGGAAGCCAGGATAAGAATCTCCCACTGGCCCACCACTGACAAAACCATCACCAACTTCAAAACAAAAAAGACATTAGATTTGTGGGCCTCAGAAAAATAAAAATGGGCAAACGTGGAGGGGACTTGGAACTACGCCTGCGTCAAGAAGAAGCCAGACTAATTTGTCATTTTAAAACTGTGGAACAAGGACTTAATTCAGACAATGAAATGATTCACTTTTTATGAAAGATGAACACAATTATTATGACTAACAACATGAAGAATGTGTGTACTATCTTGTATGTACTAGAAGTTGAGGTATGAATCAATCACCCAAACTGGTAACCAATAAGGATAGGTCAATGTGTTTGCAAAAAATGATGTAAAGCGGAGTACCAGAATCAGGGAAGGTAAAGTAGTTTTACTGACAGTGGTCTGTCATTAGGAGGACCACTAGCACAATTGAAACTAAGTACTAGTTAAGAAGAAAAGGGAACTATCAAATAGCGTGACAAAACACATACACATTTGGTAAACAAACCTGAAGGCAATAAGAAACTACCATGACCATAATCCCTTGCATCTTACCAACGACAGTGCCGAATGGGGCACTACAAATATAGTCAGGAAATATAAGCTATGAAAGCATTGAGTTGGGGAGCTTATAACAAGCAACCATCATCATTATAACTCTTCAGATCACTATCATGACCGTGCTGTGTGGGGCACGCTATTTAGAGTTAGAATTACGAGCATTAGAAACAGTGAGCGTGTGGAAATCTAAATAAACACAATGGTCTATATACATATCAATCACTAAAATCAATGATACCTGGAGTGTCATCAAGGCATAATGCTTTTTAAATCGAATATAGAATTGCCAAGAATGAATAGGAAATGGAGGAAAGGGCTAAAACAAACATGCCCAAGTGTAAAACATGGAGAGCCACCCCAAAATATGGCCGCCAGTTTACTAGTGGGGAATAGAAAGTGATGAGGGACTCAGGGGCACTGAGAGCTGTCAATTGCGAACTGCAGAGCCTTGGGGGAGAAGGAACCCGACGCTTAGAGCAGGAGCACTTGAATTTTGAGGTAAGCCCTTGCAGGAGGTGGGAAGCCCACCTGCAGATCCAGGCACGTTTAAGACCGTGTTGCTTGTACAAATTGTTTAGCAGATTAGAGTAAACAGAGGCACACGAAGATAAGAATTTGTGTGCAGCCAATGTAAACATGACGTTTTTTGTAAACAGTACTTCATTAAGGTGCCGTGTACTACAAGCACCTTGTAATAATTACAATGGGGGGTTTTTAAATTGATAATGACGGCTTTATTAACAGCACTTCTAAAGTTGACATGCACTGCAGGGACTGCTTTACAGTCAGAATGGGAGCTGTCAATGCAAAAATAAAGGTTTTACAAACAGCACTTTTTGAATTCGGCGGGCGCTGCAAGCACCGAAAAATTCGAAATGGCAAGAAATTTGTGTCGTGATTGGGCATCCAGATTATATGAATAGGCTCAACTAGATTTAAACGTACGCTTATACTTCAAATATCTATGTTTTTCAACATAGGTGGGATTGAACCCGGGAATTGCCTGACAAGATATAAAAAATTGTACCATTTAAGGGGAAACCACAACATCATACGAAGGGTAAGAAGTGACATAATTATGGATGAATGTGCATAACAAAACAGAATATCTAATATCAAGAATCATAACCTGTAATTCTCCTACCTTAGTTTCACAAAAAAAACACCAGAAAAATGCATGAGGTGTTAAGGTGTTAAGATATGGTTGAATACATGTTTTTAATATGGGAGAAGTGGTTTACACACAAATGAAGTCACTTTCAGCAATACTTGCTTAATAACCGAGTAGGTTTATACATATGATTTATCTTTTGCAATGTGTTTCTTTTTTCCATTCATTGTCTTCTTTGAACAAGAATAGCCCGGATTTGAGAAAGGCGCAGTATATACGCCAAAACACATGTCATCCACAAGGGGCTAAGGAACAGAATAAACGGTATAAATTCAAAATTGTACTACAACGGCTGTTTCAATTTTGTTACTTATCTATCTTGGCGCAGCAAGGTGCGGGCACAAGCATACTTCCCGTATTATTTACAGACGGAGTGGGGGACTCATTGTCTCCGTCGTGGCCTTCACCCATGCGACAAACAACGGGCTAATATAGGAAGAACTACAAATATATAAAGAAAGTACGATAATCACAAAGAACAAATAACATAAGTCGCGCAGGTACAAACAGAAGATATATTCACAAGAAAAGTTCCTCAAGGTTCAAAAAATAAAAGACTCTGCATTTTAGGGTGAATGATGTCACATTGCGCATGCGCGAGTGACGTCATAGCCGAAACCACCCATCGCAGAAGTTTCCCGATAGTTTTACTTTAGACCTCATTATGCAAAACAATGGTCAAACATTGCCTATTTACCGGTATGTGATATGTTCAGAAAAGAGTACGATATTAACCTATCTATGTTTGGGTGAGTGACGTCACATTGCGCATGCGCGAGTGACGTCACAATAAACAAAAGGAATGCCCTTGATGTCTGTCGAGCGAAGGAAGGAGTAACATACAATTTAGGAAGTCAAAAAAGCCCAAAAATCCAGATGTGTAAGTAATTAATGATCATTGTTTTGCATAATGAGGTCTAAAGTAAAACTATCGGTAAACTTCTACGATGGGTGGTTTCGGCCGTGACGTCACTCGCGCATGCGTGACGTGATGTCATTCACCCTAAAATACAGAGTCTTTTATTTTTTGAATCTTCCCTTTTTTTCCTAAATACACTAGAAGATCAGAGAATAGGCTTCAGAACTTGACCCATTCCTAGGATGTTGTTTTAAATAAAAATGTGATTAAATTTAATTAAAAAATCTTTTAAGAGACCAAACGACACATCATCAGAGGTAGGAGGACCTCGGATTCCTCCCAGTTGATGTAGTATCCTGATGCAATGGCTGAGTGCCGTACCACCCCAGAAGCATTTTAAGCCACGCTGAAACATTTTTCACCACAAGAAGCAGGTTGTTGATGTAGAACCCCAGTGTTAGCTGAGCAACCCACAGGATACCTCTTCCACCACTGCGCTGTTCTATAGTTTTACTGCCAGTGGTTCCTTCACCAAAACAAAAAGGATGGGTGACAGTGGGACCCCATCACGTACCACGCTTCATTTCGAAGCAGCATGAGATTAGGTTGTTCATCACCACTGTTGGTGAGGAATACAGGAGTCTGCCCATCCCCATGAAGAACTCTACAAAGCCAATTTTACCGACAGCAAAGAGGAACACATTCCATCTTGTTGAATGACCAACGAGTTATGATTATATTTCGCCATGGACTGAAAAAGTCTTTTAATATTGTTGCTGACATTCTTCCCCTAGACACATCTACTGTAGATCTGGTGTGTCTGCATACCAACAACTTTACCAAATCTCCTGTCCAGGATCTTGTCAAACACTTTTTCTATGTATGTAGGCAGCTAATGGGCTTATAGTTGCCGCAGTCAGTTGGCATCTTGTCTTTCTTAAAAAGGAGACAAGTTCTGAAGATCCACTCAAGCAGCATTGCATCCAACAGGTTTACAGCAGACCCCCCTATCCTGTGTGAAGGCCATCTGGCCCAGGTATTTTCCCACTATTCAATCTTGCAATACCAAACTACACCTCTTCATGAGCAATGGGCTCCCCCAGCATTGCCATATCCTCCACCCTCCAGCGAGGGTGCCACACCTCAATTAACAGTCTGTGGGTTGCAGAGGGTCCGTGACACATCTTCTTATGTGTAATGTTTATGATAAAGCACCACAAAACTCCTACTTTTTTCCAGAACACATGCCACTTCGACGGAGTTCAAGCAAATGGACAGTAATTGTAATTGGTTATTTGTAATGCGCTATATACCCAAAGGTTTCTAAGCGCGGACCCCGGGATCAGAACTGTGTTGCTCCGCGTTGTCTTTCTTCCAAGGCGAGCGTGTTGTCCCTGAGCTATCCTCCGGCCAGATATGTTCATGTACATCAGACTGCAAGCCAATAGTCTGCAACTCCTTTCCCTTAGATCAAAATAAGTCATCCTGAGTCAACACAGTATGCATTCAACTCTGTCACTCAGAATTTTATTCAGTTCATGCTTCAGTGTTCTAGTGTTCCCCTTGACTAGCACTAACAAGAGAGCCTGAATTAGAACTCGCTATGTCTGACTTCAGTCTTTGCATTTCTCTCTTCACTTCTGGCTGGTCACTCACGTCAGTTAGCCCCGGATGTAGCCTTTGAAGTCCTCCCACATAGTTGAGTCACCGACATCAGCATTTCTGTCTGTTGATCTGTATGCATAAATGTGTCTATGTCCTCCTTGAGCTGGCTCTGTAGCTCTGCGCCCCACAGATAGGAGATGTTGAGGCCCCAATTGAAGGACCTGGTCCGGGAGTGACTTGTGGCAAGATCCAGACTCACAGGAGCATGGTTTGAGATCAGTGAGTTCCCAATTTGATTGTTTGTGATTGGGCTCATCGTTGCAGCTGACATCAAAAAAGACTCCACACTCCGTCCATGCAGGAATCCATTACCGTTCTCGCTTTAAAGCCCGGAAAGGACCCCTTTGAGAACAGCTCGTACAGACCAATTTCCCTGCTCAATTTGGACGCTAATATTTATTCAAAGATCTTGGCTAACCGCCTGGCTCCGGTCCTACCGAACATCATAGACCCGGACCAAACCGGCTTCATCAACTACCGGTCCACGAAAGATAACATTCGCAGAGCTCTGAACCTCATAGAGGTGACCACAAGAAATTCCCAGCAGCTGGCCTTACTGGCCCTGGACGCGACCAAGGCCTTCGACAAGGTGGACTGGTCATTTCTTACCCTGACCCTCGAAGCCTTCAGCTTTGGCCCAATCTTCAGGAAAATGGTCCTGGCAAATTATCAAGCTCCCAGAACCAGGCTCAGGGTTAACGGCCGCCTGTCGGACCCTATCCTTCCTACCTGCGGAACAAGGCAGGGATGCCCCCTGTCCCCCCTACTTTTCGCTCTGGTCATGGAACTGTTGGCCCAACGGGTGCGGACAAACCAACTGATAAGCGGCCCGAAGATAGGCGCCACCCAGCACAAGATCGCCCTCTACGCGGATGACGTCTTGCTAACCGTCACAAACATCCAATCCTCCCTGAGGGCAGCTCTGGGGGAGCTCCGTAGCTTCGACGAGGTAGCGGGATTCGCCATCAACTTCTCAAAATCAATAGCCCTTGGTGTTGGTCTGAGCCCGGACGAAAGGGTCGCCCTGGAGAAGCAATGCCCGTTCCAATGGAGCACCCAAGAAATCCCATACCTGGGGGTCCAGATCCCAGCACAACCAACAAAAGTCTACCAGGCCAACTTCCCCCCGCTCTTCGAGGAACTGGAGAAGGACCTCACGCGCTGGCGGTCGCAGGAAATCACCCTGCTGGGCCGTATAACAACCTGCAAAATGAACCTCCTTCCCCGCTTCTTATATGCCTGTGCTTCCCTTCCCGTCTCAATCCCCCTTCCCCCCATCATGAAGCTTCAACGGAAATTGATTGACTTTATATGGAAGGGCAAGAAAGCGAGGATTCCCCGGAAAACGATGATGGCCAGCGCTAGACTGGGAGGGCTGGGGGTCCCGGACCTCCGCAAGTATCATATCGCAGCGCAGCTGGCCCATCTCCAGGCATGGGGACTGGCCTCAGGTCGCCCAAAGTGGGTGGACATCGAACAATCGCGCCTACCCCTGCCTCTTCGCTTCCTCCCGTTTCTCCCTAACGCTTTGCGTCGGAGTTGGCCAGATGTGCTGATGGCCACGAAAAACTCGGTAAAGGCATGGGAGTGGGCCCGCAGATACAGAGGGATCCCAAGCGACCTGAGCGCGCTCTCCCCGATCTTCCACAACCCGGCCTTCTCCCCGGGAGCTCGTCCAGCGAACTTCAGAAACTGGGTTGCAGGAGGCCTTGAAACGCTGGGACAGCTCTTCGCAGGAGACTCCCCCCTTGACTTCGAACAATGTAAATCCTCCTTTCAGCTAGCAGAGTCGGACAGATTCTCCTATGCCCAACTAAGACACTGGTGCTCCAACCCCCAGACCCGGATGGCAGCAACTCGGCCTCTTACTCCCTTGGAACTCACAGCGGCTGACCTGCCTGCCCGAGGGAAGATTTCCGCCCTATACAAGCTACTGCTGGACGACCTCCTCCTCTCTAAACCCTCCTACATGTCCCTGTGGGAGACGGACCTGGGTCACGCTATAGAGGACCCATCCTGGGTGGATATCTGGACCAGGACGTGCACGGCATCCCGCTGCATCACCAACCGGGAATGCGCCCACAAACTGCTTTTGCGATGGTACTACCCCCCCTTACGTCTTCACCACTTCCAACAAGCCCTGGACCCCCACTGCTGGCGTTTATGCGGCCACTTGGGATCCTACTTCCATATGTGGTGGACCTGCCCTAAGGTAAAGGAGTTTTGGACCCAATGCCTCGCCACTATAAAAGACATTACCCAAGTGACCATTCCGCTAACTCCCGAACAGGTCCTCCTTGGGATCCCGCACCCGGACGCTTACCCGAGAACGGGGAGGAGGGCCAAGCTGTCCACTCAACTCTTGCTGGCCGCCAAAATCACGGTAGCCCGCACCTGGAAAACTGCGGAAGGCCCCCTCATGCCCCTGTGGTGGATCAAACTCTGGGACATCCTAATAGCTGAAAAGGTCACGGCAGCTAAGGCGGGCAGACTCTATCGTTTCTTGGACGTCTGGGGCCCGGTCCTAGACTATGACCAGAAATATCCGGCGCTTACTTTTAAGCCGCGCCTGATCGCGAACGCTCTCCATTCTATGGGGGACAGCTCGCCACCTGGCGGAACGGAATGAGGCCCGGGAACATTGCCTTCTGCAGGCGTAGGGGTTAGGGGGAGGGGGGCATTTCAAATGTCATATGTCGTCTGTAACAAATGTTTATCATGCTTGCTCCTGTGTGCTGTTAATAAATAAACAAGTTAAAAAAAAAGACTCCAGCCTTGAGTAGGTAATGTGAGAGGGAGAGTAAAATGTATATAGTGGCACTTTCTTGGATTTAAAATTTCACTGAGACCCCCACCATCCCTTCACCATTGCAACACCCCTTGACCTTGAGTAGTGGGATGAGTAAACACGTTCTTCTCCACCCCATGCCAATTTATGTGTTTCTCTTGCAGGAGGGCAACATGGCACCCCATGCAATTGTGGTAAGAAACTACTTTTTGCGCCTTTTACAGTTGTGTAAACCCTCCAGATTTCATGTTATAAATGTCAGATCTTCTTTAATTGAAAGTGAAGCCTGCGCTCCCTGTGCCACTGTGCATGAATGCAGTACTCCTGGTCTTGTCAGGAAATGTGTGTGGTGGGAGGGTTTTTCCATCATGCCATCATTTTGCTACCTTTTTTGCTGCTTCTTTATATCTGAGATGACCATCACAAACCTTTTTATTTTTGTATTTTTCCATGAGACCTTACTGTAGCTTGCCCGCCTCTTGCCTGGAGAACAGTTATCCCTCTATGTTTCGCTTTCATGCTCCCTGGCAGCATCTATGCTCTAGAACTGCTGATCCTCTATGATTTGAACTGTGTGATAACCTATCAAGGTTGTGGAATGTTAGTGCATGTAACCTTTACTGTGGTAAGTTGACCTGCTACCCACAAATTGTCATGACACGAATGAACAGTGACTTGTCCCAAAATAAGCAAAGCTCAAAATCAAAGTTCTCTTTAAGAGTGTTATATATTGACTCTGGGGCTGAGGGGTGGCAAATGTGGTGGATGGAAGGGGCAGAATGGATTGTGTGGATTCTGCGTGGATAATAATTCTCAGGTGTTTAGACATTAGTTGTCAATGGTATACTATTGGTTTGCTGCCGTTAGCCCGAGCGCTGAGTCCAGCATCTTATTACGTCCTACTGATTGTCTCCGCACCCGCGTAGCATTAGAGTTGTCACGAAATTGAGCAATTTTTTGCCTCAACAGACCTTGAATTATCATCTTCAACTTATAAGCCTCAGATGAAGAGCTATGTTTGAGCTCAAAACACGTGTCAGGCTGTCCAGACCTCTTTGAATAAAAATACAGACCGCATCTAAAGTTTCCACTTCCTTGGCGCAGTGTACCTGTGAACCTTTCTTGTTTGCAATTTTTCAGTGGCAATACATTGGCAGTGTACCCATACTACACAGGCATCCCGCAGCCTGGTGCTCACTTAAATTTACATGTACAAACGCTGTGGATACTTTGGACTTATCCTGCCAACCTTTCTTTGCATTTTGCAGCAGTTATACATCGTTGGTACTACTACGTGAGTGGTGCATTTTGTTCCTTAAACCATTTGCCCACTCACTAACTACCTTTGACTTCTCCAGTCTCCCCCTGAAGAAGGCTAGGCCCCAAAATATTTAAATTGTAGCAGTAATAAGCAGCTCCAGATAAATGGTAAACTTGCAACAAGAATCAAAGTATGAAAAGACCTAAGAAATGCTGAGCTAACTAGGGATGGTAACGATGCAAACGCAATACATGGAATTTCTTCCTATCTGACCATTCGGCTAGCAACCTACCAACTAAATGGGCAGATTCTTATTATGACCAAGTAGAAAAGAAAACTTTACTTTGCGTGTGATCCTGCGCATAAACAGCACTCTGTCCACAATTTACCAGTCAATTATAGGTGTTGGCTTTTACGTTATTTTATACTATGGTTGTTTCTGCTGTAACATTGGCGATATTTTTTATTACTTTATACTGTGGTCGTTTCTGTTAAAACACAGCACGAAAGTGTCCTTGATGTTGCAACCTTACAATGTGGATACTTTATTTCTAACCTTGAATTGAGCTTGTGTTGAATGCCAAGAGTCGCAATCTGCACACCTTATGTTTATAACTTATGCTTTGATAAAATGGTCCAATAACAAAATACTTGCAACCTAACAATTGGCTCTGGCACAATTTTTTTACACCAGTTATTAGAGCCGACTTTACAATACTGTTGGTAGCGCAAACAGTGATAGACTGGCAAGCTCTTGATACTTTTTGTTTTGAAAGTTTGAAAGGGGTTTTTAAGAAATTTCCCTTTTAGTCTTCACTGCTGCTGCACACCTGACACTCATTTAATATTTCAGCAATATACTTATTTCTTGCTCATATTGTGAGTTGTGCGCACGTCCAATATAAGGATAATTTCTCATACACGCTTATGATATAGTGGATGCCCTGGCACAGATCAGAATCCCGAAGTTAGCGGAAGAGCAGGCTTGAATACTTGAGGCCCCCCTCACGATGGAAGAGCTGGAGATCATAATCACGGAGCTCCCATCTGGCAAAGTCCCGGGACCCGATGGGCTTGCGGGCAAGTTTATAAAGAATACAAGAGCACCCTGGCACAGAGATTATTGGAAACATATCAAGTAGCGTACGAGAGGGGGCAGTTGCCGGACGGACAGCATGTCAGAATCAGTCATTATACCTATCCTAAAACCAGGGAAATCTCAGTTGGAATGTGCCTCCTATAGGACGATCTCCCTGATCAATCAAGACTCTAAAATCCTTACAGCAGTACTTGCCAACCGACTTAAACAAGTAATACCCACGCTGATCCACCCTGATCAAATGGGCTATGTCCCAGGAAGGAATACGACGTGGAATCTGCAAAGACTCCACCTTGTGGTGAATCAGACGAACCAGCGACGCGGTTAAGACTTTTGACTCCGTGAGCTGGGAGTGGCTGCTGAGAGTTCTGGCTCACTTTGGAATTGGGGAGGGGTTCCTTCGTTGGATGAGGCTGCTCTATCAAAACCCCAGAGTGAGGTTGAAGACAGGCGACATATTTCAGAGGCATGGAGGATTTATAGAGGCACAAAGCAGGGATGCCTACTGTCTCAAATGTTGTATATATAGGCACTCAAACTACTGGCAGTCTTTCTTGAGGCAGAATATGGAGATACGGGGATAGACATAGATGGGGTCATGCGCCAAACATCGTTACATGCTCCTCTATGTTGAGAATCCGTGAGTACATCTATTATGCTTACTGGAAGCAATAGATGCCTATACCAGACTTTCAGGAATAGCTATAAATAAGGATAAGTCCTCCCTATTCCTCTTGGCCAATCTCAGATGTGTCCCCCCGAACCAATTACCAGACCTAGGACTCACATGGGCACCCCACTCATTCCGATATCTGGGGATAGAGGTACACCATGACACCCACGACACACATAAATCCAACACACGGGTGGCCTTTGATAAGACACGGAAGGCCATGACCTTCTGGAAGACCCTTTCGCTAGGGATGATGGGAAGGGCGGCCCTGCTGCAGATGACAGTATTGCCACGCACGCTATACTACTTCACAAATATTCCATTGGCTATACCTAAAGCCTTCTTTACACAACTGAACACATTGGCACGAGAATGCCTGTGGAGCGGGTGGAGGAACAGTATTACCCTGAATACTTTGCAAAGAGACTATGAAGCAGGAAGGGTCAGAGTGCCAGACTTTGAGTGCTATTACCTTGCAGGGTAACTGCAATTCGTGGTTAGATGGCTAGGGGACGAAACATCAATAGACTCTATGCTCTTTCAGACGGCGTTGAGCCAATACTACTTTAGGAACATTTTGTGGATCGACAAGCCCCTGACAAGGACCCTACCTAATATGGTCAAACTGGGCCTGACCCTGTGGGAAAGAGCATGGAAACTCCAGGGGGAGCCGGACCCCTGCTCCATGCAGATCCCCCTTGTGGGTTTCTTTGGAACGGACACGGGGGCCCTCGCAATATATCAATCTCATTGGGAAGCCAAAGGAGTAGCTCAGATAGGAGATTTGAGGAGGGAAGGACAATGGGTGGAACTCCGTACTTTGATGGAGGAACATGATATAAACGGTGGTCAATTCATACTACACAAAAGCATTGTTCAGACTATAAAGAAAAGATGGTCGATGCTGCCAGATGAAGAGGATCTGAGGGGAAAGCTGGAGGAGTGGTATGATGTATCAGAAGGGGGACACACAGTCTCCAGACTGTATGAACAGCGGCAGAAAACTAACAATGAAAGGGGGCTGCAGATGAGAGAATGCTGGGAGGGGGAACTCCATAGTCCATT
This sequence comes from Ambystoma mexicanum, assembly GCF_040938575.1. NCBI lineage: Eukaryota > Metazoa > Chordata > Amphibia > Caudata > Ambystomatidae > Ambystoma > Ambystoma mexicanum. The sequence continues at coordinate 271,170,237 of NC_090931.1, read as the reverse complement.
CAGTGACCAGGAGTGGGCCAGGGTCCTGAGGTGCCCCAAGAAAGGGTCCAGGAATGCAAGGTTCAAACAAGCACAGCTGTTCCTCATGCATGCATAGAGCATAGCCCACACCCAAGAGAATGACTGTAATAAAGATTGGGGAGCCCCGGGGTTGCCCACGTTGCGCAGCGGAAGACGCTTACATGCTGCACATGTTCTGGTCCCGTCCAGTCATAAAGACTTTTTGGGAGGGAATCAAAAAAAAGGTGGAGGGGGGAGGCATCTACATGCAAGCATGGACCCCAGAATCCCACCTAATGGGCCTCTTTTCTAGAGACAAACAAAGAACACATCTGGCCAAGATGAAGGACCTGGTTTGCATCCTGGCAAAACGCTGCATAGAAATGGCATGGAACTCTAGCTCAGGTCCGAGTATTGGTTCCTGGTGGGCAGATCTCAAGAAATGATCAGTGGTGGAGACAGCAGTTTAGACAAGGGCGGTGCAGAGGGGAGAGGGGGAGAGTGGGCAGAAGATACTTGCATGGAACTCTCTGATACAGGACTTGTTTGGACCCAGGGAGGAGAGCGGCGCAGACAACCTCAGAGGACAGGAAGAGCTACAGTAGGCGAGCGCAAAAATCAGAGTCCTCCCCGACAAGGAGAAGGGCAGGGATATGGACCTGAGAAGAGAGTCCAGGGCAGCACAATCACGGAACCGCGCCAGGGCGAAAGACCAAGGCTGTAGAGTGGAATCCACAAGAAGTGCCAGAGTGAATGTTATGTTTGTTTGTAGTTGTTTTGGTTTATGTTGGAAAACAATTGAGTTTAAAAAAAAAAAGTTGTATGCGCAGTTTTATAAGGGATCAAGTTCACAGGTTGACCCAAAATAATATTAATCAGGAAGAACTTAAACAAAAACTCAAGAGCTCCGCTTTCTTGGGCACCATGACTGTACCCACTTTTAGAATCTGCTTTGGCTCTTGTGCTTTTATCTAAGAACTCTTAGGATGCATTCTGGTTATCTTGGAAATACTTTACCCTGTTCCCCACCTTAAGTATCAATTCCTTCCTGGCATCTTATAGGATTTCAGAACCCTTCTATGTTCCCTCAGTCTTGAGCTTAGGTGTTTCCTGCACCCTTCTAATCTCTCTCCCGGTCTCAGGCTTAAGGTTTACCCATATCATTGTTTTCCTCTCTCTGTCTTAAACTGAACTCCATGTACAGTCTTTGGTTCCCACCCACTCTCAAAGGAAAAGCAGTCTTTCTTCTCAGTTCCTTGCAAAGTGCAGGAGTTTTGCAAGAAGCATCTATACAGACAAGGAGCTTACATTTGCCATGCCCCTCTCATGTGATCCTTAGTTTTTCATTCTCACCATCTTTCTGCTCCTTCTATTGTCCTGGTCCTCCTCAATGTCACACCACAAGTTCGTTGGGTCCAACCCTGCCAGATCAGGGTCTTTCTTCTACTCCGAGCATTGGGAAAAATGTGCCCTCTCAAACCTTAATGTGCAGTCTCTCTGTACCCTCCTCCTGGTGTCCCCCGATTGTCTATATCAATTATCTTGCTACTCCCTCCTGTTATTCTCCAATCTCTACAGCTTCTCCTTCCCCCTCTTTCTTGTGCTTCTCATTCACTAATGACATCTCTCTCCTACCATCCCCATATGATGTTCACCAACACCTTCCTCCTGCTGTCTGTCTCCACTTTATGATATGCACCAAACTCTGCCTGCTGTCACTCTCTAAACTACTTCCTTTGCATGATCACTAACCTCATCCTCAGTTTCTACAGCAACTTCTTTGTGATATTCAGCAACCTCCTCCTCAGCGTCTTCAACCACCAACTACTCCCCCTTGAGTTTCAAACCTCCCCTCTCCAGAATCCTTTGCCTCTCCAAGATCGTCTCCTCCAAAGTCCTTCAGTTGCCAAACTGAACGACTCCTCACCGTTCCACAAGTTCATTCTTCAATTGTGCACACCGTCTGAGTCAGAGCCTTCGTTTATATAGCCCTTTGTGAGGGTGTGATCCTGTGTTGGGAAACTTGTGAAGAAATGGAACTGGTTAGGCTTAAGTGGCTTACCTGAGCTTACTCAATGGCTAGTAGTGGAGTCCAAGTCTTAAAAGCATGGGTCTGCCATTTTGGGTTTTACTGGGACTTTGACCCAGGCTGTCTCCAACCATTTGCACTCTGCAACGTCAGGTAGCTTGTCACTATTCTCAGCTGGAGCTCAGTTATTATTAAGGCTATTGGAAGCACGTTTACATTTACTGCAGTTTGTTGTTGTAACTTGCTGTGTGAAGGCAGTAGAGATACTCAGGGATTCCTTTGTGTCTTACTGGGCCTTCGCCTTTCAATGCAAAATCAATGTTTTTATTTTGCATATTAGTTTAATACAAAACCTTTGCAAAAAGAACACAACTCCTTCCTGCTTTCCAAAGGAAAAATAAAAGACACATTCCAAGTTTAGTTAGATACCCCAACTGATCCATCGTCGCCCAGTAGATTGAAACATTCCCGTATACATTTTACTGCTGCAATGGTCAGAGCGGTCTTCTCCCCTCTCAGCAGCAAGGACCAGCACTCTGCTGCAGATAGTGTTGCGTAACCTTCCAAGAAGTGCCCAAACTGTCTTGTCCTGATCAACGTTAAGGCCGTACATCCAGTGAACATTTGAGACAGATTTTCAACCAGACCAGTATTTTTACAGAATCTGCAGCACTGAACAGTTTTGCTCGTCCCAGCTATAGCTGACAGAATTTGTGTTGTTTTGAACAGGTTCAGTCCCATCCTCATAAAGTCGGTCCTGAAAAGGGGATCCAGGAACTTCAGGTATTCTGGAATGTTGTTCCTATATCTGGATTCTTTCGCTAGATTGAAAAAAAGTGTGTATTTGTTAGCTTCATTGTTTGTCCATTCTAGAGTCCATAGCTTCTTCTTGACCTACCCTGGAGTGCGACCAAGGTCTTCCAGTGAAGTGCCTAGCCATCCCTAGCCATCCCAAGATGGTTTTGCAATCTGCTCCCAAGTAGCGAGAGCACTCCCGTCTTCCTTCAACAGCTCTGCTCTTCTGATGGTCAAAATTAATGGTGAGTTCTCATCCATCCATTTGCCAAAAAAGTTCAAGGTTTTCCAATCAGCAGCTGCTTTCGGGGAGTCTAGGCCCAGCTCACGTCTAATTACCTGAATTAGGACTGATTTTGGTAGACCCAACACCTGTTTCCAAAAGGACTCCCCAGAAGGGCTCCAGTGCTTTTAAGGGAACCAGAGCAAGGCCTCCGCTCCATAAATTAGCACCGAGACCACCTTTGCTTTCTACATCTCCAGTATAGGCAGAATAGAGTACTGACAATGGGCCTCACTACGACCCAGGCGGTAAGGGGTTAGCAGCGCCGTAAAAGGTGTCGGCGCCGTTAAACCCTTACCGTCTAATTACGAGGTCCCTTTGCGGGTCCCGACCTTTACGGCTGGTTTTACTTGCCGTTAAGGAAGGAACCCGCAAAGGGACTTTCGAGGTAATTACGGTACCGCAATTTGCAGTACCGTAATTACCGCCTTCCCCATTCCCATTGAGCCCTATGGAGGCAGAAATGGGAATGGGGAAGGGCCAATGGTGAATGGGGAATTACCACCCCGCCAACCTTGGAATGGGGCGGTAATTCCGCCATTCACCATGGCGGAGTTGGTAAAATACCGGCGACAACCATGGCGCTACGAGCGCCATGGTTACCGCCTGGGTCGTAATGAGGCCCAATATCTTGGTTTCATGATCAGAGCCTGGTTTGCTAAGGCAATAGATTTCCCCTTTAAGGAGGACCAAGTGTGCGTTTCCAGCATACTGCTGGAGATATGAACCCCTAGGTATTTAAAGGAGTTCACAACGTTGATCTTCTCAGACTCCAAAGACCATCTGAATAGGTGTTTCCTCACACACTTTCCCTTCTTTATTATTAAGATCTTTATTTTCACAGTGTTAATTTAAAGATCGTTTTCCACTGCATACTCGTTCAGAGCCTTTAGTTGTCTCTTCAGTCCAATGGCTGTTTGGTCTAGGAGGTCTAAGTCATCTGCGTATAGTAGATTGGACACCTTTTACCCCATTAACTGCCGGCAGGAAACATCTTATTTTTTCTACAGATTTGGCCAGGTTAGAGATAAAGAAATTGAAAAGGGCTGTGGCCAAGGGGTGTAATGCTGGAAATGCATCGGAGGGACAGGGCCTCCATAGCCTTGTCCTTTACTGCTTTGTACCATGTGTTCTGTCATGTTTTCCGTGCAGGAGTTCATGTGGGACTCCTAGCGGTGCAGCTCTCTCTCTTTTGGTTTGGTGAACAGACGCATGGGATACCCTTATGGCACCCATGGGTAGGGGTGCAACCCTGCGCCCCTAGTGTATGTTTTTGGGCACCTGTGTGTGGCCCACAGAGCAGGGTACGGGCTGGTGGCAGCTCCGTGCTGAAATGACTGGTGCCCTGAGTGTCCTCTATTTTTGGATGGCCAGGCCCTGTCATTGGAATTGGGAGATTCTGGATGGAGACAAAATGGCCCCCATGGCCTCTTGCCTTCCATCACCTGTTACCTTGATCTTCCCGAAGTCCCGGGAAACCCTGCCTCTGTCCCTTCCCCCTGACTGGCCGTTGGGTGGAAGTTCCGTATATGGCAGTGTGGGGAAGTGCCGACCAGACTGGCTGGAGCCTTCTCAACGACCGTATGTTGTGGGTACGCCTGTGGGTGGGACCTGGGTGAATGGAGTGTGTGACGAATATACATTCTATGTTGTAGCTGTCTAGTATCTGGTGGTTGACGCAATGGTTGAGACAGCCCTGCCCGAAACCGGTATGAATGCAGCTTGGAGTGTTGAATGGCTTGGTACTTGTCCCAATGCACATAACTTGTTGTGTGTGTCTGGAGAGAAGTGAATGGCCTGAATGCCCTGTGTGCCTGATTGGCTGCCTGCCTGCATGAATGACCGTAGTCGTGATTGGATGCTTGAGTATGACCCAGTGGAATGAATGGGAGATGAACAGTATATCTGGGGACTTCTCACTGCTAGGAATCGTGTTCAGAAGCTGAAGTCCACTACGACGAGTAACTGGAGTAACTGAAGCTTGATCCTGAAGCCCCGCTGGACGAGAAGAATTGCTGTTGCTCTCCTTCACAATCTGAAAGTTGCTGTGCTTCAAGAACTGACCCAGAGAGGACCTGGTAAGGCGCCCTCTTCCCGAGCTACAAGGGAACATCGTGCACAGCTGATCTTTGCCTAAGCTCCCTGGTAGACAGACCTTCGACAGGCTGCCGACCCGATATGGGGACTCCTGCGGAACTCCAAGGAGAAGTGCCCGGACTGTTGTCCGCCACTGTCGCCGACCGCCGTCGCCGACTGGAGCCGCCGTGCTCCCGTTGCCTAAGAACTTCATTTATCCAAGGACGCTCTCATCCGCATCGTCGCTGCTGTATCCTGCTGGAGAAGGCCTGACCGTCGACACGCCGAGGAGCATCCACCGGTGGGTTTTCCCGCCACTCAAAGACCGTAGAGATGCCAGACAACTCGACGCCCTTGCTGGGCCACAGTTCTTCAACTCTTTGCGTCCAGAACTATCGACACAGAGGTGCCCCGCACGCCTCTTCCTGGCAGGACGTTTACGCTTCCCCGTCAACGAGCACCGCTAGGAATGGCGCGGCCACTTCACCGTCATAGCTCGACCTGTTCTCCGTCGGACGTTCGACGACATGTGACTCCTGCCTGAAAGGGAGGACACTCAAGAAGGGTTGTCGATTTCCCCGACGAGGAACGCTACAACGCCAGGTACTTTGGGGTTGCAGAACTATTGGAAAGTTTAGTTTGAACAATATATGGACTGGGCTTGTATCTTTCTTCTACAGGTTGCCCAGTTGGGGGGATCTCCACACAGAACTGTGTTTAACGGTAGTTACCAGTATTCTGCCTATTGCTCAACCATCTTGCTTTCCTTCCTCTCTCTACTGCTGGTTTCCTCTTTATTTTGATCTGTGTGTCATTCTGACTGTATGCACTTTAGGGAGATCTAATAACGTTAGTGGTACCACTTTAGAATTGTACATATTTGCCATCGTTGAGTTTCGGAGTACAAAGTGAGTTATCGTGATCGTGTATATGACTGTGAATATTAATTATATAAAGACTGTGTTGTAACTGATACAGTGTGTGGCCATTCCTTTGTGGGTGCTTGGGGACAACTCTGTACTTAAGAACCAGCTCGCATCACCTCATGAGAAGCTAGGCTTTGATTGCTCGTCCATTGCTACCGTAATAGAGAATTTTGGCAGGGGTCTCTGTGCCTCCCCGCTACCATATAGAGAGTGGAAGTGCAGACCCCCCCTCCGGTCTTTACAGCTGGTGGCAGCGAAGGGATGCTTATGGTTTTAAGACTCAGTGTATAACCGTGCCACTTACGAAGGATATCTGCACTTTGTTCAATTAAGGTTTAGTCGTATACTAGATAACTACAATACAAGCAATGGAATCTATTGCGAATGATAAATTGACTCGGATGAGCTTAGAGGCTCTCCAGAGTGCTTGTGAAGCCAGGGAATTAGACTTTGTGGATACGTCTATGGCTGAGCTGATACCTGCCCTGGTGGACTACCACATCGATTGTGAAACTCTTGAAGGGGGGGTGCAACCAATGAGGACTCTACCCCGGGGTTTGTCGCCGAATCTGATTCTGGGAATACCACCATTCCTGCTGCCTCTGTTCCAAACCCCAGCAGTTCTTTAGAGCATGAGTTATTGAGGATGAAGTTGGCCTTTGAATATCGCAAGTTGGAACTAGATGCTGAGCTTAAGAAAGAGGAGTTGACTCAGCAAGTGGAGCTCAAGAACCGGGATCTTAAGCTAAAAGATAGGGATCTTGAACTCAAAAATAGGGATCTTGAACTCAAAGACAAGGACACTGAATGTCAGCGAATCCACTTAGAGAAAGCTCGGGTGGAGACTTCAGCGAAACCAGTTGAGAATGTCAGGTCCCGAGCAACCAAGTTCATGAAAGATTTGGTTGGTGTGTATGCGGAGGGTTCTGATATCCTCCAATGGATTGAAGCGTTTGAGATGGCTTGTGCAATTCATGATGTTGATGAGAGAGATTGGGCTAAGTGTGCCACAAACTGGATATGACTGTATTCTGAAACTGAGTGTGGAAGAAAGGGGTCAGTATGAGTGCATGAAGTCTGCTTTAATTGCCAGGTTTGGCAAGACACCTACCCAATATCTTAAAGGGTTCAGGGATTTTAAGAAACGAGAGAATGTGTCTTGGATTGACTGGGTGAGTGCTGCGCACATGAACATGATGGGGTGTTTTGATGGTTACAAAGTGAAAACGTTTGTTGAATTGTCTCACCTCTTGTTTTTTGAGCATTTTTCGGAAGCCTGTTCACCAGAGCTGCGTCACTATGTTGCTGACCAGAACATTTTGGACTCCTTTAAGCTGGATAGGTTGGCTGACAAGTGGGTCTCCCACCAGGTGTCCCCTAAGGACTCCAGTGGGAAGGACAAGGACAAAGAAAAGGGGGCCTCTCAGAAAGCTGAGGAGTCCCAAAAGCATTCACAGTCGGGTAAACCAAAACCTTCCTCTCCGAAGACCCAAAAACCTAGTGGGGATAAGTCTGTTGTGGGTGGAAGTAAGAGTAGTGGTCCGCCTGCTGCAAAGCAGGGTCCCATTGGCTCCAGTACTGTACCCCGCACTCCTGGCACTTGTTGGGATTCTGGGGCTCTGGACCACCGAAGGGGTGACCCCAAGTGTAAGGGTAAGGCACTTGGAGTCCAGGCTGCCAGCCTGACCTACCCCTACTCCGTACCTGAGGTGGAGGCCACTGTCCTCCCCTCCTCTACTGGAATCATGTTCGGTGCTCCCGTAGATATTTCCTTAGTGTCCCTTGGGGCCTGGGACCAGTACGCAGAAGTACTGGCGACTATCCCACAAAACACTCATAGGTTTTTGAGAAGTCTCCTCTTGAATGGCCAGCCTCTACTGGTTTGAGAGGGTCCTGTCAACCACTGGGGCAAGCATGACAGTGGTTGACAGGACCCTGCTCAAGCCAGAGGACTATGTAAATCCTCCTCTTTGAACCACCAGGTTAGCTGGTGGGCCTCCCAAATTATCGCCTGTAGCCTTAGTCAACATTACGATTGGAGACAAGACAGCAAAGCTTCCGGTCCTGGTTCAGGACAACATGCCTGCGAACATTTAGTTGGGAAACGATTTGGTCGAGTTGGGGATGATCACGGACGGTCTACCCTTGGCTGCTCTGGCGGTCACCCGATCGCAGGTCACACAGGGTCCGGCTGCAAGCCCGGCGCCCTTGCCGACGGGGAAACCCAAGGCACGAAAGAAACGGAGGAGTAAGAAGGCCGCCCCTGTGGAGGGGAGCCCCTGCTCTTACCGCTGTTCCGACAGCACCCCGACAGGACGGGCTGGGTCCAGTGGTAAAACCCTTCTCAACTCCTGTGGGAGATGAGCCAGAAGACTTTCCTGTGGGAGAGGCTCTTAACCCGGAGGATAATCCCGACCTTCAATGCTTGTTAGTTGAAGGGGGACATTCCCGGGGGGACTTCTGTAAGGGACACAGAGAGTGCCACTCTCTCGAGGGTCTGAGGAAACAGGCCCTGTCCCAGGCACAAGGAGAAGTGCCTAGGAAATTTTGGATTTATTGGGAGGGTGAGCTCCTTGTTAGTGAGCCCACTAAGCCTGAACCTGGTGCCCTCAAGAGGTTGGTGGTACCCCAGGTATACAGGCCCTTCCTGTTTCAGTTGGTGCATGATGTGCCCTTGGCTGGTCATCTTGGTACCAACAAGACTAAGCAGAGGCTCTCTACCCATTTCTACTGGCCACGGATGGGAATAGAAGTGGAGTCCCACTGCAGGACCTGCCCAACTTGTCAGTTGTCTGGCAAGAATGGAGGCAGAGTCATCGCCCCACTGCAACCATTGCCAGTGGTGGGCAAACCGTTTGAGAGGGTTGGCATCGACATCGTCGTCCCCTTGACCCGCCCACGTCGGGTGGACATCGGTTCATCCTAGTCTTGGTAGATCATGCCACCAGGTACCCTGAGGCTATACCCCTTCGGACGGTTACCGCCAAGGTGGTTGCCAGGGCTCTCCTGGGCATTTTCACCAATGTTGGATTCCCTAAGGATGTTGTCTCTGATAGAGGATCCAACTTCATGTCAATTTACATGAAAACCATGTGGAAGGAATGCGGAGTAACTTACAAATTCTCCACCTCTTACCACCCACAGACCAATGGTTTGGTTGAGAGATTTATCAAAACTCTCAAGGGCATGTTAGGCGCTTTGGAAGAGCCCCTCAGAAAGAAGTGGGATCTTCTCCTGCAATGCCTGTTGTTTGCTTACAGAGAGATACCTCAAGAGGGTGTTGGTTTCAGCCCCTTTGAGTTACTTTTTGGACATCCCGTGAGGGGGCCCCTTGCCTTGATCCGAGAAGTTTGGGAGGCCACCCCTCCAGGTCCTGCCAAGCAATTGGGGGACTATGTGTTAGGCCTCAGACGGAGGATGACATAGATGATGGGTCAAGCAACAGCAAATCTTAAGGCCAGCCAGGAATTGAATAAATACTGGCATGACCTTAAAGCATCGCAAGTGGACTGGACTCCGGGACAGGAGGTCCTCCTGATGGAGCCTACCAAGCCTCGGGCTTTGGCAGATAAGTGGACTGGACTCTTCAGGATAATCTCCAAGATGGGCGAGGTCAATTATCTGGTTGACATGGGAGCCTCGGGGGTAGGCCCTCAGGTATTCCATGTTAATAGGCTCAAGCCTTTCCACCGGCGAGCTGAAGTCTGATGTCTCTTGCTAGCTTCCGAGCAAGAAGAGGATGAGAGTGAGCCCCTTCCTGATTTGCTACATAGCAACGCTCAAGATGGCTCAGTGGAGGGAGTACATCTCTCTCCCGATCTGACGACAGAGCAGCAGAAGGCCTGCAGGACTTTGCTCCGGCAGTACGCCTCTCTGTTCTCGCTGACACCAGGCCTTACACCGTGGTGCAGGCACGAGATTGACACTGGTGACAGTGTGCCTGTCAAAAGCAGGTGTTACCGTATGTCAGATACCGTCAAGAACCACATCCAGGCTGAGGTCGCCAAGATGTTGGATCTGGGTGTTATTGAACACTCAACTAGTCCCTGGTCCAGTCCCGTGGTCCTTGTCCCCAAGGCAAGTTCCCAGGCAGGTACCAAGGATTGGAGGTTCTGTGTGGACTAACGAGGAGTCAATGCCATCACCAAAACTGACGCGCACCCATTGCCCAGGGCTGATGAGCTCGTGGACACAATAGGTGCTGTCAAATTTGTGAGCACCTTCGACCTTACCTCAGGCTATTGGCAAATAGTTCTGATGGACCATGCCTAGGAAAAGATGGCATTCTCGACACCAGAAGGACTTTACCAGTTTAGAGTCATGCATTTCGGGTTGAAGAACGCCCCTGCCACTTTCCAGAGATTAGTCAACCATGCGCTCAGTGGTCTGGAAGCCTTTTGTGTGGCTTACTTAAACGACATTGACGTCTACAGTTCCACCTGGGAAGAGCATTTGACTCATCTGGATAAAGTGTTGCAGGCATTAAAAAGGGCTAACCTCACTATCAAGGCCACCAAGTGCCAGATAGCTCAGGGGAAAGTCACGTATCTTGGTCATGAAGTAGGAGGGGGTCAAATCCAACCTCTCCCCAGTAAAGTACAGGATGTACAGGACTGGGAGACTCCCACTACTCAAACCCAGGTAAGAGCCTTTTTGGGCCTCACTGGGTATTATCACAATTTCATGGCAGACTATGGAACCATAGCTGCACCCCTGACAGCGTTGACTTCACCCAAACAACCTAGGAAGGTTAATTGGACTGAAGACTGTCAGAGGGCCTTTGATGGCTTGAAAGGAAGTCTGTGTGGGGCACCCTTGCTGTGTGCGCCTGATTACAGTAAGCCCTTTATTGTTCAAACTGACGCCTGCGACACCGGAATTGGAGCTGTCTTGTCCCAGTTAGATGACAATGGAAGAGAACATCCGATCATATTCATCAGTAGACAACTTTAGGGTAGGGAACTTAGGTGGGCTACTGTTGAAAATGAATGTTTTAGTATTATTTGGAGCCTTAGGCGTTTTAGACCCTACCTTACCCGGTCTACCTTCAAGGTCCAAACCGATCATAAGCCTCTGAAGTGGCTTATGCAGATGAAGGGTGAAAACCCAAAACTGCTCAGGTGGTTAGTCTGCAAGGGCTAGATTTTACCATTGAGCACAGACCAGGGAAGAGTCACGATAATGCAGATGGCCTTTCCAGAAGGTACGTTGACCGTCTGGATGAGGGTATCTATCTCGTGGGAGATTAGGCACCCTAACCTCTGTCTGGGGGGGCGACAGCTGTAAAGACCGGAGGGGGGTCTGCACTTCCGCTCTCTATATGGTAGAGGGTAGGCACAGAGACCCCTGCCAAGATTCTCTATTACGGTAGCAATGGACAAGCAATCAAGGCCTAGCTTCTCAGGTGGTGATGCGAGCTGGTTCTTAAGTACAGTGTAGTCCCCAAGCACCCACAAAGGAATGTCCACACACTGTATCAGTTACAACACAGTCTTTATATAATTAATAAACACAGTCATATACACGATCACGATAACTCACTTTGTACTCCGAAAATCAACAATGGCAAATATGTACAATTCTAAAGTGGTACCACTAACGTTATTACATCTCCCTAAAGTGCATACGGTCAGAATGACACACAGATCAAAATAAAGAGGAAACCAGCAGTAGAGAGAGGAAGGAAAGCAAGATGGTTGAGCAATAGGCAGAATACTGGTAACTACCGTTAAACACAATTCTGTGTGGAGATCCCCCCACTTGGGCAACCTGTAGAAGAAAGATACAAGCCCAGTCCATATATTGTTCACACTAGACTTTCCAATGGTTCTGCAACCCCAAAGTACCTGGCGTTGTAGCGTTCCTCATCGGGGAAATCGACAACCCTTCTTGAGTGTCCTCCCTTTCAGACAGGAGTCACGGGTCTTCGAACGTCCGACAGAGAACAGGTCGAGCTACGACGGTGAAGTGGCCGCGTCGTTCCTAGCGGTGCTCGTTGGCGGGGATGCGTAAACGTCCTGCCAGGAAGAGGCGTGCGGGGCACCTCGGTGGCGAAAGTTCTGGACTGCAAAGAGTTGAAGAACTGTGGCCCAGCAAGGGCGTTGAGTTGTCCGGCGTCTCTACGGTCTTTGGGTGGCGGGAAACCCACCGGTGATGCTCCTCGGCATGTCGACGGTCAGGCTTTCTCAAGCAGGATACAGCAGCGACGATGCGGACGAGAGCGTCCTTGGATAAAAGAAGTTCTTAGGCAACTGGAGCACGGCAGCTCCACTCGGCGACGGCCGTTGGCGACAGTGGCGGACAACAGTCCGGGCGCTTCTCCTTGGATTTCCGCAGCAGTCCCCGTATCGGGTCGGCAACCTGTCGAAGGTCTGTCTACCAGGGATCTTAGCAAAGATCAGCTGTCCACGATGGTCCCTCGTAGCTCGGGAAGAGGGCACCTTACCAGGTCCTCTCTGGGTCAGTTCTTGAAGTACAGCAGCATTCAGATTGTGAAGGAGAGCAACAGCAATTCTTCTCGTCCAGTGGGGCTTCAGGATCAAGCTTCAGTTACTCCAGTTACTCGTCGTAGTGGACCTCAGCTTCCGAACACAATTCCTAGCAGTGAGAGGTCCTCAGATATACTGTTGATCTCCCATTCATTCCGCTGGGTCGTACTCAAGCATCCAATCACGACTACGGTCATTCATGCAGGCAGGCAGCCAATCAGGCACACGGGGCATTTAGGCCATTCACTTCTCTCCAGACACTCACAACAAGTTATGTGTATTGGGACAAGTACCGAGCCATTCAACACTCCAAGCTGCATTCATACCAGTTTTGGGCAGGGCTGTCTCAACCATTGCGTCAACCACCAGATACTAGACAGCCACAACATAGAATGTATACTCGTCACACACTCCATTCACCCAGGTCCCACCCACAGGCGTACCCACAACATACGGTCATTGAGAATGCTCCAGCCAGTCTGGTCAGCTCTTCCCCACACTACCATATACGGAACTTCCACCCAACAGCCAGTCAGGGGGAAGGGACAGAGGCAGGGCTTCCCGGGACTTCGGGAAGATCAAGGTAACAGGTGATGGGAGGCAAAAGGCCATGGGGGCCATTTTGTCTCCATCCGGAATCCACCGATTCCAATGACAGGGCCTGGGCATCCCAAAATGGAGGACACTCAGGGCACCAGTCATTTCAGCACGGAGCTGCCACCAACCCATACCCTGTTCTGTGGGCCACACACAGGTGCCCTAAAACATATACTGGGGGCGCAGGGTTGCACCCCTACCCATGGGTGCCTTAAGGGTATCCCATGGGTCTGTTCACCAAACCAAAATAGAGAGAGCTGCACCGCCAGGAGTCCCTCATGAACTCCTGCACGGAAAACATGACAGAACACACGATACAAAGCAGTAAAGGACAAGGATACGGAGGCCCTGTCCCTCTGATGCATTTCCAGCATCACAAGGGGCACCCCTGCTTGACTGCTCTCCAGGTTGGGACATCCTCACTTAGCCACCCCTTAGCATTTAGGCATGTTCTGATCAGTGTATGAGTGTGTAGGGACTTTAATTGTGCCACAAAGTCTTCCAGGCAACCCCAGGCAGCTAGTTTGATCCATAGGCACTCTCTGTTGATGCTGTCGAAGGCATTTCTGAAGTTCACAAAGGCCAGATAGAGTTTGCCCTTTGTCCTAGTGATTTTATTCTTCAGGATTGATAGTAAGAAGATCAGGGGCGTGACAGTCCCCAGGCCCTTGACGAAACCACTCTGGAAAACATAGTTGCAGCCTACACTGCTTGACCACTTATTCAGTCTCTTTAGGAAAAGGGCTGCGTAGACTTTGCCAAACACGTCCAGAAGGGTAGTTGTTAGGGTCCTGTCTATTACCGCTCTTAAAAATCAGCACCACATTGGCCGAATTCTAGGAATCCAGTACTTTTTGAGCCTCCAGCACGTTCTTCAGGATCAGTTCCAGCATTAGGGCCCATTCATCTGGGTTTTCTTTCAGGATTGCGTTTGAAAGGCCGTCTGGGCCTGGGACACGTGAAGGGTTAGCACGCCTAATTTGGTTAGGCAGATCTTTCTGATCAAAGGCTAAACTCCAGAGACTCAATGTGGGCTGCTGGGCATTCTCTTCTGTAGATGGGGCAGTGTGTAGTGACCTAAAGAACTCAGTCCAAACAGCCTCTGCCACTCCGTTGTTTTTGGGTGAGGTTAAAGTCCTGACTCGACTGCTTTATAAGACCCACATTTCTGCTGTGTTTTTACTGCTGATGGCTTCCAGCATCCCCTACGGGTCCTGCTGAACAACAGAACTTTTATTTCCCTGGAGCCAGTTTTAAAAGTTGTTTCTGATCTTTCTCACAGTCAGGTTCCAGGCCAGCGGGCTGGCTCTCTTAACCAGCTGCACCACACTCTTTATCTCTCCTTTTTGTAGGCTACCAGCTGATTGTATACATGCAAATGTCCGCCGGGTACTTTCCTGTTTGCCCCATATTTCACCAGTAATGGAGCCAAGCTTGGCACATAGTTGACAGCACCCAGTATGTTTGAAGAGTATGCTGTGGTCAATGGAGGTAGTAGGGACTACTTCTAGGATGTCCATGGTGCCAATCAGGACCCTAGAGACAAAAATGTAGTCGATAACCAATCTTTACAAACCCCGTTCCCAGGTGTAGTGGCAGTGCCCAGCTGTTTCAAAATGACCATTTAAAATGTGGAGGTTCCTTCTTTCCATTGGTGCCAGCCAGAGGATTCCTCTTTGGACATGCGAGTTGCATGGGGTTGAGTCTCCCTGGATCACTCTCCCACCTTCATTGATACAAGACAGGTTCAGGTCTCCACAGAGAATTATTGATGGATCATCTTGGTCGTATGCCTCATCGACTGCCTGGCCCCCTCATGCAGATCGTCGTGGGGGATCCCCTCTCCTGTTTTCTTCTCCACTGTGATGTATCCTTCGATGAAGGTCATCTTAGAGTGTAGCATTGCTAACAAAGTTGTTTGTTCTTTTAGTGTATCATTTAGTAATTTGTATAGCTTCATGAAAGGGGCCATTGCGATGGTCACTTCTGACATCTGACTGAAGGGATCATGGCCAGATTTTCTTAAGTGATCACTCTCTCTCCTTCCCGGTCTGGGGCTTTCATGTTCCACAGTCGAGTAATTTATCTTCTGGGACGACCGTGAAGCAGGAGGGGAAAGATGGGTTCAGGTTTGTGGGCTATATCCCCTGTTGACAACCTTTTATTTGAAGCGTTTGGAGCCCTCTTCCAAAGAGATAGTCAGTTGGGTCATCTTGTCTTCCAGTATTTTGTGCAAGTAAATGCTCAGGGTACGGCGAAGCCTTGAGTTTCTTTCTACACTGGGAGGGGCTCTCAGTCCTGTTGTCCGGCTACCTCTGCTCCATTGGTACTGTCCTTCCTCGTAATGGGGCGTCAAGCCATTGATGTAAGTTGGCTGGGCCATGCAGTGCTCCAGCCCTAGCTTTTAAGTTTGTCACCTTCTCCCAGGTATTGGCTCCATCATAGCATCCATTTAGTGAATGCAGTCTTGGTCTTTTCTGTGCAGGGGTTCTCCCCCAATCAATTTGATCGTTGGCCTGTGGAGAGCTTATTAACCTGCATGTTCGCATCAAAGCAACCAGTGAGTTTCTAGACAAACGAAAACTGATATGCGAGTGTTTGATGCTACGTGTAAGGATATTTTGAATCAAAGTGGTCGTGTGAATGAAAGGCATGTTTTCGAAGGTCTCCGATTAGAATCCTTACGAACCAATAAACATTAAGACTTGTTAACTTGTAAAAGCAGAGTGAATACTTTGTTACGAGTGGTCGCGTGCAGATAAAAGCACCTTGTCAAATATCTCAGAACGTACATATAAAGGCCAATTATAAAGACAAAATACAATATGTAACAAATTGAACAAGGACAACAAAGTTACTTACCTTGCAAACTTTACACCTTACCGAAGCGCTGAACAGAAACAAATATTTAAACCATAAAGCTGCACTGAAGGAAAATCGGTGTCCAGTCAACTGGTCGACGACAAACTGGTCGACTGCAATTTGGTCGACACCATTTGGTCGAATGCCAAATGGTCGAATTTTTTTTTTTTTATATATATGTGTTTTGTGGGTTTTCGTGTGGGGAAAAAAAATAAAAAAGAAAAAAAAGGGGGTTGGGGGGGGATCCCCCCCAAAAAAAAAAAAAAATGGGTAAAAAAAAAAAAAAAAAAATTCGACCATTTGGCATTCGACCAAATGGTGTCGACCAAATTGTCTGTCGACCAAATGTTTTCGACCATTTGATTGGTAACCAGGAAAATCCTTTCTTATGTAGAAAATAAGGGGAATTAAGCTTTTTCCACACAACTGTGTTAAATTCCTGAAGTGAAGGAAATGTAAATTTCAAGCAACTTTCAGATATGTCTTTTCTACCAAACAATTAAGTATTATTACAAAGAAGCCAATGAATAATGAACTAATAAGTGAGTGTAACTTTAACCATGCCAGCGAACCCAATATGCAATATTTCCCAAAGTGAATGGAACTTTGGGAAGTGAACTTTAAAAGGTGAATTTAACAGAAATACTTAAAAAAAGGAGAATTTAACGGAACTGTCAATTTCAAACAAAACCTTTTGTGGCACAAATATCGGTAATAAGGAGAGGGTGCAAGTGTGCAGAGAACACTAAGCAGACAGCCTCATATTAATACCATTGAAGTTGTGTCTTTGGGAAGGGATCCCTAAGATTGGAATTGTTTATTTTTCCTGAGGACAGCACCTCAGGTTATTTTGTGTTTTGAGTGTGCAAGTGTGGCACAGAAGACTAGGAAACACCATCCAATCAATGCATCATTGACATTGTGTCTTGGGGAAGGGATCCCTGAGATTCAAAGTGTGTATTTGTCCTGAGGAAGGCACCTCAGGATAGTTTGTTTTCTGAGGGTGCAAGTGTGGCACAGAACATTAGGGGAACACCCTCATGTCAATGCATCATTGAAATTGTGTCTTGGGGAAGGTATCCCGGAGATTGGAACTGTTTATTTGTCATTAGAATGGAGCATCAGGATATTTTGTGTTTTGTACTGTGTATTGGAACTTGGGAAGGGAATCCCGAGTATTGGAAAATACCTAGATTACTTTGGAACTCGAGATAATTCTAAGACTTTTTATAATAACTGCCCTATACTTGGGGAAGAGAGCTGAAAGAAAGCTGCAAGCTGAACCAAGCTCTGAACTTTATAATGGACGCTATTTTGTTGGTTACTGACATCCCTACACATTCTCTAAGATTAGTTTTGAGGGCAAATATAGATTTTGGACACAGACAGATTCCTAAATTTAACTTGTTGACTTTCACTTTCCTTAGTTTTGGTTTGGTAGGGAAATCCCACCACAGTGTAGGGCAAGTTAGGCATTTCTCCATCCTGACATTTGAGTTAATAAAAGTGTTTGCTTTGAACTCTGAATCTGTTGTCTGTGTCTTAATCCATGATGCCCTCACATCATACACAAAAAAGTGAAATCACCAGTTGGTTGGTATGCATGTTTTACAACAACACAATATTGCACAAATATTGTGTGTACTATTACAGAAAGTAACATTGCCAAAAAGGGGAGGCAATCTCAATCTTTTATTGGATGAATAAATTAGATGCTCTTTGTCCATTCAGAACTAGACATCGTGTTTCCTCAAAGGCTGTTGAAATTGAGTTTAAAATCTAGGCCTGGTGCCTAGAGTAATGGAGGAAAAGTACAATAGTTTGGAAATATACATAACACAACTGTGATGCCTATTAAACCCGGATGAACAGCAAAGCATATTTTATTCAATTGTTCATAATGTATGAAATTTGTCTTTTTCAGAGATGCAATTGGTATACATTTATGTATAGTAATGATAATTATGATTGACTTTTTGTAATTTACAATGAAGTAAAAATGTGAGTATTATTAATGTACTGTATACTGCAAATACTTTTGATGACTATTGTACATTTAGTGATATCAAATATTGCACTTTTGTCAAAGTTTATGAAGAACCAAACATTGTATTTTTATTTTCAGAAACAGTTGTGCATCCATTGTTTTGTAATTTCGTATGCTTAGTATAGTTACTTGTTTATGGATCAAAATTATATTGAGGAAGGATGATGTTTTTTACTTTTTGGGGGAGTAATGCTTTACCTGAAAGACAGACTTATGATGTCTCTTCTACCTGATGCAAATTCAATTCGAGAATGTTTCCATTTCATTATAACGTTGAGTAATGAGAATGGAATGTTATTAAACAAGCTAAATAAACATGCAAGTTACCATTTAGAGAGGTTTGTGATGGGATCCCTGTACACTGTGACAGTTATCAGAATGACTAATCAGTGAACCTACATTGAATGTATTTAATTTCCTTTATTTAGCATAGGAAAGAGCATCCATCTGGTAGTAAAGAAATCATACTGCACTATAAAGGAACACGGAAAACATGGGTAAGTTGTATCAGTTAGGGCTCTCACCTTGCATATCGATTAAAATATGTCTGCTATGAATAGCAATAACATCCCAAAGATGACAACCATTTTATTTTCCTAGTAAATCTCCAAGCAAAGGTCTAGATATCAGGATGGCACGTCCTTTTGAAACTGGCATCCCATGTGGAATGAAGCCTGAAAATGATTTATAAACCTTGTGGTGAATAGACTGGTTAATATTGCTTTTGTAGTTTAAGATGTGGAACGAGGAACCTTTAACACAGAACTGTGTAAGTCATCACAGAATACCACTAATTGTGTTTTTTATAATATGTTGGCATGGGACTAAAAGGATTACAAATACTTTATTTAATTGCAGATGTGGACTTCCATCTAGTATACAAAATAGATTAACTCACCTGTATGTTAAATGAGTCACAGAGAGACTTTATGAAATGAGACCTACATAATAATTTGATTAATACAGAGCATTTTTGCTACATGAGATACGAAAATATTCATATTATCCTTTTTCTTAAATTTACTGATTATGATAGTTTGAATTCATAGTTACGTAAACAGTAGTAACAAACATATATATTTATTATAAATACATGTTGCTACCTTATTATGAAGACAGGCTGTAGTATCTCCTGAAGAAGAGCCCAAGAAGTGCCTGAAATGCATAGCAGTATCGCAGCCTAGTCAAAGGATATTCAAAGTCTGTCAAATATTGCCTGGGGATCCGAAATTGTGAAGATGATGTAAATATAACATCAGATATTGTACAATTTTGAGTTTTGGTATTTATAATTGTAAAGGATGACACATTGCTTAAAGTCTGTTAAACACATGCTTTCTTTAAAAACAAAGTAGTTCTTGTGCATACTATTTGCATTTTGCATTTTATTTTTATTATTAAAGTTTAGTAATTATTAAAGCCTTTAACAAGCTGCAGGTGCAAGTTCACAATTAGCCCTTCCTTACCATCATTAAGGGGGCATGTCTGACCTCTAATGCTCTCAGCAGGCCTCTTCTTCGTCCCAGTACCTAAGTGGTGAAAGCAATTAGTCTTCACTGCTCTTAGTTGCCTTTTCCTCATCTCAGTACTTTTTGTAGTCATATATGAAGAATTCAGAGGAGTTGGTTTCTAATAACCCATAAAGACGGGGGATGAGTTGGTTTGGTCATTATTAGGGAAATTGGGGTACCATGTCTCTCCCAAGAGTATACCACTCCCAGTCCCCACAGACCATCCACCCAGGTGACCCTCCCTCACTTGTCCACCCCCAGGGTCGACACGCAAGTGCGATGGCCTTTCCCTGGCCACCTGCGCAGAGGATACAATGGAAATAGGGTTTAGAATACCTGAAGTTTCTTACAATTAATATTTAATTTTTAATCTGTCAATCTGACTTTTTTCTTTACGTATTGTCAGTCACACATAATAAATGCTTCATGGACATCTATATCTATAACTTATTTGAGATATGTCACATGTTAAAGAATGGTGTAATTTATTCACTTCATCAGAATACCGGTAACTAATGCTATTCCCTTTAATTAGGTTAAATTAATGATGGCAATTACTGCATGGATGCGTGCCTCTCTTAAGAAGTGTGTACACCTAAAGTCTTAAGTGCAGCCTTCACAAGCATATTTCACAATTAAAAGATTTTTCTTAAAGCAAAAGTGGGTGGATTAAGGATTAGTCCATGTTAGAATGGATCACTTTGAAATATTTTCCAATTAGTGGTAATAATCATTTTAATTAGCTGAATAAGTGGTTAGGTGCACTGAATCAGCAGAAGTGCTGGTCGTTTTTGGTGTCACTATATTTTTTCTAAGAATATTTGTTCAGCTTTTTTTTTAAAAGTTGATGCCAGTTCAACTTTCCTTTATATTTGTTGTTTAAATTCAGTTTTAAAGTCAAGATTCTTCAAATTCATCATCTTCAGAGATAAATCTTTTATATTTAAAAAATGGACTAAAAGGAATTCCTTTTATCATATCCCATGGGTGAAAACTGAAAGCTAATAATAGGTTTCTTTTGTGGGTAAGTTTTGTAAAAATGGTAGTGTGCAATTTGTTGTTCATAAAATAGATATCAGAATCCAAATAGTTCATTATTCGAATTGCTGTGCGTCTTTGTAAATTTGATCTTTGGGTGGCTATCATTCAGATATTGAAAAACATGTGTATTTCATTGGGAGTCCAACAATATAGTCAATAACTATCTAATAGAATTTCAAATGTGTATTCCATTGTTCAATAAATCATAAAAGTATTTGCAAAAGACAGTGCCACAATGGCTCCCATACTCCCATAGACTTTTCAAATATATCAAGAAAGAAATGATTTGTAAATTGAAAAAATGAATTGTTGAAACCAGTTTTAACAATGAGAACACAAAGACCTTATTTGTCTGTATGTTCTCCATCTGTTCTGTAGTCGACCATTGTTTCTATATCCGCCTCATGGGGAATGAGTGCATGTTAATTGCTACTTCCAATGTGAAAAGATTGTGCATATTAGGATCAGATTGCATATTGTCCACAAGTTCTATGAAATAAGCAGTATCTTTCACATATTTGCTACTAAGTAGAGTTGACCAGGGCATCTGCCATATGCCACCTGCTGGCGCATTGTCCTGTGGCCTGGCGAATTATCCGACCCCCATTGATAACTCCACTAAAAGCCCCCAAAGTCAAGGAGGGGACCTAGTCACACTGATAATGCCTCATTATATGAGGGATGGGAATGTCCTGAAGAACAATTCAAAACTCAGAGTAAGCTTCCAAGGATTTAATGGAAAAACTAATTGTAGGGTCTGATCAGGTGTTTAAAGCCTCTCTCCCACTTAGAGCCTTTCTCCCACTTAGGAGATTCTTCCTTCTTCTTCAGTCTCTGCCTTCTTCAGGCTTGTATTAAATTCTGTCTCTTCACCAGAATATATTTAGTCACATTGGGGCTGATTCATGGAATTATTTGCGCCGAAAAACGGGGATTTGTGCGCCATTCTGCCCGCAAATCCTTGTTTAACAAATGGGAATTTCCGGGCAGAATGGCACACAAATCCCCATTTTTCGGCGCAAATAATTCCATGAATCAGCCCCATTGTGTTTTATTTTTCTCTTGGGACTTTCTGGGATTTCAGATCATTTCCAGAATGCACCGTTTGATTTGCTTAACTTTCGACACTGGGCTCTTTCACTACTCCAGGGAACACTTCTGTTTTTTCTCCTGTTTCTTGGGATGTATGCCAGGAGCAGCGCTGGTTGACTTTGCTCACGGGTGACCCACTGGCCCCCTTAGATTGAAAGGATGTGACGTTTACTTCGCTTGGCTCTGTGGTTGCTCCTCCTAGGTGCCCCGCTTCCCCCATGTCCATTGCATTTGCGATTTTCCTCTCCGCCACATCTGGGTTCCACCTCTTGTCTTTTTTGGGATTACTTTAGCAGATTTTATTTGAAAGCTCTTGCCTCACTCGACCCTTTACATGTCTGCCTTCATCATTCTAGTTTTTGTTGGGTTTGCCAAGCCATGGACACTCCCTAGCCACCACCAACTCATAGGCCAGCTCCCTCTTTTTATTTTTTATTTTTTATCTGGTACCATTATGGATTCTCTCCACATTTCTAGTAAGTGGTATGCCGCTCACATTCACGTGACCCCTCTTTGACTTTAATTCCCATCGGCATTGGGCCACAGGGTAGGATCTCTCATCCTCACTCTTGGGCAGTGACTTCTTGTCTGCTATATGTCTAGAACCAGCAGTCTAGTTCCTCGATCAAACATCTACTGGTGATTTGTCCAGCCTCTGCTCGCCAATCCATACTCGGCAGCCCTTGATTCAGCAGAAATGCCCTTCCAGCCAGAGACCTGCAATCTCCTCTAGTCCTTCTTCTTATCTGTAGTGCTGCAGAACTTTCGCCATGAACAATAAAGAAAGAACTCTCAATGTTAGGTCTTTCGTACTGATGTCTGCTCTTCCACACAGGATTCTTCTCGTGGGAACTTCGCAACAGCGCAACCTGTTATAGGCCTCTGCCCCTTTAAGGGAGAGACATGTTTCTAGGCAGGAAGCGGGAAGGAGAGAAAGGAAGGGGAGGAGTTGAGAGGGGAGGTTTCAGTTATGAGTTTCAAGTGAATAAAGAAAGACACATCATTCCAACCTATGGTGTCGCGTCCTTCGTTTAAATATATCTAGATGCCCTTAACACAACCTAGTCCAAAGCTGTGTTCTCTTTTCAAAACCTCTCCTGAATCGTGTTGGCTTAATGCACTTCTCACAATCTTGGAAACAATGGAAAGGCCACTGCCACCAAGTGCACTGCGGGGCATGGCACAATCGATATTACCTCATAATGTGCTGTCCGGCACAATTTCTTTACTTCATAATATGAGGCACATTATTTGAATTCACCCTAAGTCAAAGCGAAGCTTGTGTTTATAGATTTTGACTGTAAGGTTTGTTAAGACATCTACTTATTTGTCCTACCTTCACCCCAGTCACTGCCTTGCCCCTTCACTGCAAACTTCCCGCCCTGCCTGTTATGCCCACTAGACCCTTACACATGAATAGACACGAGTAAAGGCTATACACACATTTCACTGCAGTATTTTTAATCGTGTGTTTTTTCATCACCGTTTTTATTTTGAAAAAAACTCATCGTTTTTTTATTTTTTTTGGGGGGAGGGTTAAAAAATTAAATATATGGTTGTGGGTGTAAGGGAATAAAAAAATAAGAAAGGGTGGCTTGGGGGGGGGGTAACCCCCCCAAAAAACCCGAAAAAACCGAGTTTTTCGAGAAAAAAAACGGCGATGAAAAAACCTGCAATGAAAAATACCACGGCGAAATAACGTAGAACCGAGTAAAGATTATTTTAATTACTTGTCAAAGAAATTAATATTTAATTTTCAAGCAATCAGCCGGGTGTTGATTTGCAATACAAATAATACTACTTCTGACACAAGTCACCAGAAGCAGTATGTTTTCTATTTCTAGTACGGGCTGTATGTTTTGTTTTAATTCTTATTTAGGGTAAAGGAAGAGAAGTATGGATGCCACTAAAACGCACACAAAGAAAACCACAGCTCTCTACCTATAACCGTTCTTGAGTTTCACACTTAAACAGGTAGTCCAATGCTGGAGGCCATCTGGTGATTTGGTGGTCATAAGTCAAGAACGGTTATTGGTAGACATTTCTGAAATTCTTGTATGTGTCTCAAACTGCAAAGTGTATAGAGTAGTATGAAGGATGCAATCATACAGTGCTCACCACACAAGAAATAGTTTCTTGGCACAAAATTAGGAGTCATTTTCCAACACAGTGGTACTCGTTTAAATGACGTCAGAAGGGAGACAGGCTTAGTCCTCTCTGCCTTCATTCAAGCCTGTGACCCATGGTTTGCTGACAAATGCCTGTCATGGGTCCATTAACCCACTGAGCTGTTTTACTGGAGACCAATAGGAAGGGAGGTAACATTCATAGAGCACGAATAGGCTAATGGAAAGGTTTATTGGCACAATAACAGGAGTTATTATCAACGCACTGCCTAATGTTGATGGCTGGGATTCATTGGGGGAAAGAGACAGGCAGATAGCGCATCTGTGCGATCAGACTCTTTCCTCCAATTCTGGTCTCTCTCTGCACAGGGGAGAGATAGATCAGGAATTCGTCACATGATTACAGCAAAAGCACCAAAACACAAGATCTACCCAGATTCCTGTACCTTTCAGCACACTCATACAGTCAATCTGTCATGATCCCTCCCACCATGGGTGAACTAGGAACCACAAGAGACCCTGGTAATAATTTCCAAAGTGGCCCCATATTACACATTTTCAGCAAGCCCGCCCCTTTTCCTAGGAGAAAATCTGGAAATAAAATAGGTAACCACACAAAAGAGACGCGTGGTGCAGGGGCCTACCAGGAAATCTCCGAGTTCCCCATTGGCCCGT
The DNA here is from genome assembly GCF_040938575.1 of Ambystoma mexicanum. NCBI lineage: Eukaryota > Metazoa > Chordata > Amphibia > Caudata > Ambystomatidae > Ambystoma > Ambystoma mexicanum. Next base: position 271,145,689 of record NC_090931.1, on the reverse strand, counting down.
CCACCCCTGCTTGCCATACGCACATGTAACGGCCGACATTGACCAATGCATTTCAGCGGATTGTGCCTAGTTTCTGTAGGTGCAGAATATCCAAGAACAATAAACTCTAATTAGGAGCTTCAGGTGCACTAGAATAGACATCCCTTGTGGGATAGGCAAAGCCCATGCAGGGGTGGAACTCCCAGACCAAACTGGGGAACCTGCCAGCAGCACAGACCTTTACCATTCATAGAGGAATCCGAATTAGGGGATGCAGAGTAGCACCCCACACCAAGCACATGTTTTCCGTGGATTGCTTTCAGATTACAGTCATCGTAATGAGACTTATAGTGATACTCATTTCATCAATTTAGCAAGTCTGTTAACCTTCCCAGTTAGCTTACTGAGATATTAGGGCCTATAAAGTGCCATTATCCCTATGTTTGCCCCTTGAAACAACTAAAATATGTCCAGTTGCTCAGATGCCTACATGGTTTGAAGTTTGCAGAGAGCAATCAGTAGATGATTGGAGGGCAGACCGTAAAGTTATTGAATCCCTCGAACTTCGCTGAGACTTCAGAACAAGGTCTGTGGAGTCTGCGACCCTCAAACCTGGGAAGATCGTCCATGACTAAAAGCAGATCCTTCCCAAAGTCTGCCCTATTGTGAATGTAACTCGAAAAACACTACATAAATTCTGGTTCATGTGAAGATACTGGAAATAACATTGCTTGGATCCCTTAGGAAACTCGAGGGGTCGGCAGATGGACGGTTTCCAGAGTAAGACATCTCATCATTACAGGGTTTCCCCAGTCTTGCACAAACAAAATGGACGCCAGACAGCAGTGAGGGCAAGATGGCCTGCAGCCTATCACTCTTGCAGCGAGTGCTCCAGAAAGCTGCCATGTTAGTTAGTGATAGTATCACATTAAAGAGAGAAGCAGTGGGATGAACAAATGGAATCGTACAAGCGGGTGTCCATTTTGCTTTGGGGTCCATGCTAGTCCTATTGATCGTATTACAACGCTTACACAGAGACATTCCATGTGTGCAGGTTGAAGTCCTTTCTAAAGCTGTAGGCATGGTGCTAGGAAGAAATGGCTCCATGTCACTGGGGGCACCATGTCTTCACCCATGCTCTCTCATTTATGAGCATAATGCCTTCTGGGACATAGTTATCTTCAATGGTTCTCTTCAACTAATCAAAGTAAACTGCGTCCATGGTATGACATAAAGTCATTTGGGAGAACCAGGCCCCTTATCATGGAAGGCAGGTTGCCAAAAGGGCGTATTTGCCACACTACTCTTTTTTTCAGCTATCTGGCATCACCCAAGAAAAGCACCTTGCAAATGTTGAAATAACCTAGTTTGTAATTACAGAAGTTATTATGCCCACCATTTTACTGATGTCTCTGGCGTTTCTTTTCTTGGGAGGAGCACTGATTGTTTTTTCTATTTCCAATGATTTATCGTGGCACTCCATATTAATTGCCAACCTTCTCTTCCAGATTGACCTGGTTCCAAGATCACGCTCGCTGATGTTTACCAGCTCACTGCTGACCTATATTTCTGACGTATTGCAAGCATGCAAGTCCCACCCAGTCATATTTCTTTTTTTATTTTTTTTTACTGTCATAGCTCAATAAATCAACTTTGCAATATTTTATATACAATGTCACATTCAAGCTCTTAATACCAAACTTAAACGTATAGCGTTAAACTATAACATCCAAAACAAATAAAAACAACATATAAATATTTACTTTCATGTTTGGTTACAAATTCGTAGAGACAGTTAAAAAAAAATAATAACTTGCATTCCTGTGGCATGTACTAATAATGAAACCTCTCTGATGCTCATGGGACAGAGAGGTTTGGCACAAGTAACCCAGGCTGGGATAGGCTACAGCCCAGGATCGTAGCTCATGCCCTATTCCCCTTCAAGCATGGCACTATGCCTGACACCGGGCATGGATACCGTGCCATCGAAAAATAAGATTTCTGGTCCCATTACTCGAAAAGCAGGGTCAAAGGTTAGCTTAAATGAGAACTCCATTGTGGTGCCAGGTCCCGCCATGATGTGCTGAAGTACTCACATCATATGACAGGTGTTGCCATCATCCACCAGGTATTGGCATCTTGTCTTGTTGTCATATTGAGCCAGGCACTCACACCATTTGTCAGTTTGAGCCATCAGACATACTAAGTGCCCACTAATATCATTTGGTCTGTTCTGCCATCATTTGCCAGAGGCGGGCGTTATATCCGTGGGCAACTTAACAATGGATCCTTTATTGATTCTATGCGATTTCCTCGAGATTTTTTCCTCGAGGGGGAATTCATCGAATTTTCTTTTTTGGTAGGACATTTTACTGCAAATGTATGCAGGCCCCCGACACCCCTCTACCTTTTTAATTACTCTAACCCCCCACATACATTTGCAGCTAACATGTTTGACAAAAATGTGATATTTTCTCCCTGGATGAGAAAAGCCTGCGATGTAATCTGCCTATCCCCATTTATTGGCTCAGGAACTGCCATATGCTAATTTGCTCTGACACAGTAACATTAGTTAACCCCCCTTTGGGGTTCAGAGGGTTTGTGGGGACCCGGGATGTCCACTGGTGGTGTAATGTGCTATGCAGAGGCAGTAAATGAGGGAATACCTAGAGCCCCTCCATGTTGCCCAATTGCTCCAGTTTGTTGCTATCAGAATTAGATACAGTGCCACACTCCTAACCTAAATCTCGGTCTCACTGGGGGTGGTGGGGAGACCTCCCAGTTAGTCCTTTAATTACACACACAGGTTCCAAAGAGATGAAGTCCCTTTGCTAGCAACAACTTCTACCGCCGGCTTTAAAGCTCCTGCTCGCAAGTTCTGCGCAAATTTCAGAGCTAGCTCACGATAAAGAAATAACTACGCATTCCCTGCTTCCAAAGCAATAGTGCAAATTGAGAAGCACCATCCAACAGGTTAATATGTCTGACTGGGAGGGACCCACCTGACTGGGAGGGGCTGGTGCCCCCCCCCACCCACTGTTGGGGCTGAGATCTCCTTGGGTACGACAAATGAATAGAAGTATTAACTAACCTGATGCCACTTCCATAATAGTACCACACACATCATGCAATATGATCCAGGAGAGTACCTGTGGAAATGCCGGTAAGTTCCCCTGAAATCATAATAGCTTTATTGATGCAAATCTGGTTAACTGACCTCAAAATGTTAATGAAGCCCTTGAGCTAATCCTGACTAATCAAGGTACCTTTAAATAAGTATGGTCAAGGTTGATTCTCCTTCAGCAAGAACCTCTGTGATCTATGGACACTCACAGGTACAAGGGATCACCAGTGGGACCCGGGAGCCCTGCCCAGGGCAGCTTTGAGAATAAGGTGACCTGTGCATTTCTCAAGCAAGCTGAAATGAAGAAGGCGCATCCCCTGCAATTCTTTATTTGCACTTGTTTCTGAGAATCTTGCCCATTGAATGTCTGCTTTGGAATATCACTGGTGACACTAAATGCCAGTGTCATTTTGCTGCCGTAATCATGCCGCTCTCGTCACTTTTTCACCAGAATGCCAGTGGGTCTTTCTGCCGCTAACATCTTCTGGCTCGCTGCTCTACCTTTTTTGGAGGTGGGCAGGTGCCTCGAAGCTCTTTTTCTTCCTCCGTCACCCATGAGCCTTCTCCCTAATCAGCCCTCGGTGACTCCCCCCCTTATTTCCGCTTCCCCTACCCAAGTGACCACTGCATCAATACACCTGATGTGCATGTTTGATGCTGGATCTTTATAGCATATACATGTCTTTCTACTAGGGCAGCGCTCAGCACGCTTCTGGTCTCTCTGTTCGGATGGCATGCTCTGCGTCAGGAATACACAGGATTTTAGTCATGCCGGCATCATCCCACTGGCACATAGGGTGAGTACAGGAACATTATGATTATTTGGGTTCTGTATGGTTCTCCATTTGCTGCAAAGAAATCACATGCCAGATTGCCCAAATCTGGTTCTCTTTTTGCATGGTTCCTAACTCAATCCAGAGCTGCATTGGGTCTGCCATATCTGGATTCCTAGTTTATGCCTTGGGCACTTGAGCAGAACACTCCCACATCTCATCTCTGTCCTGTCTTCAATCCCCATGGTATTCATTTCAGATTATGGCTGGAGTGGCACTGTATAGCAAACCCTAAAAGGGGATGCAGAATGCGGTCTGAGGGTAGGGAGAAGGGTTTGGAGATGCTGAGCGGAATTAGCTTGGGGACGCCGATTAGTGGTCAAATCGCAATCCTTTCAGAGGAAAGTCGAAGAGGAGAGGCCCCGCTGGAGGATGTCCTGTGAGACAAAGTTCCGCTGTGAGTTGACCCTAAAACCACTGCCACTCTGCAGCACCTACATTCTGCCTTCCTTCCATTTATTCTGAATCGAGCAGTGAATACTGCCACTCGATTTTTAACTGCCATGGGTTTTCCCCCACAGGGCCAAGGCCTGGTTTGGTGATTTTGGTATTTTGCCATTCAATGCCTTCTAACGTTTTCTGTTTCATTAACCCCTTATGCTCCAAGAATGAGGTATCTCGTCCTTGGCAACAGGGAGGTAATCCCAAGGACGAGATACCTCGCCCTTGGCATTTAAGGGGTTAAGTCTTGCTGAATGGAGCTTTCAGTGATTGAGCCCCCTACCTCCTGTCTTCTCTCTAGTTCCAGGGAACCCTCAGAGGTTTCCTGCCACTCCATTGCACAGGTATTGACAGGGAACAGGACGCTCCGAAAGTTCTTCTCATGCAAGGTAGAGGGGTGAGTTGCTTTGTTTAATTTGGGCTATTCCAACCTACAATTCCCATCAATGCTCATTTTTAAATGTATTGATGTGTTTTTCTTTTTTTCTGGGCAACTGTCTTTGGGGTTCCTGTCTTTCAGAGCCATGGATGATGGGCCAGCAAAACTCCAAAGTCCAAGGCACTGATTAATTGAAGCCAGTGCTATTATAAAGGAAGTTAAACATAAACACACAGAAAGGGGGAGCAGTAACAAAATACAGTTGCTGGCCCCACAATTAAGGAAAAGAGCAAGAAGAGAAAAGGAAGAGGAGTGTTTTTAGTGGACGTAGTGACTTGGTTTGCAAGCAAACGGCATAAAGTCCCTTCTCATAAGTTCCTCCACATTCAAATCCAGAGAGCTTAATGTCCACTTGTTTAGAAAATAGAAGAAGGAACAAAAATAAAGATTCACCTCAACTATGAATTGCAGTTATATGTGGAAAGTACTACTGTCTGAGAATCAAATGCCCCAAAATGGCAACACATCTATAGGGAAAAACAACCCAAATCAATTTAAAGTAAGAGCAGTTCTTCAAAGTTTGCAGGCATAAGGAATTCCTCAACCCTCGAGCTTAAGGGGTTAGGCACACCCCTTTTCATTCTATCGCTCTTCTTAATTTCAGTCTTCAGGGTTTCTCGCACCCGTCTTGTCCCGCTCAACCCCGGTTTAGTCTACAGTTCTGAAGCACCTTTGTAGGCAAGGCAGCCTTGTTTCCCAACTCCTTTCAAACTATGATAGTGTTGCAAGGGGTGCACGGTAGGGTTGAGAAGCTTCTTCTTCCTCTACTTCGCAAGAAGGTTCCTGATTGGAGCTGTCGCTTCCCCCGAGCACAGGAACGGCATAACACAGAATTCCTGGCACTTAGAACTGAAAAACAAAACACAGCACCCATGATCCTGAGTGAAAGAACTACAATACCCAGCATTCGATATGTTCCCTAACCCATTAAACGATCTGCCTCTAGCGTGCATGCGCTGTATGTTCAGAAGACTAACCTGGATCCTGTCCTTTGCTCCATGCTCCTGTCTGAGCATTGACCCGGACCGCGCATCTCATCCACGTCTTCAAGCTCTGGATCAACCCCATGCATAGATCACACCTGCAAGCTCCAGATTGCCACTCCTAGAAGAAAAGACAATAGACAAGAACATAAGGTAACCAGAAAACACAAGATTGATTTACTGCATTGAAATGTATCCACTAAGAGTTGAATTTAATTTGGGATTGTTCATGATTTGGGGTTGAGAGAATTGCTTCAAATAAGTGAAGGACGGGCGACTTGGGCATTTCACTGTAGAAGCTGGTGCAGGACAGTCTCTAGACCCATGAAGACAACATGTTTACAGTGGGCCTAACCCTCATAAAAGACATGTCCATGCTGTTTCAACATCCGATCCCCTAGAAGAAAACACATGGACCCAAAATGGTCAGAAGGAAGGCAGGTGGCAAAGATTTATGCAATAACCAGGACATAGGGATAGCTAATTAGACCAAATAGCTGGGCCCTCTCATTTCGGGAAAGAACATGAGCAGCAGTGGGAGCAGAAACAAACAAGGCCACATTACGTTGCACCCCAAGACAGAGCCTACCCGTCCCAGGTGGTGTGTCTCTTCTAGGACTCATCACTTCCATTGCCTGGAGAATCAAACACCTGAGGAGCATATAACTCTACTCCTGCATCCCAGTGAGACACCAGTGAGAACAGCATCCACATCCACATTACCTCTGGACGAGGGAAAACACCTGTTGCCTGGTAAGATATGACATCGTCCCACACTGGGTCCCATCCCTTCAGATCAGTGTCTTCCCTCTACCTGCACCGTTGGGCCAAATGTGCCTTCCTGCTTTGGCTCCCTGCCCCATCCTCCTGCTTTCCCCCCACTCTCACCTCCGGCTCTCTTGCTACTCTCCCCTGTTCTTCCCCAAAACGTACAACTAGTATTTCCCCTTCTTAAGGATGGCTCGTTCTCAAAAACCCAGGTACCATTCACCAAACTTCTCCTGATGTCTCCTTCCTACCATATTTTTCTGATGATCACCTACCTCCTCCTTATTTTCTCCAACTTTCTCTTTCTGATGGTCATCCACCTCCTACTTAACTTTGCCAACAGCCTCCTTATGTTGTTTACCCATATCCTCCTCAGTTTCTTCCACCACATATTTTGATGTTCAACCACCTCCTACTCAATTTCGTCAACCACTTACTTATGACATTTTCCCACCTCCTTCTCAGCTTCTCCACCCTCCTCCTTTTATCCCTCGAGTCTCAAACCCCTCCTCTTCAAGCTCAATTGCTTCTCCAAGCTCCTCACCTCCAAAGTCTGTCTGTTCTCCAACCATCTCCAAACTATATCCACTAGCTCCTTATCCCAATTCCAACACTGTCTGAGTGAGAGCACAGGTTTATATAGCCCTATAACCTCTCCACCTAGGAAGTTCTCTCTATGAGGGTCAGCACCTGTGTTGGGAAACGGTGGATTGTGATTGGTTGGCCTTAATTGTTTTACATGAGCTTACTGAGGGGCTGGGAGTGTGGACGAAGTCTCAAAGGGTGGGTCTGCCATTTTCGGTTTCAGATGGACCTTTGATGTTTTAGATGCCACAGCCCAAGACTGTCTCAAAACCTCTCCTCGCTCTCCATCAGCTAGCTTGTAGCTATTCTCGTGGGAGCGCAGATGCTGGTGAGATAATCGGAAACACTTTTAAATCTCAGGTCACTTGCATCATGACGGCAGGAGAGGGCTTCTGATCTAATTGGATATATTCAACTCCCACCAGCAGGCAAATTGAGTCCATTGTTATCATGTTTCCATTGACCGCAGAATAAAAAGTGTAAAACGCCAGTGTTTTTATTGTGTCTAATTGGGCATTCATCTGTTACCATTAGTCAAATTGAGCCCCTTGCTACAGTGCTTCCATTTACGCCAAAAAGAGTAGCGTATGGTTCAAAAGGGTTTCTATGGTGTCTAAGCGAGAGCTTTATTTCCATAGTGAGGGAAAGTGCACCTCTCACTTTGGTGTTTCTTTCTAACCCTTACCCCCCCTGCCTTAAAGAGATAAGGGAAGGTGGGGTCTATCCTTATTGCAGTTTTGGGGAACCCCTGAATCAGGTGGAGCCCACTGTCACCGTAAAGGTCTTTGTGACTGTCCCATGCCCTATGGTGAGGATTAAGTTGGGTTGGCCAGGAGATTCACTATATACCACTGCAAGGCCCATCATCCTTCTAGCCTGGATAGGTCCCTGACCACTCTGGTGACCCGACTACAAGTGCTCAGAGTCAGGCAGGGGACTTCAATACACTACTAATGCCATTTTAATATGTGTGATAGGGATGCCCTGAAGAATATTTCCAAACTCAAAGTAAAGTTCAAAAGATGTATTAAAGAAGTTAATTGTCAGGATACGTTCAGGTGGTAAGATCTTTAACCCACTTTGGGGCAGTGCCCCGTCTCTTCTAGATGGTCTGCCTTCATCAGGCTTGTATTGCATTTTCAAAATTGGGTTTGCTAAATCCAGGCACGCCTGGGCTTTGGTTGAGTAAGCAGCCTTAGTTAGACTCAGTCTTTGTTGTTATTTTAGAAATGTATTAGCTTTCTAAACAGAGTTCCTGTGCAATTGTGCCAACATTTCTCCTTTTTGGTGGCACGTGGTACTGTTTCGCCCTTACGTGGGCTTTTTCAAGGCATATAAACATTCAGTTTTACGCATATACAATTTGATTTTTAGTTTTTAGGTTAGTTCATAGTCACGTTAATTACAGTGCTTATTTGTTACTACCAGTTTTAGACATGTACTTCAACAGTGAATTTCATTTGTATACAATGTAAATCATTATTCGCTAGTTCCTTCACAGTCTGTTCAGTTATATTAGCCGAATCATTAATTGAAAATCTCTTGATGGCTTGGTCTTTAATTATCAGGCAGTAAATGTTTCTGTCCCGGTTTCCCGTGCTCCACGTGTTGTATTGAATTCTGTCACTGCACGAAATTATATTTATTCAAATTTGTTTTTGCTTTTCTCTTGAGGCTTTCTGGACTTGTACTCATTTCCAAAATGCAGCATCTGCTTATCATTACTTTTTATGTATTTATTTATTTGCTTTGATCAAAATCCGATCTTTCAAATCTTTCTAGTAAACTTACAACATAATATTTATTTACAATTTACAAATCCAGATAAAAACATACAAATTCATGTATAGTATATTCAAAATTAAAAAGAGAAATAGATCATCGAAGAAGAGAGCAGTCAGCATTCATAAGACCACTTAATTCTTTTTTCTGTATGTACAACTAAAAAGACAAATAGCTTCCAACATCCTTAAAAGTTCTCTAGTTAAAAAGGTTTCCCTTCCAGCATTTAACCTTTCCCAAACATGATCTGGAGAAGAGAAGACACTCCTTACAAAAAAGGCCCAAATATTCTGTTCTTGTGTCAATGAGGGCAGAACATTCTACCAATATATGCTTTAGTGTTTTGACAATGCCCGTTTTTTTACACCTTTGTCTTGGTCTGATGGTTCTCTCCTCTCTTGTCACCTGGAGCTCCCTGGCTCCCCAGCTAAGCCTCTGCCTGCACTGCCAGCCTCCTTCTCTGTCATCTGACCTATGACGCAAGTATCAGTAGCTGCCTTTACTGTCTCTTTCATCCCTCCCCAGGGCTGTCAGAAGATGTGGTGAGGCCCGGGGCAAAACATTTGGTGAAGCCAGCGGCGGCACCTCCGCAAACAGGAGACTTGAGAAATCTCCCTTTGATTTTGTGTGCAGGATCCCAAATATGGTTTGTTAATACAACTCCAAATCAACTACAGCAAAGTTAGATTTCTCTACTGAAGAAAGATTTATGCCAGACTATCTGGTATTAGCTGGACATTAATAGTGCCGGTGCAAAATGGTTTGAGTACCTGAGCAGCTAATAGCTGTACCTGGCAAATGCCTAATACTTATACACAAGCCAAAACTGTTGGCTTTACCAATGCTTGTTTTTAACAGGACTTCAGCGAAAGACACGCAGAGTGTTTTTAAATCGAGTGGCCAAAGGAAGACCTGATTAAGACATTTTTATTACACCAGTTCCGTGTTTACAACTCCAATGAAGTCATGAACTCTCAGAAGACTCCTTTGAGAAAACACTCACAGACACTTTGAGGGTAAAGTTTGATGACAAGGCTTGATTAAAGCTAGCTCGAGTTCCAGTGAGGAGGTGTTTTGGGTGGGGAGGGCAGGAACTGGGTGAGAATTGCCATAGGGATTAGCATGGCCATGAGAAGTCAACGGGTGGGCAAATAACTAAACAACATCTCCAAGTCCCTCCTCATATTGCAGTTCTTCCTATCTGTACTCAATGCTATCATTGGGACGGATCTTCCCAGACACAGGATCTGGCAAATAATGACTCACCAGATTGGAAATGCAGCTCCACAATCTGGGAAATCTGTGCACTATATATTTATATTAGAATGCTCTGGTGTGTTTGTGCTTTAAACTATGCTGGGCAGCGTTTTAAACTGTGGCCGCTGGGTTCCAAAGTGGGACACTTTCCCACAAGACCACTTGAGGGTCTGAGTGGGAGCCCTGTGAAATCCCTTGTCAATGTTGCACTGTACTGGAAATATTGATGTGCATTTTTTAGGTTTAAAGGGGTGCAAAATTTGAACTTTGCTGACGATAAATCCTCTGAGTGGAAGAGGCAAATGTTCATGGGGTGACTAAAATACCTGCCCTACACCCTCCTAATCATCCCGTGGCTGGGCCTGGCCTCTTTCACTGTTGTAGGAGGGATGCCCCAGAAAAAAAGTCTATTTCCACCTCTGTCTGTTCGCTAAAGCAATAGCTTTGGCTTATTGGTGGCACACCTAATAACCCAAACAAAAAGAATGCCATGCAGTGGCGCAACACCATTGAGCAGATCGGGCTCTAGCCCCTTCCTGAAATGTTGGGCTTTGTTGACTCGACTTGGCTCCATGGGCGTCCGCAGCCCCTGGCCACTTTGAGGCAGAAGGCCTCTTTCGATGTGTCACCAGCCCGTAGCACTCTTTAAGGAGCAGCATCAGCATGAAATATGCAGAGCACAAAAACCTATCCATGCGATATCAACAGACTCACTTTGATAAAGCCAAAGTCTTAACTTCTGGTCTCAGCTTTTAGATGGCCCACCTCTCCAGAGATTTGCATAGCATTATGAAAGTAAACAGCCTCTGAATTGGGGTCAAAAGTACGACTAGTGGCCAAAGGAAAGGTGAAATAGCTTTTCAGCTTCCTAGCTGGGCTCAGGGAATTCAGAGGGAAATGGGAGCAGGGCTGGCTAAAGATGTGTCAGGGCTGGTGGGGTCCCATTTCTTTTTGATGCTTGGGGCACCCGTTACTGATTGGAAAAATGGTCCAAGGCACCTGTGGAGTGCTTAAATCAATAATGAAGTCAAAATAATGCAGCAAGGAGGTTCAAAGCTGCAGATTATCAGTAGGTTTCTGTGGCATAAGACTGCCAACATGGCGGCAGCTACTTGGGGGCCCATTTCAACTGTAAAAGGTAAAAGGCCCAGATGCCATCCCTCAGGGGGGAGAATGCAAGTGCAATGGGTTTATTTGCCCCACTCACTATCCGCTTTGAAACCTGTCATCCAGTCCCTGCCGGGTTGACCGACAGAGCCGTGGTCAGATCAAACAGGACACAAACGTTAAATGGTGCCTTGGCTTCGCTGTTAACAAAGGCCCTGCAATTACTAACATAAAACATTTTACTGTTAACACTTGCATTCATATGCATACATTTTTAGGTAATTGAAATCGTAATGTGGGGTTAGCACTTGCATGCTAGGGGAGTGATTAGAAGGGAAGTGGTGACATGAGACATCTCATTCTCACAGCAGCCCTTAAGTGTGACGTTTCAGAAATGAAAGCGAGAGTTAGCTGCTTGTATCATTAAAGCTTCACCAGGATAGTCTAATTCCAATGTGGAAAGATGTTAGATGCCCCCACACAAGTAAGTTTTCCCCCCTCACAGCCTCTGAAGTTAGCGCCTCTCCCAACCTTTGAAGTGTTAGTACCCTCCTGACATTTTAGCTTAGGTGCACCTCTGATCCCATGAACCCACCCCTTAATGAAGTGGCCCCCAGGGTGGCTACATTTAGGGGTGGGGCTGAACACACACTCACATAAAACACTTTCACGCATGCATTCATCCATCAGTTACACAACTCCATACATGCGTGCATACATAAAACCAAACACAGCATTGACACAAACACCAACATGCACTCATACATACACACATACATAGTAATTTAATCTAAATACACATATATACACATTTAATTTAAAATAAAAAAACACTTAGCTTACCTCCATTCACCCTTCAAAAGCATCCACGCAGCCGACACGTAGACATGCTGCCTGACAAGAGAGAACTCCTCTCCTATCAGTCAGCATGTTCATACTGAGCAACGTGAACACACTGACTGACAGGAGAGGAGTCCCCTCTTGTCATTCAGCATGTCCACGTCGTCAGCTGAATAACAGGAGGCAGCAGAGCTCACTTCTGAGCCCTGCTGTCTCCCATTATTTTGCTGTTTGTTGCAGAGCCAAACGGCTTCGGCAACAAACAGAAAAAATCATTTCAGGGGCAGAGAGCAGAAAGCACAGTCCCTCATGTGATTGAAGGACACGGGAGACTGTGCTGCCTTCTCCTTTGGAGAGGGGGCCGCAAGGCCCCCTGCAAACACGAGGCCTGGGGCAGTTTGCCCCCCCTACACCCACCTCGTGACGGCCCTGTCCCTCCCCCTATTCTTGCTCTCGAATTTCATTCTGACTCAGCCCTTGCTAACTTCCACCTTTCCATCTCCAGCACCCTTGACCTCCTTGCCCCTGCCATGAGGATCTGCCTGAAGCCTACCTCCAAATTCTACAGTTGGTATGATTCCGACCAAGCCTTACTGAAAAGCGAGTGTAGAGTTGCTGAAAGGAAATGGCTCGCCTCTCGCACACCCTCTGACAAAGTGCCTCCTGCTACATGCTCCAAAGGCATTACAGACCCTCCATCCAGTTCATGAAGTGGGCCAATATCCAAGCCCGCATTTGTGGGCCACCAACATGGCTGAACTTTTCCAAATCTGCAAGGAACTCGCCAATCCTACTGCAGTCTCTACTTCTCCTCTTCCTTCCCAGACCCTCTGCACGGCCTTGGCCTCCCACTTCTCAACCAAAACTCAGGACATCCTGTCCTCACTCATCTCTTCACCCCCTCCCCGCCCTCCCTTTGTCCCTCCCCCTGCCCTCCTTCTCTCCTCCTTCTCACCCATTGCACCTGATGAGGTTACCAAGACTATTCCCTCTATGAATGTCTCCTCCAAATAAATGCTTCCCTGCTCCTAGATAACTATCAAGGATAATATTCCCATCCTTGCTCTGTCCTTAGATGAGTTCTGCAAAAACTCTTTTGCCACTGGCTCTTTCCCTCAACCTCTGAAGCAATCCCTTGTGCACCCCATCTTAAAAAAGCTGTCTGCGGACCCTTCCTGCCTGGCTAACTACCACCCTATTTCCACTACCCCCTTCTTGGGTAAACGTTTGGACAAGTTGGCCATCTCCCAAACTACTCACCACACTGAAGCTGTTGGTTGCCTCCATGACCACCAGTCTGGCTTCAGAGCAGACAGAGGCGTGGAAACTGGTCTCCTGAACACCAGTGATGACTTTCTCTCTAACCTCGACTCCGGCTCCCCCTTTGTTCTCATCCTTCTGGATCTGTCCTCTATCTTCAACACTGTCAATCATGTCATCCACTTAGATGGCCTCTGTGACACCCTGGGTATCACAGACCGGGCACTAGCTTGGTTGACCTTGTTCCTTTCTAATAGGCCCTTTTCTCTCCTCTACCTCACTCTCTACCTGCAATGTTCCATGTGGCTCTATACTCTTGCAATGGCTATTCAAGATTGACCTTGCCTTTCTTGCCCACTTGATCTCCACCTTCTCCCCACCTTTAAGCTGCCCTCCTCTACCACCTCTCCTTCTGTGATTCCTGATTGCCTGACTGCTATTCAGGTATGGTGTGCTGCTAATGCTCTCTGCCTTAATGCCAGTAAGACTGATATCCATTTCATTAGAACTCCTGCCCCTTCGTTCCCTCCTAATCTCTGGCCTCCCTCCTTGGACCCTCTTGTGAGGCAAAAAATCTGGCACTCATTTTCGATTCCCACTCTCTACTTCTCACCTCACATCACAGACCTTGCCAAGACGGCCCACTTTCAGCTCTACCTCCTGAGAGGCATTCTTCCTTTCCTCACCTTGCCGCAGAAACTCAATGTCTCAAGATCTCTGGTTCTCTTCAGGATGGACTTCTGCAACATCCTTTTCCTCAATCTGATTCTTTCTTCCCTCCGCCCTCTCCAACTAATCCAGAATAGGACTGCGAGATATATCATTGGCCTCAATCCGGCAAACTGCATCCCTCCAGCCCTAAATTCTCTCCACTGGCTCCCGGTGCCTGCAAGGATTAAAATTCAAGACCCTCTGCATCATCAACAAAGCTTTCTGGGGCCTGGAACCAAGCTACATCCAACTTTCCCTCCCTAAATACCTCCTCCTAGAGTCCTTCGGACAACTAGCTCTAACTCTCTGCGGGTCGAGTGATTCTCCAAGCAGAAAGTGGGGGTTAGATCTCATTCCTCAGCAGGAGCCTCCCAGTGGAACAGGCTCCCTGCCCCTCTCAGACTTGAGCCGGATCTCCTAAAGTTTCAAAAATTCCTCAAGATTTTCCTCTTCTCCTCCTCCTTTCCTCTCCCCCTCCCATGCTAATTGTCCCCCCATTGAAATGACTGTCTGTTTGGTCCCTTATGTGTCCTATTGGGGCAAGGCCATCCTCCTCCCAGTCTTCTGCAGTACCCCACTGCTAGCACTTGCCTTCGGGCACCTCCCCGACTAGCCTACCGAGTCTGGTCCACACCTGCCCCTCACACTTTACCTGTACCCCTGCGTCCCTGCGCACTGCCCTCAATGGGCTCCTCTAGCACTTACCCTCCCTCAACCCTGGGGCCTCATATATCCCCCATGCACTTTAAGTACTGCACTTGCATGATCCAAATGCCACAAGGCTTAGTAGGACCGTCTCTTGTTGTTTAATACTCCCCTGTTCCCCCTCACCCTTTTGACTTGTGGCACCTGGAAACACTTTCTGATGTATAGGCACCATACAAGTGCCCCAAAAAATAAAAATAAAAATAAACCTACATAAAGCTTGGTCAATATTACAATCAGAAGATCGTGCTGACAATACCTTCCCAGTTGGAAACAAGTTTAAGCAAAATCGCAATCACTGATTGAGAATGTGGAATGTGGAATGTAGCCGATAGCTTCTTGTTTTATCCACTGTTTCGATCCAGTGCATTTTATGCAAACACCTTTTCACCCATAGTGGGTTAGAATTAAGATTCTGCATATTTCTACCACTTTTAGACAAAATGCTTTCAACTTTTTGATCGATGCATTTCATAAAATTTGAGGACTTACTGGTTAAGACATTTAGCAAATCCTCATATACAGAGCCATCCATAGGAGTAATTATATTACTTTAGAGTGTAAGTATCAGTGAGTAGAACCAGGCTTGAAGTGATAAAAAACCCAGTTCATAATGTAGTGATGTCATGGGGACAGACAGAGGAAGATTTAATGTCTGCTTCCAAATTCTGCCCTCTAATTTTTCCCATTATATCTTATAACAAACAGGTTCTATTTCAGAACCATAAAGGATAGATGGTACTACTTTTCCTATGTAGAATTGTATCAAAGGCTTTATAGAGAACTTGCAATACTTGTTATATATCTTCTTAATTTTATAAACCAGTAAATCAATATTTTTCTCAAGATTACCCACTATGTGTGAAGCATTGGGTTGCGCTGGGACCCAGAAACCAAAATATGTAACTTCACTTACTGGGGGGATTTAGATATTGTCAATAGTCTATTTAAAACTGGCCCCTCTTTTAGTTAGAAGTTTAGCAAGCTGGATCACACATGATTTTTGTATTTATAATCAATTCTTTATCTTTAGCACAATCCCCTAGAGCAATCAACATTCTTTGAAGTCCTATTGGGGTGGTAGCAAGTAAGGCAGCATCGTCAGCACAAGCCATCCAACTAATGCCATGGCCCTGATTTTAGGACTAATTAAAGCAGACTTTTTTAATGCAACATCCAAATACAAATTAAAAAGATAGGGTGCCAATAGGCACCCTTGTCTTAAGCCTCTAATAGTCCTTATTGCATCGTCAAATGTCCCTCCACGTCCATCCTGACTTGTATTCTGGTATCCTTATGTATGTACTCCAATATAGTCAGCAATGAAGGTGGAATTCCACAACTCCTCAACTTCTGCCACAGATTTCCATGATTTACAGTATATAATGCCTTGGAGAAATCACCATTGCCACATATAGAGAGGAGCCCCTAGTGGCCCACACCTTACCCCTCAGAATTGTCATGATAAGCCCATTTAAACTAGTACTTAAACCTTTCTGAAAGCCTATTTGAGCTTTCTGCAAGATATTTTTGTCAGCTAACCAGTCCTCCAATTTTTCCAAGACCAAGGAGGCAAAGTTCTTGCTATCCGCATCTAAAAGGACGATTGGTGGTAGTTCGCAGGAACCGGCCGATCACCCTTTTTGAATATGGGAATAATAATAGAGGATGTCCATGATTCAGGCAAGCACAGGACTGCAAAATATTCAGGAAAAGCAGTGTGAGCAGAGTAGTCCACTATTCCTTGTTAGGTTTCAGAATCCTATTGGTCAAAACATTCGGTCCAGCTGCCTTTGAATTCAAGGCTTTTAATATTAAGCTTTCAACATCAGCAGTTTCAAAGAAAATAACCTAAAGGGGAAGAGAAATTGAAGTTTTTATACTGCAAACAGTCCCATTTATTATTTCCCAATGAGTCCGACGGCTGCACTCACTCACTGCACTACACTGCAGATGGCTTTGTTTACATTTGTCCTCATTAAATAGTGACCAGAAATGTTGACAGTCTTCGTTATCAGTGCATTCAACATCCTTTCACCATCAGCCTGCACTAAGCAAAACTTATGTAAGCATAGCCAATTTTTGTACTCCTGAATCAATTTTCTTCTCTTAAATTGATAAGTCTCACTATCCACTATACTCAACCTTAGTCGGCGCAACTGGTGCCTATATATCTTTTTCTTGACCCAAATTGTTCTGTCAAGCAGATGGATGTGTCAGGAGTTTCTCTGGCATGGGTATGGGTCCTTTGGTTCCTCCCTCTTCCTAAAGAATTTTTTGAAGCCCTGAGTAGTGCAGATCAATTCCAACTCATCAATGGAACTTTCTTGTACATAGTTTTTCACTTCCTTCACTAATGTTCTTCCATCTTTGCTAAATTTCCGAATCCATCGATTGTGGCTGCAGATCTCCCAATACCTTTCCATTTGCCACAAATAAATCCCACTCCGGAGTCCAAGCTCTCAATTTCCCACCACTAATATTACTACTTTTATTTTTAGAGCAAGCATTTTGGAGACAATGAGAATTAAAATCCCCAGCTATAATCACATTTGCATCATGGGTGAACAGCCAATCTCTCAAGATTCCTGTTAATGTTTCAGTGATATCATCTATTAAGTTGGCAATCGGATTCCAATACAATTTATTATGAGGATTGTCATACTTTTACTCTGGGAACTAACCACCATTTCGAAGGCAATATTCCAGTATATTCTCTGAGATAATAAACATATTTCCAACTCTTGAGTTCTTAGTAGCAACTAATAGACCCTCTGATGGTCTGCCTCCATTCTGATTAGTGGCCCTTTGTTGGGCAACTGTGAAGTCTTCCACCCAAACTTAAAAGAGAGCAAGGACTCTTGCAAGAGAACTTTATCACTTCCATTAAAAATCTGACTGCACTGTTCTCCATGTAAAAAAACTATTAAAATGTCTACAACTCCATACTAAAATCTGGACTTGAGTTAGTATCAAAGAGTTGTCAAGATTTCATCTTTAACCTCCCATTTAAGAATGTTCATCAACCAGGCTCAAACCTCACAGTCTCAATCTTTATCCTCCTTTGCTTGTGGATTCTGTTTACTGCCCTGGTTCTCACGTCCACCAGCTCTTCAAATATCATGAGCCCAAGTTCATTTAGCTCATCCTTTGCCACTAGAACAGTTCTTGCAATACATGCTGAGCGTAAGACCACCTCCACCAAATCAGTACGTGCATCAACGGGGAAGCTGATATTATCAATATCCATCTAACACTCGCATTTCCCCCAACAATTTCAGAACATTAGTGCGATTTAACACAATTTGGAAATTCAGATGAGACTTAAGCTCAAGAAAAACCCTCCTTTCCACAATTCCGATATTTATTTTGTGCTCCTTGTTTGGTGAAGGATCTCCACCAGACAACGAACAAGGAGTAATGGATAACACACGCTCTGGCTTACAGCCTCCAGTGGACTTAACTATATCCCTGTGAAGCCCAAAGAGATGCATTACCTGTTTTTTAGCATCCCCCCTCCTGCACATTCTTACCAGTATTTGACGGCAGAGGGTCGGCAGACTTTGCCATCACGATCTGTGTTTGAACTTCAGTTACCTTATGTTTATGGGGTAAGCGGGCAGCGCCATCATTTATATCCGCCCATACCTCATCTTTTTTTGTTTTACGCCAAGCTTTCTTGGTTACATTGAAAATGGCCTCCCATCGTAAGCATCCGGAGACTGTGTCTAGTACCTCTTCAGTGGCATAAACCGGACCTTTTGCAATTGGGGTGTTCACCATTTCCCCCCCACTTTTAGGCGATTTATCAATTATTTGTTGTGTTAACGCCCCCTGTACCAATAAATCCTCCAGACTGCCACAATAATAGTTAGTCTGCATAGCCCTGTAAGCAGTATCCCCACAGGGATCGCTTTTACTTTCTCACCAACTGAGTCAGACTCTGTTGCCTTACTAATTTCTCCTGGTAGAGGCATCTTGGCATAGAGGTTTGAGAGGGCCTGTAAACGTATTTGATCTTCTAGTTGGGGTCTAGTTAAGTCAATATTACTTCCAGTGGGCCCAATAATTAGAGCGGCCCTTTCTATACTGGATGATGGATCCTGGTAAGCAACAAATCCCTTGTCAGCTACAGATGAGCATTGATCGATAACTGCCTCTGTTAGTTCTTCAGAATTAATGGGGAGGGGAGAACTGGCACTGTGTAATCCTCCTTCTGTGAAATGTAAGTTCCTAAAGAACATTCTCAAATTCTTCTCTGTTTCTTTCTCTCCTTTTCAGATTTCCCCTGTTCCTTAGCAAGATTGCCTCCCTGTTCAACATCACTGCCTCTGCGCACCTCTTGCTCTAAGAGGACACCCACATGAACACCATCATTCATAGACACAAAATCATTGCTGTCAGCCCCCAACTGCTTATCCACCAATTTCGTTTTATCCATATTAGAGGTAAAAACTCAATTACTTAAGATATCCAATTTCACATTAAGTTCACTCAAATTGGGGTGTAGGCCTTCACTTCTTCCCAACTATTATCGTAGAGCTCCACCGAGGCGGTCAAGATGGAATTAAGAGCCGAGATTGAAGGGGATGACAGCTTGATTTGATCATCTGCTTCTTTTAATGTGTGATGCAAAGGATGCAAATTGTGATCCTCAGCTCCGGACAGTGATCTAGGGGACAATAAATCAATTAACTGATAAGGCGGGCTGGGTGATCCCAAATGGGAATCATCGTCAATTGCAGATATGGAGCTCTCCATATTCAACATATTTATTTGTCCGTCTACATCTATCCAAACATCTGTCTGTTCCTCAGGACCTTTTAAGTCTGATTGCACAGCTTCCATAGCCAAACCTCTGGTAAGTCCAACATCTTCCAGTATACTACAATCCGACAAATTGTCCACTCTCACCTGCAACCGCGCCATCACTAGTTCTGTATGTCTGATCTCAGTACTTGCTCCAGCATGGGGAAGAAATCTGCGATTCTTTTACTAGTGATTGGAGTGGTATTAAAGTTCAATAATTACTTAGTTGTTGAAATGGGACCTGTTCTTAGGCCCCGGTCATAGTTCACACAGGATGGTGTGCGTGCATGGTCGGAGCTTGAGGCTCAGTTACCATTCTGAGGCGGACACATATTAACTGGACCAACTCCTCCTCTAACTGTGCGCCTGTGTACAAATTATCGCAGCCATCAAGAAGAGGGGCAATTAGTATGATCGTATTCCCAGTAGTGACTATGCTACTATCCCGAGGTTCATTAACCCCATGAGCAGCCACTGAGTGCAATAGCCCGAGACCTAGTCACTAATCCAGCATTGGTGAATCCATCTGATACCGTTGAGTGTGAAATACTATCACTGACAGTGTCATGGGCCATTAGAGAACCAGGCCCTGATTGACTTCTCAGTTTCTTCAAGTAGTTGACTCGAGACATTGTAGCAGGAACATAAGTTGGGAACACGTGAGGACCATACACACAATGTACTGTAGCCAGAGATGTTTTTATGGGAGGGCAAAAGGGGCCCTTGCCCATGGCCCCCACATTGGACGGGACCCCACAAGGCTGCCCGATCTAAAGAAGTAAGACTCCTTTGTTCACCAGACTTAAATAGCATACATCATGATATTTGATGGCATGGCGGTGAGGCTCTAAACCTATTGACTGACTGTTTTGGCAAGTACATTCTGATTCGATCAATTCATCATGTAATGCTTTCTGTGTTCACTGTGGTATATATAGTTTGTGTGTTCCTTGTGGCACAACTCCTGTAGCATTCTTTCCTTCCTGTGGGAATTACGTTGATCCTTTGCAATAGCCAAATTTGAAATGCATATTGGTAAATTGAGTGCCACAATGTTCCAGAAGTTAGCTCAGTGTGTTAAGCACTCATTTCAGAGATATGTGTTTCTATGCAAGATTAGAATAGCACATGTAAGGCTGACTGAGTCTTTCCTATGTCTGAAGTTTATAAACCTGCCTGCATATGTACTTGGTCTTGCAGCACAATAGGTGCTATTATCAGTAATGTACATGCACCAGATAGGGGTTACAATAAAAACAAACATGTCATCCTTATGGTGAAGGTCTAGACATTGGTTTGTTCAGATTAGGTGTTTTAAAACCTAGGCAATAACCTCCAATGATGAGCATAAACTGTTAGTCCAAGAGATAAATAAGTATCCAAATTTGGAACCACAGCGCTTGCATACTGGCTTTGCCAGCAGACAATACAGTGATCCTGGTTAAATCATCTATTATCTCGCAAATTACTGTACTGTCTTCTGTGAAGTTTGCCTTCTCGCATGCTGGTGGCATCGTTTAGCCCATTACTTGATCTTTCTTCTTATGTAGGCCATATTAGTGGAAGGGGTGGTAGACAGAAAGCAGCGGACCAGATGGTGCAAGACCTGGGCAAGCATATTTTTAAGTCTGCTCGTTTGACACAAAAAACCCTTCGCATTTTTGTAAAAGTCAAAGGTTTTTCTGCACGCTTATAAATGACAATTTCACAAGCCAGTGTTTTGAAAGTATGTAAAGCTTTAAAATACAAAAGACAAACCCAGATTAAATATGTTAAATCACACTGATTGGTATGCTGGTACTTATACACTTGTCTTGATGATGGAGAGAATGAAGCTACAATCATTCTGTGTTACACCCTTCTATATTATTTTGTTTTAAAATATGGTCATGTTTGTTAATGTGATTGTTGTACTTTCCAAGTCAGTTTTATAAAATGAGATTATTTTAGTTCATGGTAAGAACTGGTAATGAAAGTGTTCAAATGCAGAAATTGCAGAGTTGGCACGAATCCCAGATTCACCCCTTAACCAGTGTGTGTAATGCTGGTCATCTAATTTAATCTTGTATTGCCTAGACTCTCGTAATTGCCAGTCCCTAAACCTTTCAGGATTGTCAGCCCTTCAGACAGATTTCCTTCTCAGGGTATGATCTTTAAAGTAGGCTCGTTCATGGTTTCACTGGCTATAATGTTGCTTCCACTATAATAGTGACCATTGATATATTGCACACCACATGAACTTGTTCCCTTGATCTCTAATGGCGACACCACTTGAAAACCATGTCCCACTTATAATCTCGGTCTGTCTGGATACCGACACCTTCCTGGTAGCTTCTTATCTGCATCCACTATCAATGCTATGGTATGTGTAGCTTTCTCTTTCCTATCAATTGGTCTCTATCCATGATTGAGCACTTTTGCATTCTGTGAAGCAGCTAATATGAGATGTCTGTCTATTCTGGGTTACATGTACCTTTTACATAAATAAAAACAATTACATCTTGTTTACTGATGTTGGAATTCGTTATGATCCGTCGCCACGTGTTTCTCCATTTTTTTGGGGTGGTCCACCAGACTTTTTGGCCCATAATCAAGACACTGGTCTCCCACAAATGTGGAACCAGAAGGCATTGCAAGGAAATTATATGTGTGGCAAATGCAAACTATGCCCTTATTCAGCCAATGGAAAGAAAGACATTCAAATGCCAAATGGCACAATCCAGAAAATCCGTCAGTTTATAAACTGTAATACGAAGTATGTCATATATCGCATTCGATGCACTTGTTCAAAAATATACATAGGAAGCAGCATTCGGCCTCTAAAGGTAAGAATAGCAGAACACTTGAGATCTATCAAAAATAAAGACCTACATTTTCCCTCGGCTTACCATTTCCAGCAGGAACATCATGAAGACTCCATGGATAACATCAAATATTTCAGACTTGAGAGTGTCCGTATGCCTCCTAGTGGAGGAAACAGGAAGACCATTTTGAGATGCAAGGAAGCATCTTGGATATGTTTAATGGACACTTGCCTCATAGGTTTAAATGTAGATACAGAGATGCATCATTTTCTTTAAAACGTTCACTTTTAATTAGCCATTGCCTTTGCAACACCATATAGCAAGTACAGCCACCGAGGGGTTTTTTTGTTTCCTCTTTCTTCTTTATTTAAAATGCATGTCAATGTACTAATTCACAAATGTATTTTTTGTAAAACTCTTATTTTCAGATTACACCGTCAGCAGAAAAGAGAGCATATCAATATATAATTTCCTTAAAAATGTTCCACCTATACATTTTGATTCCAGACCAACACATAAAATAAGTGTAACAATAAATATGTATTTAAAATTGGATTATATCTAACTATATTAATATCAGGAACACGTACAAAATAACAAGTAAAGCAACTAAAACGAGCACAAAGCAAGATGGAGTATGCGTGATGACGCGGTTGTGCACAAGCGTGACTGCGTCATCACGCTACTATAAACAGCCATCTTTGTTTTCCCGTGGTTAACATGCTGCGAGGAAAACTTCTTAAAAAGGGAAACCAGCACGCAATTTGATGTTTAAGGTAAGCAGAAGGGACACTAATCCAATATATTAAAACATCTATACTCACTCCTAGAATACATGAACTCTGCTATGCAGTAAACAGTTCAGCTAGCCTAATGGAACATGCTTGTTTGTGTCTTTTAGAAATATATTTGGACAAACACATAAGCAAAACAAAGAAGTGCTCAATTTCAAATTCCAAACTGGCCATTATGGAGTGAATAATGAGCCAAATCACTTATCCAATAGCAACTAATACTATTCACCAGTGATTTAAGGTTGTTGGGTCTGAAATCAAAAGTAAAAAACTATATATTAAGAATTGCCAAAACTGATTAAAAGTTTGATTTAGTTTTAGGTCATATAATTGATTTGTACTATTAAACCCTCCTGATGAACCAGCCCAAAAAGGTTGAGAAACACGTGTCGAGGGATCATAATAAATTCCAACCTCAGTAAACAAGATGTCATTGTTTTTCTGTTTGAACTTCATAAATATAAACAACTGATCTTGGCACAACAAATCGGATTCTTTTCCTTTTTTTTTCTAAGTCAGTATCGAGTATACTGGACAGCCTCAGTATCAATTGAACCCGACTTTGTAGCCGATCAATCAATTTAACAATCCAAAAATCACTTTCTCATTAGAATGAAATAAGGGACTCGCCACTAGTTGTTATAAGGCTGTGTTTACACATGAAAAGACCATTTACATACAGTCCCGCATACCTTCCTGGATACTACTGATAAAAAGTCTCCTGTATCTATACTAGAACAGAAGTAAGCTCTTCGTAGACTGATAATGTTGGCCTTTAAATGGTACTTGTTTATCATTCTGATTAGAGCAAGAATGAAGAGGTTAAGGGGACTTAAAGGGAGTAACCATGGTTATTTTTAATGCTGTGAGGCAGCATATCAACCTATGGGTTGTGATCACGGCGGGGCGGGTGGGGCAGATATTCTTGATCACATAATTCCTTTGGTTTGGTGGAGGGGGGCCACAAAGATGTCCATGCCCAGGGACCCAAACATGCTTAAAATGGCCCTGACCGTAGCTTAGCATAAAAATGTAATAACAGTCAGATACTGACTATGACTCTCTGGAGATCACAGCAGGAGACAACAGGATACTAAAAGCGAGCGGCTAGGCAATGGAATATTTCCCTGAGAACATCAGGCCGCAGCAGACCACAGCGGACCACTCTCTGCTTCCGCTCTACAGACCCCACTCCCCGAGACTATGCAGTTTTTAAAGGGTCTCACAAGTCTCAGTGCAGCTCCGCCTCATATCCACAGCAATGTCAGACAGGACTGTATTTTCGCCACAATGCCACAGCAGACCACTCTCTGCTTCCACTCTCATTATTTCTGATCCTGGACCCTTCTACTTGACCAGAGTACACTGGTTTGGAGTTCTGTTTCTATTCCTTGATATCATTGTTTGTTTGTCTATATCCCATAATGCAGTGCCGGGTTTGATTTCCGACGGACAAAGCAATGGAGTCCTTCACTGTATAAAGAGTACAAGGATTTTGTCTACTTTTTCTTGGAATGCTGTTGGGTTTGCCTTATTCCCAGAATGAAGTGACTGATATACGTCATCCTCACACTCGTTCTCACAGAGAAATACAGCACTCGGTTTCCCAGAATACACTCTTTCCACTCTTGTCAGTCTTCTTTGTGAACTCCCTGTCCACATCCGATCATCGTTTCTTTCTCTCGCGTGTTTGCCCCACAGGAACAGGGATTCTTCACCCAGGAGAAGTGCCGGGTTCACTTTGCTCAATGCTTGCTCATCCCACACCCTTGGAGTGAAAGGATGTGGTCTTCCTTCCTCTTGGCTTTTTGGCTGCTTCTCCTTGGCAGCCAACTTGACCACGTTCCAGTGCGTTTGAGATTCTTCTCTCATGTTCTTCTACGTTCCATCTATGAGGACTTTTTTTTGTCTTTGTTGGGGGTTACTTACTCTCTAGCCATCGCTCAGTCGCATGGCTTCTCTCTCTGTTGATTTCTCGTTGTTGCCCGATACTGTTATTTATTTGTTTATAAAAATGTTGTAACGACCAAACCCAAGGGTATCACAGCGTTTGTACAGAATATTCAGGTTAATAACAGTAACAATCAGATGGTACAGTCAAGAAAAGGGAGGTGGAAGCAGGTAATAAGTGAAACATGTTATTATTCACATTCATTGACAAGCACAGTTTTCAACAATTTTTTGAAGATGGATTAAGAAGTTTCATCTCTGATGCGTGGGTCTAGTGAGTTCCAGAGTGAGGGGGCAGTGACAGCAAAACGTGCACCTCCTGCTCTAGCCTTTTTGAATCTTGGAGTAATAAGAGCTGTGCTGTTGGAGGAGCCGAGAGCCCGTGAATAGTGTTTCAGAGAGATGCTTGTTTAAGTACACTGGGGCAACGTTGTAGATGCAGTGGTGTGCTAGGTTCAGAGTTTTAAACTCGATGCAAGCTTTACTGGATTATGGATTAGCTCCTCCCATCTAGTAAACAGTTTTTGGCTCTGGCTCAAAGGACCTCCCCCGCTCTGATCTCCCATTGGCATGGGTCTTCATTGTAGGACCTCTTGTCCTCTCTCTGAGACCTCTTGTCTGATATCTGCTGGTCAGCAGCAGTCTGGTTACTCTTCCGAGCATCTCCCAGTGTGTTGTCCTGGCCTCTGCTCACCAGTTCAAGCTTTGCAGCCCTTGATTCACCCAGAGACCTTCCTCTTGTCCTTTCTCTTATCTACTTTGTTTCGGAACCGCACTAATGAACAGCAAGCAAAGAAATCCCAGTGTTGGGTCCCTCTTGCCAGTGTCTAGTCTTCCACATGGGTTCCTCCCAGCTGATACTTTGCTATGGGGCAAACTAGTCCAAAGCTGTGTTCTCCTTTCAAAATCCTTCATGTATAGTCTTCGGTTGATGTACTCCTCACAGTCTTGTGCGCTACAGCATGAACCATGGGAATACCACTGGCACCAAGTACACCATGGGCCATGGCACATGCGACATTACCAAGAGGTGAAACATCCCTGATCATGTGTTGAAGCCAAAATATAGAGAAGATTATTTTAAGTCAACTCGCGTCAAAATGGAGGTAGTGTTTTTACATCACAAGTCTACGATTTGCTAAGAAGCTTACTTAGTTGTCCTGACTTCACCACAGTTCCATGTTAACCTCTTCTCTGAACAATTCCCCCACCCTTCATGTTACGCTCCCTAGTCACACGCACTGGAATCAGCATAAGCACAGATCCTTTAATCACTTACCAAACAAATTATAATGCAAAAACAAGGGGTGTTTTGGGAGTTTCTCTACTACCAGCCTATATCCTGGGTTACAGTCTCAACCAGAGTCTTTAGCTCACCATCCTTTCACAAAAGAGACATTTGCACTAAATATCAGTCTTTGGACCTCATTACACCGTAGGCGGTAAACCATGGCGCTATTAGCGCCATGGTTCATGCCGGTAATTTACCGGCACCGCCTTGGTGGAAAGGGGAATTACCGCCCCATTCCAAGGTTGGCCTGGGGGTAATTCCCCCTTCCACCATTGCCCTTCCCCATTCCCATTTTTGACCCATAGGGCTCTATGGGAATGGGGAAGGCGCTAATTACGGTACCGCAAATTGCGGTACCGTAATTAGCTCCACTGGTCCCTTTGCGGGTTGGTTTTTAATGCCTGCAAAAAGCAGGCATTAAATTCCCCAACCCGCAAAGTGACCTCGTAGTAAGGCGGTAAGGATTTACCAGTACCGGTAAAATACCGGTACCGGTAAACCCTTACCGCCATCTGTGTAATGAGGCCCTTTGTCCTGCCCAAGGGCAGTCCAGCACCGAAATGCCTGCAATTCTCTTCTGAACAAGAGTACCAACAACAAGCCCAGACACATGTTTTGGCCTGGTTGGGCCTCATCGGTGAGCTGGAGCTGTGCCTCTCCAAGAACAGTGAGCAAGGGTTCCACGTCTGGATTACCCTAGTAATTTAGGGTGAAAACCCAAAGCTACTTAATATGCAAAAATAAGGAGGGTTCTAGGACAAAGACTGATATATAGTGGACATTTCTCTTCTGTGAAAGGATGGTGAGTTAAAGACTCTGGTTGAGACTCTAACCCAGGATATAGGCCGGCAGTAGAGAAAATCCCAGAACCCCCTTGTTTTGGCATATTAAGTAGCTTTGGGTTTTCCCCCTAAATTACTATGATAATCCAGAGTGGAACCCTTGCTCACTGATCTTGGAGAGGCACAGCTCCACCTCACTGATAAGGCCCACCCAGGCCTATTCATGGGTCTGGGGTTGCTGTTGGTAGCTTGTTCAGAAGAGAATTGCCAAGCATTTCAGTGCTGGACTGCCCTTGGGCAGGACAAAGACCGATTTGTAGTGTAAATTAGTGTCTGCAGCGTTTTCCCTCCAACACTAATGTATGAAAGGGGCAGGCCAGTGCACACAAATATTGAAGTTTTAATTAATTTGATGTATTTGGGCTAGTTTATAGTGATGATATGTTAATCTTTTAACAATGAAAACCATGTATTTGTTTTTGTAACACTGCATGAGCAGAAGATTTTTTTGTTGTAAATTTGTTTTATTGGCATTTGTTAAAGTCAGGAAACATTCAAAACAAACAATATGGGGTGTCACGGCCCCGTACATCTTAAAGACTATAGTTCCCAGGATTTTATTAACCTCCCCTCCCTCCCCCTACCCTCTCCCTCCTTCTCCATCAAAGGTGCGGTCTTGGGTTGAACGGATCGGGGAGCACAAGTCACTCTGCCATCTGGCGCCCCAACCGGGCCTTCTAGTTTCTATTGTGTGACGACTCCTTCTGTGTCTTGCTCCCTTATCTGAAGTGTTAGTCTGGTGCGGCCGAGTCCGTGTTCCTTTGGCCCTCTATTCTCTGTTTTCGGTGGTACAAAAGGTGTAGTGGAACTGCAGCCATTCTGAAGGTTTTTAAAAATAAGAAAGCCTATACTGTGTGCTTTTTTCATTTGCACTCATTTTTGAGAATTTGCCCCTATGTTTTCTATTTCTATTCATGGAAAACTAAAGAAAGACTGACCACACCACAGACACACAAGGAAAACGGAAGTCTCTCCCTATAAGAGTTCTTGAGTTAGGCCGCTACAATGAGTTGTCCAAAGCTGGGCAGCAACTGTAAGTTTGTGGCTCAGAACTCAAGAACTGCTATGGGCAGAGTTTTCTGATATTCTTATGTGAGCCTTAAACTGTAAAGTGAGAAGAGTAGTAGGAAGGATATTTGCGTATGGACCACTCCTCAAAAGGAATAGCTTCTTGGTGCAATATTAGGAACTATTTTCCAACCCAGGGGTACTCACTCACTGACACTTGGGCCCTTATTCACAGAGTGTGTTCCCACTTTAAAACGCTTCTGTGAATGAGGCCCTTGGTTTCTGCAGGCGCAGAATATCGAAGCACCAGGAGCTGGAATCAGCTAAATTCTGTTGCCCAGGAATAGGCATTCTTCGTGGCATTGGCACATGTCATTCCAGATGGTGCCGCCAAGCTAGTTTGGAGTGTGTGACTGTGCATTTGGAAAGTTTACTCATGACTAAAAACAGACCCATCACAAAAAAGTCTGTCCTATTCTAAATTTAACTCGAAACATGCCACAGAAGCTCTAGCTCACGTGAAGGTAATGGAAATAGCCTTGCTTGGCGCACCTCCAGATTGCAAGGAAAAGGCCCTTTGGAAATTGACAAGTTGGCAGGTGGATGACGTCCAGCGTAAGCCTTCTTGTTCTACACAGACTGAATGGGTGCCAGTAAGTGGTAAGGATAGCATGGCCTACAGCCTGATGGCTTTTGGAATAAGCACCCTAGAAAGCTGCCAGGTGGGTTTGTGAATCTAGTCACATTAATGTGATTATCTGCTGGCTCAGCAAATCGAAGCATGCGAAAGATGTAGAATGTGTATCAATGTCGTCCATGTTAGCCCTCGTGTTCGCATTACAACACTTATAATACACGGGGCAGAGCCATTCCCTTTTTACATCCAGTAGGTTGATGTCCTTTCGTAAAAATGCAATCATGATTGCAGGGAGGATAGCTCAGGGGCAACGTGCTCGCCTTGGAAGCAAGATGCGGAGCAACACAGGTTCGATCAGGTTCAATCCCCAGGTCCACACTTGGAAAACTCTGGGCATTAAGCGCATTATAAATAACCAATAATAATGATGCTAGGATGACCGGACTCTGTATCACCCGGGGCACCATCGCTTCAGTCCTGATCAATTACTTAGGAACCCAATGCATTCTGAGAATTGTAGTCTTGGTTCACTTCAATTCTTCTGAATGGCCAACTGTCTCAGATAGCACTTGGTGTGACATGGTGTTATTTGGGTGGCAGCGAGCCCATTATCAGGGGCAGATGATGATTTTTTCAGTTGAAGGGGCATACATGTTTCCCATGAAATGCAGGATTGACAGAGTGCGGCAAGTTAGCCTGAACCAACTAAGAGGAGTTTGGAGGAGTGGAAAGTATCTCTACCAGAGAAAATGTTTTAAAAAATGGTGTAAAATGGTGCATTTTACAGCACACTTTCTGTGAAAATGTCACATAGTTTGCCATCGTTTTTTTTAAGATAAAACGTGAAAAAATCCAGTGGATCCCAAAACACCAATAGTGCACAAGAGCATTTCGAAATACATTTGCATGATGCCTTTGCTCACAAGATTTGACAGTGTAAAAAGAAAACAGGCTTGGTGCACCCATATATGCACGTGTAAGAACATAGTCCTATTTGCTGTGCCCACCATACCAGTAATAATACTATAAGCAAACATATCCATGCTACCTCTGCAGATATATGCCAGCCTCCCTATGCAAGAATGATTCCTATTGGCTTTGCCAGTAGAAAAAGGCCATGACACTAAACAGTAATGATTGCCATGTCACGGTGGGAAAATGTGCCCCGATTGGCTGCACCACTTTAGGCCAGTATGGCCATAGAGGAACAAACACCCTGTTGGCTTTACCCTTGAAGCCAGTAAAAAATGCCACTGCACCAATGTTGGCTACTTCTCCTCTATCAGTGGTCTTCTCCCTGCCTAGCCCTGCCTAGCACATAGGCAAGCACACACATTCCTACAGCACACACACTCTCCAATTTACACGTCCATCCATACACCATACATTCTCATTCACATAAGCCCCTGATGAACATGCACTCTCTTATTCATATGCTCACCCAAACAGCATACACTCTGTCTCATTCACATGATCAATTAAAGACACAAACCATCGCATCCACACATGCATGCATACACAATTTTTTCTATCTTGCATCATTGTTCCGGACTTACACCATCTGTCACGATGGCACTCCGGCCCCCGTGCAGCACGCCACATAAACCAGGAAGCATGGAGAGCTTCCTTATTTCTGTACAGTCCCAGTGGAGCTAAAGCGCCTCCACATCACTGCTTCTGGGCCTCTGAATGTGAGTTGAGGCGGAGGAGCACCCCGTAGGCACATTCAGCCATTCAATACCTGAGCCTGTATCCCAAATGGTCCATGCAAGTCTGTTAAGTCCCCGGCCTTGCATGGCCCATTGTGCATTCACACTGGGGTATGGAACTGTCAAAGGGAACCTACGTTATACAGTTAAAGCCAGTCTAGGAACGCTCCCTCGGCTGCTTGCTGAAGATAAGGGAGCGCTCAGTGTTTTCATTGGGCTGGCTTGGCTCCTCTGTAATGGGTGACGGGTCAGCATCCCGTCACCTGTTATGGACGTGCCACTATGGCTCGTTATACTGGGAGACACCTTGCTACAATGGACGCTTCTGCCAAACTAGGATTTCTTTCAGATCTCTGGCATCACACCAGTGACATTCCTTGCCAATGTTCCAATACACCAGCTGTCTCTTTAACTGGGGCACTGACTCCTTGTGATGTCTCTGACGTCTCTTCTATTGGGAGGAGAACTCATTATTTAATCTATTTCGAATGCCTCGTTTTGGCACTGCATTTTAATCACTCACCTTCTCCTCCAGGCTGTTCTTGTTCCAAGGTCATGTTCACTGATGTTTGCCTCCTCGTGCTTGACCCATTTTTCGGAAGGGTTGCAAGCACACAAATCACTCCAAAAATTCTCTGCCAGGCGTGCACTAATACTGAAACCTCTATAATTCTACCGGAATGGAGGGGGTCCCACAAGCGACCTAGGCAGGCAAATGCTGCAGCCCTCACGACACATGCCACTAAGAAGGACAGTGTGCCTGGATACATCACTGGAAAAGAAAAACAAGCATTGGCAATGCCAACAGTTAGGGCTCTTGGGTAGACATGGGAAATGCCTTTGCCAGGCACTACGCAATAGCACTAATTGGCCATTAATGGGAGCAGCTGCATAATGGTGCAAGTACCTGGGCACATAATAACAGTGTCTGGTAAATCCCTATCTTATCCCTATGCATGAGCTGAAACTGTTGGCTTTTCCAATGCTTGTTTTTAACAGGACTTCAGTGAAGGACGTGCATACTGCTTATAGATCATGTGGCTGAAGGCAGACCTGGTTTAGATAGCTTTATTACACCAGTAGCACGATTACAGTGCCAATTAAACCATTAACTGATTTAAAGAAACACTGGCATGAACTTTGAGTACAAAGTAGGCTGGTAAAGCTTTACAAAGCACGCTCAAAGAGATCCTAGGAGGGTTTGTTTTGGGCAGGAAATGGGTGGGAATGGCCCTAGGGGTTAGCAGGTCATGGGCAGTTAATGGGTGGGTAAATAAGCAACAATATTTCAATATATAATACAAGAAGCAAGAATACCCACCGCCTGGAATAATAGTACCAATCTTTAAAAAGGGGTGCCGAATGGACCGTGCAAACTATCGGCCGATAGCCCTTTTAGACGTGGTAGGGAACATTTTTGTAAGCCTGTTACTAGCTCAATTATCGCACTGGATAAGAACAAAAAAAGTACTGGATGTACGACAAACGGGTTTTGGTAAAGGTGTAGGGTGTATCCTAAATCTCCTTATACTCAATCCTCTACAAATGGATGCTATTCGATCTGGCCGTAAAGTTTATTTGGCATTCGTAGACCTAGCCCACGCCTTTGATGGTGTGGTGTGAGAAATCTTGTGGTCTAAATTAAAAAGCCGAGGATGCTCCCATAGTCTGATACTGGCCACAAAAGAACTTTACTCAGGTACTCATGTCAAGATTCACCGAGACAACGAAGGACATCTTTCCAATGCAATATTAACAGCTTGAGGAGTGAAACAAGGGTGCCCATTGGCTGCAACGTTGTTCAACTTCTACATATCAAAAGTTGGAGTGGCCCTGGACGGAGTAAAATCATTCCCTCCAAAGTTGAATGGAACTCAAATCAGTTGGATTCTTTATGCCAATGATATAGTCATATTGGATTTGACCCCGATAAGATTAAAACGAAAATTAAATGCGTTGAAGACCTACATCGAAGGTAACGGCTTACAAATAAATGCTGCAAAATCTGAGATCTTGGTGTTAGAAAACCTAAGGGGAAGGACATCCAAAAAGAAATACTATCAATGGACATTGGGAGCCGACTATCTGAAGCAAGTAGATTGCAGCCTTTACTTGGGCACGTATATCAACTCAAGTATAAACGATGAACCAATGGTAAAAAAAAACAATAAGTAAATGCAAACAACTGACAGCCCAAGCCTCCACTATACAAAGAATATATGGCAAATTCTCATACAAGCCGGTTATACATTTTTACAAGAGCAAAGGGGTACCAGTCTTTGGTGCAGAAAGCATGTTCGGTTGTGCAAACCAGATTTGGTCCAGATGCGAAGGTATCTTTTCGAAGAGAATATTACAACTCCCCCAAGGATGTCCAATGGCATGCGTACTGTATGAAGTGAATATGGCTACTTTGAATGCCAGAATAATGTGGAATATGTTAACACTATATAGTAAGATAATTGACAAAGGCTCTCTTCCACAATTCGAACAAAAAACTCTGAAGATTGGGCCAATACTTCAAAAATTGAGACAAATATGTAAAGAGATCCTAAACCATCTCGATACAGACGAAAAGACTCTAACAAGTAATCCGAACGCTGTAAAAAATGTTTTTATTTCAACTAGATTGGATTTAAACAATAGAGAAGAGAGCGAATTACAAGTGCATGAAAAATTTGCCTACAGAAGTAAAGAGTCTTAATAGCATACCAAAATACATGGAAGTATTCCTGTGTAAGCGCTTAAGGAAAAATTACCTGAAATTTAGGCTGAATCTATATGAAACAAAATAAATACAAAGACAAAGGCGGAACCCGCAAGTGGAAGATCTCATATGCCGTTTCTGCCAAAGAGAAGACGAAACATTAAAACATCTGGTCTTGCACTGCTCGGAATTAAGAAAATATCTGGGTCAGGCGTGACTTACAGTGCCGAAGACTGGTGAACAAGAATGCACAGGAGCAATTTTAAAAATTTGACACTCGCTCTCACACTTTTTCTTGAACAGCTCGAAAGGAAGATGAAGGAAGCTGTCTGAACAGCTTATTGAAAGAAAAAGTCAAAGGACATACAACTAGCTTCAGACAAAATGAAAATGAATTAGCGCTTTTCTTTTTTTCATAGTGTATAATGTTATATAACCTTAAGTGCGATTTTATGCTTCCGTTGTTTTTTTTTCAAAAGTTTGTAATCAACTAAATGAAAAAAAAAATGTAAACAAATAAATAAACAAACAAAACCCACAAGCATTGGTCCCTCCTCATATGCCATCTCCCTGTAGCATTTGTACTCCAATGCAATCATTTTGGCTTATTGGTGGTCCAAAAGTGTCATCTTGCACCTTGCAGTCAAAACGAACCGGATTTCTTATCCTATTACGAAGGAAGCATTGCAATGCAACACAGGTGGCTCATGTTACTGTCATTGGCCCTCATTAAGACCCTTGCGGAAAGCGACTGACCGGACCGCCACAGCGTAAATAGCGTTTCCGCCATTGCACGATGGAGCAAAGTGCGGCCCATTCCGACCCATCGGGCACGAGCACCACGCCATGGCGGAAGTGCAAAGTCCGCGATGGCGGAAATGACCCCAAAACGGCCCACACCGCCGCCGTACGGCGCCCTAGGTGCAATACCGCCACCCATCATAGCGGACACCGCAGTGAGCGCCAACCGGAAAGTACGGCGACCGTAAATATACGGAAACGGAAGTAAAAACATGGGCCCGGAACGGGAAACAACACCCCGTACACCTATAAAACCACAAAATACACACAACCACTAAAAACACCACCCTGAGACACATCCCAACCCGTCATCCACCCTAGTGAAACCAAGAAAAATGGGAAAAGTAGCGAAGAAAGCGTGCGACCGCAAGCGGCAGGTCCACTTCTCCCGTGAGGAACTCACCGTACTCACAGAGACCCTCCAGGAGAATGCCGCCGCCGTCTTCTCCACGCAAATGACCAGGACGGCACTTGCGAACAAGAAGGCCATATGGGCCCTGGTGGCACAGCGGGTAAGTGCGGTGGGGACCGCACCCCGCAACCCACAGCAATGCAGGAAGCGGTGGGACGACCTGCGGATACGCGTCCGTAGCATACTTTCTGCCAACCGCAACATTGCCACAGCCACCGGGGGAGGGTCGGAATCACCCATCAAGTTGACCCCCTGGGAAGAAATCTGTGCCTCCACCATTGGAATGGAGAGCATAGAGGGAGTCGGAGGGATGGAGAAAGGAGTGCAGACATCCGGAGAATCAGGTAGGTGGCCCAAATAAAACCATGCCAAATCCACAATGTCCAATCATGTGACTCACATGTGTCCACATAGCGCAACAGCAACACATGGCCAGGAGAACGTCCACACACATTGGCCGGATAGCGCACTTTAAAACACACAATAAATACATAAATAAGTAAAAACCCCAAAAACACCCACTACACGTGCAGCAGGCACACCCTAACTGCAGGCTGCCAAACAACTGCACCCTCACTCCACACACAAATGAAAGCACCTCCAAGGCCCCGACCCAAATCACCCTCAGGTACCACCCCAATGCATGTGATACATTGCCATTCCAATTCCCACAGACCCATTAATAACGCTCGCCCTCCTTTACTCCACCACAGGGTCCGATCCAAACGACGAGCTCCAGGACACCCCTACCAGCACACCTGCAAAGAGGGCCAAGACCGACGGCCAAAGACCCTCCACCTCAGCTGCACGCATCAAGACACGGCAGCAGCACAAATCAAGTGGCAGCACACAGGAGGGAACATCAACAGGCACCCTAGCAGCCAGCATGCCCACAACAGCACCACCACAGGTCCCCCCAATGGATGCCACAGAAGGTACTGCCTCTGGTGGCAGCAGCACCATAGGTGACACCCCATTAATGGCAGCATGCTCCGACACAGAAGACGGGGATGTCGAAGTCAGATCCATCCATGACCTGTCCCAATCCCCCTGTCTGTTCCATCCCGTACACCATGAGGATACCACGCAGGGGCACCCACAAGACGACGACTGGCCATCCCCCACAAGCCCTGTGGCAGGGCAACATGAGGCGAACAGCCCCTCTGTGACACCACCGCAAATGGCCATGGCCCAGCAGAGGCAACAGTCCCTCGACCAGTTAATCGTGCAACAGCAGCAACTGGCCACGCTCCTCAAGGACCATGCCGATGGATGTGGGGGCACTAAGGCAGACATAGAAACATCAACTGAGACACTTAGGGCACAAATGGAGAGTAGCACCGAGAGCCTGAGAGTCCAAATGGAGAGTAGCACCGAGAGCCTGAGAGTCCAAATGGAGAGTAGCACCGAGAGCCTGAGAGTCCAAATGGAGAGAAGCACCGAGAGCCTGAGGGGGGAACTGCATGCGACGTCCAAAGACGTATGTGCCGAACTTGCCGCAGTGCGCCGTGTGCTCACTGAGCTCTCACAAACCCTTAGGGACATGCATGGATGTGAGCAGGCAGAGACATCATCCGTTGCAAGTTCCGTCCAGGGCAGCCCCCAACGTAGATCTGGGAGGAACCTGCGCTCCACAGGCAGGGGTGCCCCTGATACCCGCAGAGGGGGCTTGCAATAGCGACTGCCCACTGCCAATGAGCATCTTTGGACACTGGTGTTCGGGGGGGAGGTAGGAGGGTGGAGGGGGTGTGTTGGGCTCACTTGGGTGGCGGGTCGATAGGGTGTTCAACATGATATCACATATGCCATAAACAATGCACGATCAAACAATGAGATGTGTGGACAATGATCTTTGTGTACTAGGCCATCATAGGCGTACAGTCCATATTGTGCATGTACCAGACACACACAGTGCCACGAGTCCCGTGTCCATGTATCAGCCACCAGGCGTGAGTGCTAGAAGCATGCATCTATGAGATGCTGACGAATTTCACGGCCCTCCTGTGCCTCGCAGACTCCTTGAGGTGCTGCCACATCCCCACCCTCATCATGACCATCTTCAGGTGCTTGCAGTTCTGCGTCAGGGGGCATGGGCACATTTCTACGTACGCACATGTTGTGGAGCATGACACATGCCATCACCATCTTTGCAACCTTCTCATGGCGGTACAGGAGTGCCCCGCCAGACCTGCTGAGGCACCGGAAACGAGTCTTCAGTAGGCCGAATGCCTGTTCAATGACTACACGGGTACGTGAGTGGGCATGGTTGTAGTCCTCCTCATGCTGGTCCCGTGGGTTCCGGACTGGTGTGAGGAGCCATCTCTTCAGTGGATATCCGGCATCACCTGTATGTGGACGATAAACGAATTATGTGGAATGCCATTGCTACGTACGCACCCCCCCCCCTTCCTGCCAGGTCATTGCCGCATCACATACCCCACATCATCATGCATGAAATGAGACTCACCGAGTAGCCAGGATCTGTTCCCTGCGTGTCGCTCCATGTAGCGTGGTATTGTAGAGTTCCTCAAGACCATAGAATCATGGGTTGATCCAGGGAATCGGGCACAACAATGTGTAATGATCCTGTTGGAGTCACACACCATTTGTACATTCAGTGAATGAAATTGTTTTCGGTTGCGGTACTGGGCCTCCATGGCATGTGGGACGACCAATTCCACATGGGTGCAGTCGATGGCACCAATGCAACCCGGTATGCCGCCAAGTGCATGGAATCCCACTTTTGTGTTGGTAATTTCCTGCTCCGAGCGTGGTAGAGAGATGTAGTCGTCTGCGTGCTGCAGGAGGGCATCGAGCACTTGCAATAGTGTCCGTGAGAACAGTGGCTGAGAAATGCCATGCAACTGTCCGACTGTGTGCTGGTAGGTGCCTGTGGCCAGGAAGTGGAGTACAGACACCACCTTCAGTAGGGGTGGGATGGCGGTTGGGCTATCTATCATGCTGACAAGGTCAGCCTGTGTCATGTCCACAATGGCGGCTATGGTGTCCCGGTCCAAACGGTAGAGGGTGTGGATCTGCTCATCAGTGAGGTTGAACGGATGTGCTCGGAGGCGTGGGATTGCGGGCTGCCTGCGTGGTGGTAGTGGCTGTGCTGGCAGCCCTTGCTGGCCCTGCCTTGCCCTCCTCCTCCTCCTGCGTCTCCTCCGTGCGGCCGGTTGTAGTTGGTGTTCGTCTTCTTCTTGGAGTTGGAGTACTTGCAGTGCTATCAGGTCCCCCAGGGCCAACATCGCGAGTCCTGCCGGTAGCATTTCGGAGTGGTTGTGGGAGGAGACTGGGCGTGCAATTTATGTGTTTTCAGGCTGTATGGCCTCCACCTG
Organism: Ambystoma mexicanum; assembly: GCF_040938575.1. Classification (NCBI taxonomy): domain Eukaryota; kingdom Metazoa; phylum Chordata; class Amphibia; order Caudata; family Ambystomatidae; genus Ambystoma; species Ambystoma mexicanum. The sequence continues at coordinate 271,107,773 of NC_090931.1, read as the reverse complement.
TGGTGATTCATTCCACCTGTGCAAGCTGCTCTCCCCTTTGGGCGAGCACGTCCCGCACACAACGCTGCAATTCGAGGAATGGCATCTTGCTATTGCAATTATGTATTAGTACCCGATGGCCGTGTAACATTGGTTGATATGTTCATTCGGCTATGGTCCCATTGTTTCACATGCATTCTTTGCAGTCGCGAACAGACTTGTGAAGGGTCAGTGGAACGTAGTACTCGAGTAACGGTGGACCCTCATGCATCACTGTACCGAGGTTCACCGACGGCCGGGGCCTCCCATTTGTGAGTGAAGGCAGTTGCCATTTTCACACACAGCCGCACTAGATGGATTAATTTGTGATTTCAAGCGGCCACAGATGCCTTTTCGACGTGATGTTGCAAATGAGGAATTCGAAGGGCGGCGCTTTCGGTCTTCAGCTAGCGGCGAGGAGATGCCCACAGGTCTGACTGCAAATATAACGTTCTATTGTTCAGTGTCCTTGGGACAGGGGCCATGGCGAGGATGCAATGATTGATATGAATAGTTTGGGATGCGCAATAGCGAAGTGGATGATGAGGCCGGACGTTCCCAAATACATGTTACTTCACAACACTGGAATTACGGGCTGGGGCACAGTGGATTTTGCAGGCTGCATAACGCACAGACTCAATGGAATTCTCACATGTTATGTGAGTATGGTAACAGGCGTTATCATTACGGGATGAGGGAATGATGAATGGATGCATGGGCAGATGATTTGATACGGTGTTTGCCATGTACAGGGCTTCTTGGAATCTGTCCGCCTCCCCTGCGCTATGTGATGCAGGGCTGCCATAGTGGGACCATCGTCTATCTGGCCTTGTTGAGCCCTCCCTGTCTCGACGCGCCTTCAGACACTTGTGTCCATGCACGTTACCAATCCCATCTGATGGATTCTGTTTTCACAGACGCATGCACAGGTACACTCGTTTGTGATGGTGTTTTCACCTCGATATGGATAGTTATGAGTCGCAAGTGGTTTTGGGGTGGTGATGATCCTTTGGAGTGGGCTAGCATGCATATGGCTGTGGATTTAGTGTGATCATTGAGGTGAGTTGTTCGGATGTAGTTCTGATGGCCATTCTTTTCTTTTTCTTTTCTTTTGGTTTACAGGTATCTCCTCCCCTTTTGCCACTGCCATCTGTATGCCACTCCTGCAGATGGGTTTTACTCCCGACACCTGCTGCTTCGTGTTAATCAGTGGAGCAGCATTACGATCTTATGGGACGATCGCCAATGGGCCACATGTCCTTACGCAGTACTAGTGGCTCGGAGCAACATTTCGGCCTTTCAGCTGGACTAGTGCCTCCCTATTGGGACGGCCCTGCGGTTCTAGGCGCTTCCATGTTGCCTTTTCGTACGGAATGTAGCCCCTGTGTACCATGAAGGAACAGGGCGTCACACAAGAAGTAGCTGGTCATTTCTTGCGGATGCAGCCCACAATGGTGAAATGTGTTTTGGAGTTCATGGCCTAATGGCTGTATGGGCTTGGTGAATTTGTTGTGCATTAAATTTCTATTCTGATATGGGCCGTGTAGCGTTCTTCTTTGCAAGTGATGTGGCATATTCCTATTTGGGGAGCGATGTATTGTGAGGAGATCTGCATTGGGTTCCAGCTTCGGAGTATAGTTGCGTGGTACTGTGCTGGGCGCGTTTGCCTACGAAGCCCAGTGAGGTCAGGGGTGAGGGCTGCCAATATGACTGTTTGGATGATGTCATGCTCAGGGGCGGGGGATTAGGTTTTGTGTAACAGATGCCGGTCAGCCAGGTGGATTGGTGGAATGATGTGATTATCGGAATATTGCTGGTCACAGGTGCCTGTGTTTGCGTGCGTTTCTTGGTGGGAGACTGGGGTCATGTCCATTGGTATAGCTTCTGTATTCGTGCCATCTGTGCCCTGCAGCTCCCATTGGCCCCTCTTGTGATTCTTTTGTTCGTTGGCATGCATGGGTGACTTGTACATTTCACTGGTTGCATTGTGACTTCGTTGCACCTACGGGGAGTTGTACTATGTGGCCAGGGAGCGGTGTACAGGCACTCAATGGGGCCGTTTACGGTTGATTCGCGATGCCGTACTTCTCACCATGGCGGAATGGTACTTTCCGCCGTGCTTGATGGCGTTAAGTACATGTCCGCTAGGGTCGGAATTCGCGTACCCTTGCGCCATGGTGCTGATTACGGTTTGGCATGGCGCGCGCGCGCGTACTTGGTGCAGTTAGCGTTGGCGTTCACTACGGTGTCGCTAATGGCATCGTACTTTACGGTGACGGGTCATAGTCGCACCGAGCGCTATTCGATGGCGGTATTGCATTTCCGCCATCGTTTTTCGATTTCCGCCAGGGTCGTAATGAGGGCCATTGTGTTTTATGATGTTATAGAGCTTTTATACAGGGCCAATCACTGCCATAATGGACCTGTGGCACTGGCACCTTGTCTGAAACATGGGCGTATTGTGCCCTTGCTTGGGGTAACAGTTCGGCGGTCTTTGGAGGAAGAAGAAAGGGAAATGGGCAAAAGTGAGGACGGACAGAAGCGGGAATAGGAAAGAGACACATAGAACTGAGACAGTGGGAAGATACTGTGCTGAAGTATTCTCATATGACAGCTATTGCCATCATCAATTAGGTATTGCCATCATTTAGTAAGGTACTCGCATCACTGAAGGGCTTTGGCATCAGACTATGCCGGGCACTCACACCTTTTGAGAGTTTTTGCATGAGACACCCACAGTATCAACTACTATAATTTGCCAGGCACTGCTGTCATTGACCTAGGTTGACATTATATGACCAGGCACTTCACTAATTGACTATTTATTTGCTTTGGAACTACCCTCATATGCCAGGGACTGGCATCATATGCCTGTGCACTTCGACAAGGTCAATTTAGTTACCCCCCACGTTTAGGACACAGAGGGTCTCTGGCGTCAAGGGATACCTACCAGCAATGTGATGTGCTACCCAGAGGGAGTTAATAGGGGGATACTCAGAGCCCCTTCATGTTGCCCAATCACTCCTATTGAAAACACTCAGAATTAGAAATGGTGCCAGGATTCCAATCTAAGCATCAGCTCTCCAGAGAGGGTTTGTCATTTGTTCCAACTCCCAAGTTGCCCGGTGCCTCTCCAGTTAGTTACACATAAGCCTGCAAGTGTTATAGCGCGGGGAAGCTGTGCAGGTGTGTCTGAGTAAAACTCACAAAAATATTTTCGGGCCACCCCTCCCACCTACAAGGTTATCGTACAGAATAATAAGGAATCCCAAGACAGGTAAGGTGTGGAAAATTAGGCTGTAAGCTTTATTGCACAATAAGCTATGCATGAAAAACCAAACCAAGATAATATCCGACCTAGTGAAAACATTTTGGGGAACATGGGATCAGGTGAGCGGGGGCCTTGCTCCATCATAGGGCCACTCAAGCCTGGCCCCTGCTGCCACCCTGAGGGGGTATACGGCCCCTCAGATCACCCCAAAATATTCCCTATCAGCATCCTCTTTCTGCCACCAAAGTCCAAAAAATGTTCCTTGTGAAAATCTTCATTCCTTCTATTGATAAATGTAGCCTGTCGATGAGAAATAATAAAGTAATAGCCCCATGTTTGATGAACTTGAGGCCTGTGTATGTGCAGATATTTCCTAATGCCTGGCTTAATTTTCTTCTTGACATTTCTACAGCTTTATTAGATTCTACTCCTTGCCAATGCTGCCTGGGCAGTATTTCAGACGGTATTAGCCTATTTGACCTAAAACATTTGACCTTTTGACCAAATTGACCTTTTCTGAGTGGTCCAAATTGACCCTTTTTGCATCTGGTCCAAATTGGCCTTTTTCTTTTATGTCAAATAGGTTCATTTTTTTTTATTGTAACAATTAGTTTTATCAAACAAACTTTAATTAAAAACAAATTACAAACAAATCTCTTACAATTGTAACAACCAACGAGGCACCTGAGCCCTTTTTCGTCTATGTTGAAGGCTACTCTATTCGTTATCCTAAAAGTAGTTTGTGTTCCAGAATCTTTTCAAGTAAGTCAACCACTGCACAGATTAAAGCAACATCATTTCCGGATAATAAAGTAAACCACCACTCCTCAATATGTTCACAATCAGGTTCAAATCTTTAAAAAAAAAAGATTGATGGGTGGATAATTCGCAACACTCAGTAATCAGATGTTTTAAATATTCTGTTGACAATGTTCAGAACCTACATAGATTATCTTTTGTGTCTTTATCATGTTTCATCCACATCATCTCTTTTGTTTTATATGCATTCATGCGAACCCTCAAAAACGTATTATGATGTAGCCTTGATGGGAATCTTTCAAGATATTTTGGTAATTTGTCTAAACTATTACTTGCTACACCTGTATAAAGAGAAGTCAACATAGTGTCCTGCACTTCATTATTCTTTATCCAATTCCACTGTCGTAGCTTCTGATAGATTTGTTAATTTGTACTCCCAAATAGCGGATAACTAAGACAGACTCAATTGTTTCACCAGCTGCTGTCCATTTTAAGGATTTGATATTGGTTTGCTGTTTTGTACCAAATGTTATGATCTTAGATTTTCCAGCATTAATTGCGAGATCATTGGCTTGTAAAAAATGTTCCTTGTGAAAATCTTCATTCCTTCTATTGATAAATGTAGCCTGTCGATGAGAAATAATAAAGTAATAGCCCCATGTTTGATGAACTTGAGGCCTGTGTATGTGCAGATATTTCCTAATGCCTGGCTTAATTTTCTTCTTGACATTTCTACAGCTTTATTAGATTCTACTCCTTGCCAATGCTGCCTGGGCAGTATTTCAGACGGTATTAGCCTATTTGACCTAAAACATTTGACCTTTTGACCAAATTGACCTTTTCTGAGTGGTCCAAATTGACCCTTTTTGCATCTGGTCCAAATTGGCCCACTAAGTTGGTCAATAGTCGTTGAAAGCCGATCTCGGTTTGATCAAACAATACAATGTCATCAGCGTAGAAAGCCCAGCTGATCTGTTAGCCATTAAGCTTCGGTGGAAAACAATGAAATTTGTTCAAAGCCTCTGCAATGTCAGAGATATAGAGTTCAAACAATAGTGCTGCCAAGGGCAGTCTTGCTTTACACCTTTTGTTGTTAATACTTCATTCGTCAGAAGACCACTACCATCGATACGCACTCTAATAGATGTTTTGTTATGTAGTGCCATCAATGGATGAAGTAAGGATGGCGGCAAGACCTTGCTGATAAACAAGAGTTTTGCACGATTGATGGTATCAAAAGCCTGTCGCATGTCAACAAAGGCCATGAACAATTCTTTTATGAGACTTCATGGCTTCAAGTTTCAAAATAATTACAATTAGTAAATTTACTTCAGTCCCGACTTCTTTGGTAAATCCTGTTTGACGGCAATCCATCAGGCCATTTTTGATTGCCCAAGCAGTAATTTTACATTGTAAACAAGTGGCAAAGATCTTACCTATTATATCCAATAGGGCAATACGGCAATAGTTTACAGGATCTTTCCTATTGCCTTTTTTGAATATAGGGATAATTACTGCTTAGTTTCCTAGAAGTCGAAATTTCCTTTGAAATTGATATGAGGAAGAAAAGCTCCTCAATAAATTCAGCCCATGATTCTTTTTTTGCCTTTAGCATTATGTTGGTCAGCCCATCGAGACCTGCAACACAAGAGTTTTTTAGTTGTTGAATCATTGTTACAATATTATCTCGGGCACCGTACAAACTGGAATATCTAACTCAATACGCTCCTGTCCATCATTAAAGACACCTTTAAAGTGGTCTTCCCAAACTAACGAAGAGATCCCATTGACTAATCTTGCCTCTTGACTTGTATTCCTATTAAGAATTTTCCACATTTCTCTGGAATTATGTTGGATAATCAATTTAAGCATGAGTTCTGCATGTTCTTAATCTCTTATTATTTTAAAAGACTTAAGCCAATTACGATATTTCATTTTGCATTTCTTAATGGCTAAAGACATATCACCTACACAGCTTTTCTTTTTTAAGTGTCTGATATTGTTATTCATTATTTTTTCTCAAGGCTTACCAGAGCACTAAAGACAGATATCTTTGGTTCTGACTGGAACTTTATCATAGGCTTTTTTGTGCAATATTGAAGGAGTAAAGGTGAGTAGTTTATTCTTGAGGATATAGAACTCGAGCCCTATTTTAACCTTTGTCTCAACGTGTGACGATCATTCATTCTTTGTCTATTGCCCCCTTGATTTATTTCCACTAGCCAGATGTAGTCCTTCCCAGTGTAAACCCGTTGCAATGACCAAGTTAATTCTAGTAAATGATGATCACTATTAGATGTATTGTTTTTCAAACTGTTGATTTCTGACCAAGATGATGATGCAATCCAAATATAGTCCAATGTTTAATGGTTTAGATCTCTTTGCCAGGTATTACCGGCAGGAATATCGCCTTTAGCTGAACCATTTAGCATCTCACAATTTCTAGCTTTCAACGCCTGCATCCTCATATCACCTCTTGAGGCAACTGTACAGGAATCATATGACCTTGTTTGCAGGGATTCAAACCAGGAAAAATTTAATCTCTACAAATTATTATTGCAAGTTCTAGACATGATGTTAAACCGGGGTCAATTATGGAGATCACTGCTTTAATGAAACCAGCTGTCGAGATCATAGCTGGATTCCAGTATGTATTTATCATTAGTAGATATTTCATCTGTTCTTTATGTGAGGTTGTCAGATTGAACAGTGTCCCTTGCACAAAAATATTTGGGTTAAAGATTTGCTTTACTGCCCACCCATAGGAGTTGTTCACCATTGTTAGAAGACCAGAGAAAGGACGTCCCTGGATGTTTTTCCCTGCCTCATTTAGCAAAATGGTGTAGCCCTCTTTTACTGGAGTCTCCCACAGCCAGGTTTCTTGCAGGAAAATCACAAACTTATTAGACAATGGAAGTGGGAAGTCTTGGAACAGATGATGGAAACCTCTAGTATTCCAAGATATTATCCCACATAGTTCTTCTCCAATTGGTGGCACTAGTTATGCTTGATTGTCATTATGATAACCTGCCCTCTTGGCGTTTGGCTCTTTGTCCCTTTAACGAAATTCAGTTGGTGACCTAGGCGATTTCAAATTAAATAGATGCCTTAACGCCTCACGTCGTAGTTCGTTAGATGATTTAAATCCATTAGCCTGCAATGATGTATCATCCAATGATTTTACCTGACCCCTCTCAACCTGAATGTCGAAGCCATATGATAAAATCTCGTCCTCTGCAGCTAGTAGTATTTTTTCAACTGCTGGTGATCTTATATGTAAGAACACTTTGTCAGCCGAATCTTCTGAAATGTATTCAACAATCACTATATCATCTGAAGTGATTGTGCGTAGTGATAGTATATTATGCAATAGCCTCATCACATTTCTTCTGTTAAGGTTAACATCTTTATCTTCTGAGAACAAATTCTCCACCTGGCTCTTCCACGCCGCAGGCTATGTTCTTCTGGTCGCCTTCGGCAGGATCTTGATTGTGAAGCTTTATGATTGTTCAATTGAGCAGACGTCATTTTAGGATTTAAATTTGTTGTCATTTTTCTAGCCACCTTCAGAGCTGAAACTTGAGAAGTTGATGCAACTGCCTTGAAGGTTAAAGTGGCATCCTTAGAAGGAACTGATTGCAGTACACTGGCTTTTTGCTTGCTAGCAACTGTTTCATTAATCAGGCGATCATCATTGCCTAAATCAAAATTCAATCTTAAATCCTGTTTATTAGTGGTGCTATGTTCCATTCTTGTAGAGCCTTTTGAGCTCTTAGAATTGTCTGAATCAATGGAGTAGGTAGAGAATTCGCATATCTCCAAAGAGCCATCATGTGCCTCACTTATCTGTGCCTCCACTCTAAAAGGGCCCGCTTGTTAGGATTTTGTTTTGGAGATTTTACCTGCTGGTCTCCACGAGATACATCTTCCGTTGATTTTAAATTTGCAGCTGAATGATCTCATGATTTTTTCATCTCTTGTTTCTCAAAAAGGCCAAGTTTTTGTGAAGTTCACAGATTTCTGACAAATTGCTTCACATTTGCAGGATTCTTCCTTCATGCATTTTTGCCAATTTTGATTAAAGCATCTACTGGGTTTTTTGAATTCAAATATGATTTCGTTGGATTTGTAGATGGTAGTGTTTTAGCAGATCCTGAACAAATTCCAAAAGTCAATTGCTTTGCATTACTAGAAACTGCATTTGAAGCAATCACCTTATTTGACAATACCAGAATCTGACGCCATAGGGATATTAGAACTATTGCATTCCACAGTTTTTTCTAATGATGTCAAATTCAAATCAGTTAATCCAAGGTTAGAGACAACACAACTAACCGGTTCTTTGTCTCTTAAAATACTTTGGGTCGTCACCTGAGCAATTTGTTGCTGAAGCTCAGTCAACATTTTGAGGCCGATTCATGGAATAATTGTGCGCTGAAATTTGTGGTGCAAGCATGTAAAAGGTGGCGCACGTGTGCGAATCACACACGTGCGATTCATGGAAGGCCCTGTGCGTGTTTTTCCCCGGATGCGCGCCAAATCCGCAGTTACCTTACACGTCATTGCAACTTTCCAAACGCGTGCGCGACAGGAACGGGGAATGCACACAACTTCTCGCGCACACCCCTAAAAAGGGTGCGGAACACAGGGAATGGGGAACAACACGTGAAAATGTAGGCATAAGGTGGGAAGAACCGCTGGGAAACACACGCAACGCCCACACGCTAGTGAACAACATGTATTCATGGAATCGAATAGGGGAAACTCACACACAACAAAACACATGCACACACACAAATACGTCTGCCACGCGAAAGCAGGTGGAAGTGCCCGCGCGCAGCATAAAAGTGCGCGCAAAAAAACAAACAAGCATATACAGCTACGATAAATGCCCCATTCCTCGCAGCAGTGATCGTGGGACACCGCAGGAGGAGGAGAATAGCCAGGCCCTGCATTTTTTGCCCAGGATCAGCCTTTTTGGGATGCCTGATGACGAGGTCTATGGCAGGTATAGGTTTCCACCTAATATCTTCCTATACCTGGTCACTGAGTGGGAGGATGAACTCACATCACCCACCCTGTGCTCCCAAGCATTGAGCCCCTTGGAGAATGTGCTTAATGTACTGCATTTTTTGGCTACTGGGTCATTTCAGTGGACAACTGCCAAAGTGGGGGGCGTCTCACAGCCCATGCATTCATGTTGCCTACACCAGGTGTTGGCAATCATCACTGTGCGCCCCTCAGTCCGCAGGCACATATACATGCCCAGAACACTGCAGAAAGGCAGGCCGTGGTCCAGGACTTCTACAGGGTGGCACACTTCCCCAAAATGCTTGGTGCCATTGATTGCACCCATGTGGCACTACGTCCACCTAGGGCCACTGAAAACATCTACCGCAACCGCAAGAACTGGCATTCCATCAACGTGCAGGTTGTATGCAATGCCAAGGGAATCATCACCTTTGTCCATGCAAACTATCCAGGGTCCACCCATGACAGTTTCATATAGAGAATGTCCACCCTGAGCCGGGCCCTGGAAGCTGGGAAGCATGGCGACACATGGCTCATAGGTGAGTACAAATGCCTGTGCACATGCATGCATGTCACACACAGACAAATGCACAAGCCCAACTAATGACAACCATTATCACCTTATCAGGGGACAGTTCCTACCCTCTGAGCACTTACATGATGAAGCCAATATGGAACCCCACCACACCACCCCAGGTAAGATACAACAAAGCCCATATTGCAACCAGGGCCATAGTGGAGTGCACATTCAGAGTGCTCAAGTCATGCTTCAGCTCCCTTGACCGCTCTGGCAGACAGCTACTATATGCACCCCCAGTAGTGTGCAGGATCATTGTGGCAGCATGTGGTCTGCACAATGTTGCAACACGGTGATGCGTACCGGTGAACATGGTGGTGCCCCCACATCCCCAACCACACGCACAGGCGCTGCGCATGGGAGGGAAAGGGCATGTGGCGAGACAGGCCGTACCCAGATTGTGGCCACATTTTTCATCTAAACTCCAACCCCTGCGGAGTGCACACAGGCCTGGCACATACCATGTGGCAATTGATGATGAGAAAGGGACAGTTACCTGTCACAACCTTACCACCCCCAGAATGTGTCCACGGAAGTGCCACATTGTGTTCATCCCTAGCTACTTAAACACAATCAATCCTGTGTGATCAAAAGGAACACATGGAAGGTGCATATCTCACCACCCTGCAAAACAGGGCATGAAAGTACTGGTATGCCACCCAAACCCTCCCAGCTCCTATTACCCCCGCCTGCCACACCATGCCATGGTATGCAATGCCAAAACCTCAAACCAAATGCACAACACATGACACAATTGTCATGAAGTGCCACGTGAGAAATGTTAATAGGCACCAGACAATCACACCTGACATGGAATCTGAAGAAATGACTGACCAAAACCTCACACCCTGAAAACTGTGGCACAAATGCATGCTGCCAGTGGTACAAGCAACAAAAGTCAGAATACCTGTTGTCATGCACATTGGACAATAGTAAACTGGCATTACAAACACCATGTGCTGCGTGTGTGTCCCCTGAAACACACTGCTCACCAGATAGCATAGTGAATGTGCATTGCGTTGGGGAAACCCCTTGAGCATCATGAAAAATAAGTACAATCTACAAAAAGTACCCTGTGATGCATGTACACGATCAATGAATTGGAAGTGAACATGGATTGTAGGGACGCAGCATGCCTGAGAAGGCAATCTGGGTGCACGTGTGTGCATGGTGTTGTCGTAGTTGGTGTAGGGGGGTGTTGGCTAAGTGTTTGTGTCAGTAGGGACATGCATTGAAAACATGCATGTGAAATGAAGTGAGCCTCAGTGTCCTGTACACAGCACATGTGAACATTGCCCTCAAGGACCCCCCTGTGTCTTAAACCACACCAATCCCCTGACACACTCAAAATCAAACCCAACATAGGATCAGCCATTGACCAGCAGAACATATCATGTACAGAGTACCCCACATTGACAATGGCAGACAGTGAGCAATCACTGATTGATTGATTGTAAATCCGTATACGGCCTACACACAAAGTGCATCAAAGCGCCTCAAGGAGGGAGGGAAGAAGGGACAATAACAGTACATTCCTACAAGTCCTTCAAACAGTCCAGAATGTGAAAATAACAATCAAATCAAAGTAGATAGTAGAAGTGCTTGTAACAATAAGGGAGATTCTAGGAAAAGAATGTGGGAAAACAAAACTAGCATCAACATTGCTATGTCTGACGCCAATAGTTGTAGTAAAAGAGTCACATAAGGAGGGGGGTGAGGGAAGAGGAGGGAAGAGGTGAGGAGAGTAACAAAACAAGTGACAAACAATGGAAGGTCGATGAACAATCAAGATGGTGCTGGGGAGGGGGAGAAGAAACACAGAAGGGGAAGGGGGAACAGATTAGCTGTAATCAGTGGTGGAGGGGCTGATGATAAAAGTGCCAAAATAAAACTTAAAAAGGTGAAGATGGGGGGTGGATGGACGGAGGCAGAGGGGGAAGTGTCTGCAAAGAACAAGCAGCTATGCATCACCATGCCTAATGGCAATTGGGGTAGTGCTGGAAAAAGACAGACAGAGGGCAAGGAGCGGGGAAAGGGTGGTGGAGAGGGTGAGGGAGGAGAGAAGGGAGGAGGGGGCCAAGGTGTAAAGGCAGGAAGGGGTAGAGGGGAAAGAAAGCACACACAGGGGGCAGCGGGAAAGAAGAGGGTGCAGAAGGGGAGGGGGGTGTGATGGTGAAGGGGGAGACAGAGGGAGACTGGCTACTGGCGGGGGCAGGTGGAGACTGGCGGGGGCAGGTGGTGACTGGCGGCGGGCAAGGGAGACAGGTGGAGACTGGTGGGGGCAGGTGGAGACAGGCGGGGGGCAGGGGTACAGGAGGATGATCAAGGGTGGGGTGCAATGGTGGACAGGGATAGACAGGGCTTCTGTTGTGGGCCTTTGGTAGTGGTGGCTGGCTCCAGCCTCCTGGTTTCCCGGATTGTCTCTAGGGTCAAGTGCAACCAATGGGAGGGGTGAGCAGGGCCAGGCCACAAACAGGACAGTCAAGTCAAAAGCAATGCGGCCATATTTCAAATGGCACAACAAAACACCAGGCAGGGCTGAAAGATGGCCAAAGCAGGGGAAGCAAGGAATTGGGGGTTGATGAAACACGTGGTCACAAGGATAACTCAGCATGCAGCGTTGATGTGGCATATCAAAATCACTGCAGGCCAAGTGTCCCAATGCAACCTTGTCAGCACACAGACCCCTCTCACCATCAGTGTGTGTTACACAGCCAAAGGGTGCATGGTACCGCCTACAGCAGGAAGTGCAAGAACATAGACAGTCAAGTCATAAAAAAATCACAAGCAACATGATTAAATGCTCAGTCAACAGAATACTCACCGCAATGAAGTGCAGACATGCGTTTGTGAAGCCATCCGGAATACCCAATAAGGGTATACACACAAGTAAGACTGCAGGCTAGCCACAGATATGACGGAAGCCCAATGCCCCTGTGTAAGATACTGTCACACTGAGCCATCCTTGTGAGCCCATGGAAAGGGCAAGCAGGAGTAGCATATGTGTCAGGACCCCATGCAAAACACATACACGAGCAAGCTTGAATAGGCCCTGATGGAACACAAAGTGCATGCCTTCAAATGCTACAAAGCACCACACTATCACATGAATGCACAATAGACAAATACGACCCAGGGGGTGGATTGGGAACCCAGGAGGGGGGAGGTACAGGGTGCACCTCAACACCCACATGTGTAGATGTTGAGATTAAACGAAAAAAACTCAATGGGCGCAGCGCCTGCACGGCCCGACCTATGTGGGAGATAGGTTGTTGTCGTCCACCTCTGGATGGAAATCAGAAGGTGGATGCGGCACAGTTGCCAGACCACACCTATCCGCAGCTTGCCCCTCAGCGGCAGCAAGCATGCGGGTCTGGTTAGCCAGGTCCTGCATGGCAATGACACGAAGGTCTGCATGCATTACCCCACATGTCACACGTGCGTCCTCCTGCAAGGACTCATGTGTAAGACTGAGTTCTGCCTGCATGCCCTCACATGTAGCGCCTCCCAGCTTGCATGGAGTACAGCTGAGATGATTTTTTCAAGCCGCTCCATCCTGTCTTCTGCCCGCCTACTCTCGCCCATCATGAGCACACCCAGAGTAGATCGGAGGGATCGTTGTTTTCGATCCTCAGGGCCTCACGGTGTGCCTCTGCCTGAGCAGCAAGTGCTTGATGCAGAGCCACCATTTCAGCAAGGCGCGCCCTGTCACAGGCTGCCATGCCCAGCCTGAGTGAGCGGCATGTGCACTGCATAGCCTGCTGCTGGAGCTCCACCTGCCTTTCAGGGGGGAGGATGGAACGGGCCACACCTTAAATACCTTGAGCCATCATCTCAACTGCTCCCCTGTTGCTATGCTATGGCATACATGGCATGCTCCCACTCAGTTGACCCCGGTGGCGCACGGCCACCGCGTTGCCGGACACTACACCTGTCGGGTCCAAGGAGCCGTGGTCCTTGCGGGGTCAATGCAAACAGCAGGGTTCATTTCTTCCTGGTCTTATTACTTTCCCAGCTTTACTCAATATTTACACATTTTGCATATTCTCATTATTTTACCACAAACTTATTTCAAGGAGGCGCTATCCAATTTTTATCGCCTCTTACCACACTTTATGTTCATTCTATCGTAGGGCTTGATTGCCTCTGTCTGTCTCTCTAACATTTTCTATGATTTATCCATTTATTTACTGTCTCAATGTTAGTCTATACAGGTAGGTTCTATTGTTTCCAACCAGATAACACCTACTGACCCTCCACATGTCTGTACTATATGAGGGCTTACCTATTAGAAGCAGGGCAATAGTTTCCCACTGCTATCCTTGCTTCAAAAGGTGTGGACTGTACTTTTACTGCAGGTCGCTGCGGCGCATCAATCTGTTTGGATAAAGTGTGGTAAGAGGCGATAAAAATTGGATAGCGCCTCCTTGAAATAAGTTTGTGGTAAAATAATGAGAATATGCAAAATGTGTAAATATTGAGTAAAGCTGGGAAAGTAATAAGACCAGGAAGAAATGCACCCTGCTGTTTGCATTGATAATGGAGGTGAAGTTGGTATAGATGTGATGTACGACGTGTTATGCACAAAAGAAAAGAAACCATGTTTTTAAGATTCAATGTTTGTTTGTTTTGTAGAAATGTTGAAATTGTGGCAAACTGACACGTGATGACACGTGTGAAAACCAGAACATGTATAAAGACTGAGTGCCCTGAAGATAGCACCAACAGGATATACAGAGCGGATGTATTTCTATGTAAATTTGTATGTTTAAGATCTATGTTGGTTCTAGAAACACATTCTTGAAGTGTCGGCACAGCCTTTTTGCCCACAGAAATCAGGGAGGGCATTAGTAACAGTGGTGTTTGAAATATATAAATACCCCATATTTAGGCATAGACAAGGTTTGTCAGCTTCTATGCTAATAGTGGAAAATCTATGCACAGATATATGTGGTTCACAATGAGTTTGGACCACAATGATGTGTTTTTTTAAAAACATTTTTTAAAATTTATTGTGAATGTGATGTGTTTTTTGATAAACATTAAAATATGTGTATATTTTTGATAAGTACATGGTTTTTCGCCCCTTTTGTTTGGTTAAGAGGCGAGCATGAGCAAGTGTATATGCATCTAGGGTGACTCATTCTGAACAGCAAGGGAAGGAAGCTGTATTGTGGGATCCTTTTGAATTTGTACATATGCAAAGCAGAAATGAGAGATGGCAACAAAGAGATGGCATGTAGCATAAGCATGGGGGAACACACAAATAGCCACAGCTGACAATCAACCAAACACACCATGACACATGTAACATGCACGTGCACGTGCAGCACTCAACAATCATTGATTATGCAGAGTACATGTGTCACAGGAGGCACCCACGCTAGTGCGTTTCTATACAGTGAAAGGAGGGACATGGGTGCTTACATGGCATGTCACTATCACACAGCAGCATTGTGTTTGCATGTTGAAGGGCTGAACTTGGCACAGGAGTGGGTGTGTGTGGTGCAGTGCATGTGTACCCCCTCAACTTCCAACATCAACACTTACGTAGTGATGTCAAAGTCCAAACAAGACGGAAGTGTAAGGGCAATTGCAGCCATCATGTGCAAATGGCATTCACTATGTTACATGGACACCTTGAAATCCCCACTCTCTGGGAATAGCAGGCAGGTACTGCATGGCAATGAAAGGTTCACCACAGAACTGTGCATTGGCAGACAGTGTTGGCATGCGTCTGTTGCATCTCGTCAGTCAAATGTCACTACAGCTAATGAGAAGTGGACATGATGCAGGAAAGATGAGGAACCATCAGTAGTACACCCATGCATGCAGAAGACACAACACCAGTTGAACAGAGGCAGGGGGCCTGTAACAGGGGAAGCCATGTGCACGAAACAGATGTGGGCACCCTGAAGTCGTGTGTGATGACACACAGGCCCACGGTGAGCATGAAATGGCTGTCCAAATAACTTGACACTTAGATCATCCTGGAGACATACTACAATGAGCAGGCGGTCAATGACACTTAGGGGCATACATGGAATGCACATGGAGCATGATTGTGCACACATGTGCACGGGGAGCCACTGCCATCAGCACAGTCAGAGTGAGAAACACTGCACCAAGGACAAAGGATGTATATGACATGATATGACATCTCATCAAGATTGCCCTCGTACACAAGTGGCTCATAGCGCAACCAAGCAAAGGGAGAAAAGAAAATGAAAACAACGATCTTACTGGGCACAGTGACATTGAGCACACGCAAGTGCATGGAGAAGAGAAAAAGGGGTAAAGTGCCTGGAAGTGAGAGAAGTGGAAAGTGCCGAACAGAGCAGACTAAAGAATGAAAATGAATTCTTCTGATAGAATAGGCATTGAAAAGGTGGTAGTGCAGCCGGCAAGTGGCAAGTGGCAAGTGCAAGATCATTTGGATAGGGCAAATCTGATAAGTGCAAAAGAAGAGTGGGGGACTGTAGGAGTACACGTACACGACCCATTGCAATAGGAGGCCTGGAGGCAGTGCAGCAGGGAGGCAGGGTGAGCTGGTACCTGGGCCCAAAGGACAGAGGCTGTCCAGGTGCACAGTGCAAAGAGAGAAAACAGTTCAGCTGGGGAGAAGAGGGACTAATGCAGGAGCAAATAGGAAGGTCCTGAGGTGCTTCCGGAAGCAGAGATGCTTCTCCTCAAGTTTCAATGTGGCAGGTAGGCTGTTCCAAAGGGAAGTCCCAGCCTTAGACACAGATCTGCCCCCAGCTTTTTTCTTCGATAAACGACTGTGGACTCCTCTGTGGAGTCCCCCAAGGGGCAAGCATGTCACCATTGCTGTTTAACATCTACTTGAGGCACTTATGCCTAGTTCTTGACCATATTAACACCTATTTCACTAACTATGCTGATGATACGCAGCTGGTATTTGTACTAAGTGGCGATTATCAGAAGGACAGTGAGCAACTCAACATGATTTATAATTACGTGGAGCAATGGATGGACACCAACTGGATGTGCCTTAATGGGAAAAAAACGGAGCTCATGATTTTTGGCTCATCATACGCCCGAGCTAAGTTACCTACATCCTACGTATCCTTTCAGATCAAAGACACACCTATACCAGTATTAGGCAAGGTCAAAACCCTTGGTATGCTGCTTGAAGCATCCTTAGGGGCAGAGGCCCAAGCACAATACGTTAAGAAAAACTGTGCTTACCACCTCCGCCTAATAAAAGCCATCAGACCCTTTTTATCAGAGGACAATTGCGCGACCATAGCTAGAGCCACCATCTTGTCGCGCCTCGACTAGGGCAATGCCTTACTCCTGGGTGCCTCCAAACGGTGCCTACAAAGCTACCAAGTTATACAGAACAACGCAGTAAGAACTGTCAAGCTTAAATCTAGAACAGAGCATATCAGCGACTCCAGAAGGGAGCTTCACTGGCTAAAAATTGAAGATAGGGTGCCCTTTAAGACCCTAACTATTGTTCATAAATGCATCCACGGAAAAGCACCAACATACCTAAAAACGAGGATCAGACCTTACGTCCCAAATAGAACACTGAGATCATCCCAACTCGGCAAAATTGTAACAGCACCACATAAACTTAAAAGCGGACTAGGCAGAGCCTTTCCGTCCCTCGCAGCCAATCTCTGGAACAATCTCCCGGACCAGCTAAGAATAGAGCCTAATTACATCCGTTTCCGCAAATCGCTAAAAACCCACATCTTCAAATAAATTACCACATGTCCAAATCCCAGCTGGAGTAATCTCTGTATGTTCATTCCCGTCTCTGCTGTCCGTTTTCCTGTCTGTCTGTCTATCGTGTTCTTATCTCTGCGCCCCGAGGCTCGCGAGCTACCGGCGCATTACAAATATTAAATA
The DNA here is from genome assembly GCF_040938575.1 of Ambystoma mexicanum. NCBI lineage: Eukaryota > Metazoa > Chordata > Amphibia > Caudata > Ambystomatidae > Ambystoma > Ambystoma mexicanum. Next base: position 271,090,239 of record NC_090931.1, on the reverse strand, counting down.
ATAATAATAAATAATAATAATAATGACTGACCGGGAGGGAATGTGAGGTAGAGGAGCAAAGGACTTGAGAGGGGAGGTATTGCAGAGGGATAGTTGAAGGTATTTTGGCCCCAGGCCCCAGAAATCCTTGTGCACAATGCAGAGTGTCTAAAATGTTATCCTTGCATCCACTGGTAGCCAATGAAGGGATTTCAGAGCTGGAGAGATAGGATCCCAGGGCGTGAGGCCAAGGACAATTCTTGCAGTCCTGTACTGGATTAGTGGTAGAGGGCAGAGAGTGGAGGCAGGTAGAATTCTGAAAGAGGCTGTCACAGTAGTCCAACCTTGAGACAACCAGAGCTTGAGAGACTGTGTGTAATATTTTCCGTTCAGTTTCTTTTCGATTCCAGTAATAATAATGTTTCCCTATAGACATGCACCCACTGACCTGATCCTGTAACCCGGACGTGTGGAATTTGAGAAGCCCCCCCGGGGGAATCCCTTCCTATCCCGTGATAGCTTACACCAGGAAGGAATAAACTCCCCAGGGAAACCCTCTGGGGAAGAAAACCCTGTCCGCCTCAGTTGTTGGAAGTCTTCTCTGTGAGCAGGTAAGGGCGAGTCTTTAACACATTTCCAGGTGACTGGATGCAGGTACCGTAAAGAAAAATAAGAAAGGCACAGATTAGAGAAAGGTAAGTATGTGCTTAAATACAGAGTAGAAGCGGATGTCAGTAGCCTAATAGTTACCAGTATAAGGAGGATTGTGATCTATATTGCCTCAAGATTGCATACGTTCGGATTGCATCTGTGGAACGTTGAGAGTGATGACTCGTGGATAACGTGATGTAACTTCGGAAGCCTAATATATATAAAAGGAAGCGTGAGGAGACTAGAAGGTAGAAAAGACGGGCAGGTAGTTCTAAATACCGAGAAGAGAAGGGTACCTGGCAGCAGATTCGAATCGAAGCAAAAGCCTTACGAACAACGCGGCTGGGAAATGAGTGAAACCGCTGACTCGAATCAATGTGTGTAAACTGTCCAACCTGGTGTGAATGGAAGTGGTTGTAGAAGACAGGAGAAGGTTTAGCAAGAAGTAAATGAGAATGCAAATAGTGGTAAGCCTAGAGACGAACTTACGAAGCGCTGACTGGGAAGAGTAGCAACGCACTCGAGCGTTGTGCCTGCCGCAAGATAACCGGATCTCTGCCGAGGAGGAGGAGCCTCCACAGCCAGCAACTCTTGCAAGACTGGAACACTGCCCTCGGACGGCGCCGCCATCTTGGGAGACAAAATGGCCGCCACCCGTGATTGGGACCAACGGCGCCACAATGACCATCTCCTTCTATGGAATATGACAGTATGCCCCCTCCAAAGAGCAGACGTACCCGGTTTGCCTGGATGAGAACGATGAAAGCGGCGAACCAGTTGTGGAGCATGAACGGCAGAAGCCGGTTCCTAGGACCGTTCAGCCGGCGAATACCCCCGCCAATCCACCAAGTACTGAAGACGGCCCCGGTGGTAACGGGAATCGCAAATGCCGGCAACTTCAAACTCCGGCCCCGAAGGAGTCGAAATAGGAGGAGGACGAGCCATCGGATGACGGGAAAAGCGATCCGCCACGTCCTGTTTAAGCTGAGAAACATGAAATACTGGGTGAATCCTGGACCAAGAAGGAGGAAGACGTAGACGATAGGCTGCCTCACCCAGACGTTGAAGCACAGGAAACGGACCAAAGTACTTAGGAGAAAGTTTGGAAGGCACCAGGTGTCGAGGAAGAAAACGAGAGGCCAACCACACCCTGTCCCCGGATGCAAAGACCGGAGCTGGAGAGCGTCTGCGATCAGCAAAACGTTTGATCCGTTCCTGAGTGTTCTGAAGAGAAGATAGAGCCATCTGGTGACCCCGCTGGATCTCCTGCAGCAGACAGACTACATCCGGGAAAGAAGACGCAGACGACCCCCCCCAGGGAAGCAGGTAGGATGGAATCCATAGGAACAGTGAAAAGGACTGGATCCCAATGATGTGTGATGCGCATTATTGTAAGCAAATTCAGCCAATGACAATAACTCCGTCCAATTGTCTTGAGATGCTGAAACATAGCATCTGAGGTAGCCCTCAAGGGTCTGATTCAATCGTTCCGTCTGCCCATTGGTTTGCGGATGGAAACCCGAGCTCAAGGCGCGGGTAACACCAAGCATCTTGCACAGTTGTTGCCAATATCTAGACGTGTACTGGGGACCTCTGTCCGAAACGATAGTATCTGGTAACCCGTGAACAGAAAAGATATGCGTAATAAAGATCCTTGCCATCTGTGCTGAGGTAGGTACTTTAGGCAAGGCCACGAAGTGGGCCATTTTAGTGAAATAGTCAATAGTGACCATAATGGTCGTACATCCTGCTGATTTAGGAAGGTCCACTACAAAGTCCGTGGAAATGATCTGCCATGGACGAATCGGCACGGGCATTCTCGTGAGTAAACCTAAGGGGGAACCTCGAGGCGCCTTTGATTGTAAACAGACGGTACAGGCAGCCACATATTGTTTAACATCTTCCACAAGACTAGGCCACCAGAAGTTGCGGCGGACCAGTTCCATAGTATTGTTGACTCCTCGATTACCAGCTATGAGTGAGTCATGACACATTGTAAGAACAGATTTTTGGAGTTCCGCTGAGGGTAAAAACAGTTTCTGATGTCGGTAAGCACAGTCCTGCAATACAGTGAGTCCCAGGGCCCGAAACAGGTCAGGGTTATCCTGTTGGAAAACCGACGTAGCTCTTGCTACGGACTGAAGAAAACTGGATATCACATGCACAAAACGAGCATTGGGAAATAAAGGTTCGGCCCGGAAATGAGCCCACTCAGTAGATTCCTTCCTAGATAAGGCATCAGCCTTTAAATTACTTTTGCCAGAAATGAAGGTAAACACGATCTCATATGGAGAGAAAAAATGAGCCCAACGGGCTTGTCTGCTATTGCGAGTTTGTGCATTCTGAAGGGCTCGAAGATTGTGGTGGTCAGTCCGAACCTCTACCGGAAATTGGGCTCCTAGCAGTAAATGTCGCCATTCCTCAAAAGCCCGTTTGATGGCAAGTAACTCCTTCTCAAGGACGGTATAGTTCAGTTCTGAAGGAGAAAGGGTCTTAGACACATACGCCACGGGACACTCCACCCCCTGATCATCTTCTTGAAGAAGGATAGCTCCAAGGGCAAAGTGGGAGGCATCCGATTCTACGATAAATCGCTTTCCCTGATCAGGAGAGAGTAGAATAGGCCCGGTCATGAAACAGTCTTTCAGGGAGGTGAAAGCTTCTTCTGCTTGTTTGGACCAATGGAATGGAACCCCTTTCTTGAGGAGAGCCGTTAACGGTAAGATGATCTCAGAGAATCTGGGAATAAATCGCCGATAGAAGTTGGCAAACCCCAGGAATCGCTGGATATCCTTAACGCAATTTGGAGAAGCCCAGTCCCGGATAGCAGAAACCTTCCGGGGATCCATAGAAACCCCCTGAGCGGATAGAATGAAGCCCAAATATGCCACACTGTCTTGATGAAACTCACACTTGTCCAGCTTACAGAACAAATGATTGTCTAGAAGGCGCTGTAGTACATCCGTAACATGACCAATGTGTTCAGTGGGAGTATTAGAAAACACCAAAATATCATCGAGATATACAATAACTGAATGCAGGAGAATGTCAGAGAATAAATGGTCCATAAAGCGCTGAAAAACTGCCGGAGCATTGGATAATCCAAAAGGCATCACGCGATACTCATAATGACCAAATGGCGTCCGAAAAGCCGTCTTCCACTCATCACCTGATTTGATGCGGATGAGATGGTAGGCTCCTCGTAGATCTAGCTTGGTAAAAATCCTGGCTCCTTTTATGGCTTCAAGGATGTCAGCTATTAGGGGCATCGGATAACGATCAGGAACCGTAATCCTGTTCAATCCGCGATATAGTCTATGCAAGGTCGGAGTTCAGCAGAGTCTTTTTTGGGAATAAAAAACAAGGAAGCCCCAGCAGGGGAGGTGGATTCGGCAATGAGACCATTGTGCATATTCTTGCGAAGATACTCTTTAAGAACCTCCTTTTCTCTCGCGGATAGCACGTACAAGCGACCAAATGGGATAGGGAGGTCCGGAAGTAGATCAATGGCACAATCATCCCTACGATGAGGTGGCAGTTCAGCATATTCAGTATTAGAAAATACTTTATGGAAAGATTGATAAGGTTCAGGAATCCCCTGAATCTGATTTAGCACAGTGGTTCTTAATCCCTCCCCTTCGCGTGAGGAGGCAGAAAGTAGTTCACCAGTACCACGAATAAAACAATGAGCTTGACAGTGCACAGAACCCAGAAAAAATGTTCCCGCTGACCAATTGATGTAGGGGTTGTGCACTCTAAGCCAAGGTAAACCCAATATCACAGGATAATGGGCAGTCCGGATAATGTCTAACGTGATGACTTCCCTATGATTAGCAATAGACATCTGTAAAGGAACTGTCTGCTCCTTAATGGGACCTGAGACCAGCGGACTCCCATCAACTGATTCAACAGGAATAGCCATAGATTTGGAAGAACGGGGAATTCTAAATTGGGTCGCCCAAATGTCATCAATAAAATTGCCTGCTGCCCCGCAATCCACCAATGCGGGAACCTCCACCAATCCCAAGGAATCACAAGAAAAAGTAACCTTTAGAACCAACATAGAGGTGTCAGGGACGTCAGTACCATTGGATGTAATGGAGGAAGAAGGGGAACCGCTCACTGATTCCCTAACCGCGGTTCCCCTGACGGTCGGGTTCGAGCGTTTCCCTGCTTCCGAGAGAGAATTATCGGACAATTTTGTAAAGAATGCTCCTTGGAACCACAGTACATACATAGCCCTAAGGTGCGACGTCGAAGCCGCTCCTCAGTGGACAAAGGACCCCGAGCAGCTCCTATTTGCATTGGTTCGTCAGAGAAGTTTCCCTTGGGGGAGACCATTGACTTTTCAGGCTGAGACCTAAAATTCTTTTGCCGTCTCTTTTCCTGACGTCTTTCCAAAATTCTATAGTCCATCTGCATAACCATGGATATTAATTCGGCCAAATTAGGTGGGCGAGGAACTCTAGAGACCTCATCCTTTAGCTCCTCATTCAAGCCCCGTCTAAAAAGCGTAATCAAGGCGTCATCTGCCCAAGACGTGCCTGCTGCCAATTGTTTGAAACGGGTAATATAAACCAAGAGATCCAAAGAACCCTGATGGAAGTCTAATAGTTGTTCTTGAGCTGATACTGTGACCTCCTGCCTCCCGAACATGGTCTTAAGGCTATTCACAAAGGCGGGATATGAATCTAGAATTGGATTGTTTGAAGTGACTAAAGGGGTAGCCCAGGCGAGAGCGGGACCGGTAAGGTGAGCAATCATGTGTCCCACCTTATCCCTATCAGTGTGAAAGAATGCCGTCTTAAACGTAAACTGCACTGTGCAAGACTCTAAAAACTCTCTCAACTTATGCGGGTCTCCATCAAAGCGTCCCCCTGGTAAAGGTCCAGGAGGTAGCTCGGAACAGCTAGGAGACCTCCCCATGTGTTGCCGTAACACCGCATTCTCTTGCTTAAGTGCCTGTACTTCGGCCGTTAGTGACTGGACCGCCGCCAATAATTGTTGTTGTTGAGCCGGATCCATTTCAGTGTCAGCGTAAGGGAAAGAACAATTATGCCTGGAAACCGAATGGAAGTAAAAATAAAAGAGACTAAGATAATCTCTATATATATATATTTTTTCCTTTTTTGGGCGTTGCTAACTGTAATATTTTCCGTTCAGTTTCTTTTCGATTCCAGTAATAATAATGTTTCCCTATAGACATGCACCCACTGACCTGATCCTGTAACCCGGACGTGTGGAATTTGAGAAGCCCCCCCGGGGGAATCCCTTCCTATCCCGTGATAGCTTACACCAGGAAGGAATGAACTCCCCAGGGAAACCCTCTGGGGAAGAAAACCCTGTCCGCCTCAGTTGTTGGAAGTCTTCTCTGTGAGCAGGTAAGGGCGAGTCTTTAACACATTTCCAGGTGACTGGATGCAGGTACCGTAAAGAAAAATAAGAAAGGCACAGATTAGAGAAAGGTAAGTATGTGCTTAAATACAGAGTAGAAGCGGATGTCAGTAGCCTAATAGTTACCAGTATAAGGAGGATTGTGATCTATATTGCCTCAAGATTGCATACGTTCGGATTGCATCTGTGGAACGTTGAGAGTGATGACTCGTGGATAACGTGATGTAACTTCGGAAGCCTAATATATATAAAAGGAAGCGTGAGGAGACTAGAAGGTAGAAAAGACGGGCAGGTAGTTCTAAATACCGAGAAGAGAAGGGTACCTGGCAGCAGATTCGAATCGAAGCAAAAGCCTTACGAACAACGCGGCTGGGAAATGAGTGAAACCGCTGACTCGAATCAATGTGTGTAAACTGTCCAACCTGGTGTGAATGGAAGTGGTTGTAGAAGACAGGAGAAGGTTTAGCAAGAAGTAAATGAGAATGCAAAAAATGGTAAGCCTAGAGACGAACTTACGAAGCGCTGACTGGGAAGAGTAGCAACGCACTCGAGCGTTGTGCCTGCCGCAAGATAACCGGATCTCTGCCGAGGAGGAGGAGCCTCCACAGCCAGCAACTCTTGCAAGACTGGAACACTGCCCTCGGACGGCGCTGCCATCTTGGGAGACAAAATGGCCGCCACCCGTGATTGGGACCAACGGCGCCACAATGACCATCTCCTTCTATGGAATATGACACTGTGAGCTTGTAGGTGAACGAGAGGAAAGGCAGAGTACCCCTGAGGAGATGAAGCAAGAAGTTAAAATCTCAAGAGACGTCAGAAATGTGTGCGTAGAAGGAATGTGTGGAGTCAAAGGTGACCCCGAGGTTGTTGGCCTTGCCGGTAGGGGTAGGAAGAGGGCCAAGGGAGCCGGCTAGAGAGTGAGGGAAAAGTATGGTGAAGGTGTACCGATGAGGAGGATGTCAATCTTGTTGGCATTCAGACAGAGCTCGTTGGCAGTACACCAATTTCAAATGGCAATTAGGCAATCAGAAATGAGGGAGGGAGAGGAGGCAGCCGAGGGAGGCCTGAAAATGAGTTGAGTGTCATCAGCATAGCACTGGAAGTTGTAGCAGAAAATGGAAATGCAGTAGGCAAGAGCTGCCAGGTAATGTTTGAAAAGCCAGGCCGAGAGGTCAGACCCCTGGTGAACACCACAGGTAGAGAAGGAGATTGATGTAAGGAAGGACCTTAGTGGTAGCTGGGAGGGTCACACACGCCAAACACCCATGTCATTGATTAACACGCATCAGTACTCACCGGATGATGCATCATAATCCATCCTCTCTCCCACTCCATAGATTAGTGCTGCCGGGATGAACTCTGCAGCGATCTCCTCCTGCTGAATGAGTTCATCGTCCTCTGGTGCTGGCCCACCACCAGTCACCTGAGACATGGCATAATTGGAGGCACGCTTTTGTTTTGCACAGAGTCCTGAGCCATGCGCACCTGGAATCCCATGGGAAGTCACACCATCCACAATATGCTGCCAGTGGACCCAAACCTGGGCAGGTGTTGTATGGCACTGTGGGCCCGCAAGCATATCGCGTTTGTGTGCCGACACATAGTCCACAAGGAAGTCCAGTTCCTGCTTGCCGAAAGGCCGCTTCCTGAGCGTGCCGGAGGCCGGAGCCATGTCTGGGGTCCCAGCCTCTTGCGCAGGAGCACGCTTCCACCTTTTGGGCGGTGGTTCTGACCCTGACTGGCCAATGTGGCCCTGATCAGTGGGGGCAGTGGCACTGGTGGACTGGACCAAGGGAGTGGGTGTTGGGATGAGAATGGTAGGTCTGGCTTGGGTCTGACTCACTGCCAGGGTGGTGTTGGCTGCATCAGCCCATGCAGTTACCACCACCCGGCTGCTTGGGGCAGCAGATGTCATAACTGCCCCAGATACGTGTGACCCGGTCACAGCTACACTGGACACATGTGACCCGTACCTCCTGACAAGATGGAAATCGTCCTGAGAGTCCTCATCATGCAACGTAACATGCGCTGCCCGACCCTGAGCCTGGGTGGTGGTCCCCACAGTTGCACCTGCGGCTACCACCACTGGTGGGCCCGTGACAGCAGATGAAAGTTGCTGTTGGGTAATATGGGCACCAGGTTGTGATGCAACCGCTACATCTCCAGAAGCCACAGGGGATGGTGGCATGGCTGCACCAGCACGTGGCTGTGCATCCTGCCCCAGTGGGGCATCCATGCCTCTTCCCTCTCTGTAGCCACCCTGGCCATCCTGGACTCCCTGTCCCCCTTGGTCTCCACGCCCATGTGCCTGACCACGCACACCCCAGGGAGGACGCCCAACTTTGCCACACTTACCCTTTGGTAGCCTCCCAACCATGGCACAGATGGTAAATAGCCGATGGGAGGTGCACTCAACAATTGTCCTGGGCAATTGGGTTGAAGGGGGCAGGGTACTGGATGGAATAGGTACCCCTGTGCTCCTGCAATGCTGTCTGTGAACCCTCAGAAAAAATGACAGGTCGCGCAACGCCCAGGCACCCCCCAAAAAATAAAAAAATAAATAAAAGAGGACACATTTTTAAAAATGTAAAAAATACATTTAAAATTTAAAAGAACAATGTGCATCTGACACCGGTAGCCCACGTGCATGAAATAAACCTCCCGCAGTATGTTCTGGCACACAGAGACACTAAAAACACATACACGTGGAACACGCAGGCTATTATGACCTCAAAAACGGTACGCGATGCACAGGGGGAACCACAGTGGGAAAAATAGTGTGCGCGACTCACCATCTGCCTTGCGTGGAAAAGAAAAGGAAAAATACATGCGCTGTTGCGCGTAGGCAACACCCGCGCCAAATGAAGAGGTACGAACTTCAGACGCTGTGAAGTAATCACGTGTGAATCCCGAAGAGTAAACAGACATATCAGTCTCCACAAAAAGCACGTACAGCGAACTGCTTCCCTACTGGACCTTTAACCCGTGCTGAAGGCAACGCCTGTGTGTGTAACGTCACTGGCACATTTACGCGCTAAGGGCCTTTCCTCGAATTACACGCATTCACACACGGACGTGTTGTTTTTGCACGTGTGGATTCACTGTCCACCCATGCCGAGGGAAATGCCTGAGCGCATCACGTCACTAACGCGCTTACGCGCTAAAGCCCTTTCCTCAAATTATACGCTGATGTGCTGTTTTTTACATGCAAATTCACTCTGCATCAAGCTGGCCACGCGACAACACAAGGAAGACCACGCGCCTGCCCAGAAGGCCATGTTACTGCCCTCCAGAACGCCAAGACACCTCCCACGAGCCATCTGCTGCTGCATGCCTGCCTGCTGGCCACATGCCCTGCTATTTGGTGCCTGCACATCAGCCATCTGCAGGGGTCCAGTTGTTGCGACCACCCCTGCTGGAACAGAAGACTCCCGACTGCTGTTCCATCGCTCCACAGCCCAGCCCCACGACCCAGTTGCCCACCTACACCTGCCTCGGGGGTTGCCATGTCAGGGCAAACACCATCTGAGACCCCTGGCAACCCCCAGCCAGAGAGGCAGAGGGCTATCAGCTTCTCAGCCAGAGAGGTTGGCATCCTGGTGGAGCAAGTCCTGGGGCATTATGATGCCCTCTTCAGACGAACCTGCGCTGACAAGGAAGGACGGAAGAGGACCTGGTTGGACATCGTGGTTGCCATCAACATGGAGAGGGTGGCAACTAGCGACTTGAAACACGTCCAGAAGCGCTGGGAGGACTTCAGATCCAGGACCCTAAGAAGGCCTGGCACCTCTTGCGTGCAGCAGATGCAGGGGGGCGCCGTGTCCAACTTTCCATCGACCAGATGAGGGTCCTGAAACGCATCGACCCAGTGCTTCACCACCAGGTCCTGGAGAGGCAGACCCATCTGGAGTCGAGCGGTAAGTGTCCATGCGTATTCATTGGACACAGTGCATGTTGAGGTGTGCAAGGAGTGTGCAGCTTGGACATATGTCTGACATGACCCATGTATGGATGTGTATGTGCAGGGACATGCTCGTGCTGCATGTGAGTCCAGTCATGTGTGATGCACATCAATGGTGTATGTGTTCCAAAGCATGACGCACAACTGCATGTGGAGATGCACACATGTTAGCATTTCTGTGTATGTACTATGCCATGGTTGACACATGGATGCTGGTTCCACCTTCATGTATGTGCACGGCGTACATTTGCATGTGTGTGTTTGACATGTGTGCGACTGTGATATGCCATGGATGCATGTGACACAGACATGTAGGTACCCGATTGGCAGATGTGACATAGTTGCCGAAGGTTGCACTGTGACAGGTGGTGGAGATGTACAGATGCATGTCTGTCTGGTGGCGTGTGTGCATGTGTTTGGCACTCCCCATGTTGCTTGTGACGTCATGCCAACCTTCCGATGTTCATGCAGTTGTGTGTGTATGGATGCTGCTGCCTGCTGCACGATTCCCGTTAATTTGTGCATGTGTGTGGGTTCAAATGATATGAGTGTTGGGGAGTGTGATGCCATCTGTGAAGTTTGACACTGCCACTCATGTGCAACTGTCATGTGTGTATCAGACCATTGTACAGTGCCCTGATGCCTGTGTTCCATCTCTCCCTGTCTGCAGCATCAACTGATGAAGAGGGCGGAGACGGTGCTGTGGAGTACTGCGGCAGAGATCTCACCGCCAGCTGGAGACGCAAGGACCATCTCCCCCCCCAGGTACTGATATCTTCCGGGAGTGAGGAGTCCATGGCCACAGCTGCCGAGGGAAGGTCCAAGAGGCGGAGGTTGGAGGTGGACTCCTTGGCAGCAGTAGGTGCAGCTGAGCCCCCACAAGGACCCACGGAGGAAGATGGCATGGAGTCATCCAGGTTGGTGGGGGTTTGGTTGAGGAGGCTGTTGAAGCCCCATGCACGGGGCCTGGAAGGGGGGACTCCAATGGTGCTAGTGGTGCAGTCCAGGGGTAGGGACAGGAGGCAGCACAGGCTGCAGAGGAGGTGCCTGTGTGTAATCCTGTCCCCGATCCTGTGACTGCATCATCTGGCCCCAGCAGGGATGCCTTCGTCCAGACCCGTTTTCAGGGAGGGGATGCACAGACAACAACTGGCCTTCCTCTCCCTGCAGACGTGGCAATCCGTGACCGGATTGAGCCTGTCCTAGTTGGTGTGGCATTGCGCCAATGTGGTATTTAGGATGACGTGCAGGGTTCTCGTGAGGACAATGCAAGTCATTTTGAAAACCTGTTTGGCCGCGTCGCACTACTAGGACAGGTAGTCTGCACTGGGTTTCTCCGTGTGCTGGATTTTCTTGTAATTCTCACCCGCGTACCCAGGAATACATGTACACCACTCACACCAGCGAAATCGCATGTAATTCTCACTTGCCTACCCCGGAAAACACGTACCCTGCTCACGCCAGCGAAATCGTGTGTAATTCTCACTTGTGTACCCCCAAATTCATGCAGCAGTGTGGTGAGGAGCCACATGCACCTCCTGCAGCCAGCCCACACCACAGGGGTCCACCCTACACCCCTGTGCATGCCCTGCAGCCAGCCCATCACCCCTGGACATGCCCCACAGGCAGACCATCTCCCCTGGACATGCCTCGCAGGCAACTATCCACCCTCCCCATGCCCCGCAGGCAGACCATCCACCCTCCCCATGCCCCGCAGGAAGACCATCTCCACTGAACATGCCCTGCAGGCAGCCCATCCACCCTCCCCATGCCCCGCAGGCAGGCTATCCACCCTCCTCATGCCCCGCAGGCAGACCCTCCCCCCTGGACATGCCCCACAGGCAGACCATCCACCCTCCCCATGCCCCGCAGGCAGACATCCCCCCTGGGCATGCCCCGCAGGTAGCCTATCCACCCTCCTCATGCCCCGCATGCAGCCCATCCACCCTCCCCAATGCCCCACAGGCAGACCATCCACCCTCCCCATGCCCCGCTGGCAGCCCATCCCCCCTCCCCATGCCCCACAGGCAGACCATCCCCCCTGGACATGGTCCGCAGCCAGCCCACACCACAGGGGGGACTTTTTCCACGCTATTTGCCTGGCGTGAGCAGGGTACGCGCATTCTGAGGGGTGCGCAGGGAGTTTTACACATGATAGGCCTGGCGCGAGCGGGGGGCGCGTATTGTGAGGGGTGCACAGAGAGTTTTACACGCTTTTGGGCTGGCACAAGGGGGGTATGTGTATTCTGAGCGGTGCGCAGGAGCTTTACACACGATAGGCCTGGCACGAGCGGGTTGCACGTATTCTGAGGGGTGCGCAGGGAGTTTTACACGCGATTGGCCTGGCGCAAGCGGGGCAGGCATATTCCGAGGGGTGCGCAGGGAGTTGTACATGTGATTGGCCTGGCGCAAGTGGGGTACGTGTATTCCGAGGGGTGCACAGGGAGTTTTACATGTGAAAGGCCTGGCGCGAGCGGGGCATGTGTATTCCGAGGGGTGCACGGGGAGTTTTGCACGTGATAGCCCTGGCGCGAGTGGGGTACAGGAGTTTACACGTGATTGGGCTGGCTTGAGCGGGGTATGTATATTCCAAGGGGTGCGCGGGGAGTTTTACACATGATAGGCCTGGCGTGAGCGGGGTACAGGAGTTTACACATGATTGGGCTGGCGCAAGTAGGGTACGCATATTCCGAGGGGTGCGCGGGGAGTTTTACACGCAATTGGGTTGTCGCGTGAGGGCTAAGTGGCATTTTTAGCGCGATTTCATTGTTGCGGTGCTCTATGCTGGTCCACTGGCCTTTGCCCCAATGTATGGGATTTGTGCAGATGTTTTTGGCGCACAGGGTGGGCTTGGGGGCATAATTGGCACTGCTGCAGGTTCGCTGCACCACGCTGCACCACGGCTTGTCAGGGATGTTTGAATCCATGAATACGCGCTGCGTCAAAATGGGTTTTGGTGCACGCGGCTGGTGCAAGCTGGCGCACGTTCCCTCTGTGCGCCATCGGCGTGGCCACTTCTGCACTTGAATCCATGAATTACCCCATATAACTGTTGGAACAGACAATACTTGTGGAAGTTGCGTCGTATCAATTTTGTGGGAACCAACATCAGCCCTTGTAGATTGCAGAGAATTACAGTCACATTTCTTATGTTCGTTGTGCCATAGCCATTTCACACATTCAAGTATCGCATTCATTAGGGAAGTGTTATCCACATGTTCTCTAGTTACAATGTCACCTAAACGATAGTGCCATTGTGAGGAGATTTCAGCTTCTCTTTCTAGTCTTTTTTTGTAGAGCAACATTTATTTGCTCCATATTTTCCAATTTTGAGATTAAGTTGTTTAGTTGTGCACCTTGATCTTTTAAAGAATCATTAAAAGAATCATAGAACTTTACAAAAGGAATAAGTGCTAGTGACGTTGCTGCTAGCACGTTGTTGTGGATTTGGATCCCCTCAGCCACAGACAAGTTTGTTTTGTTGTTTTGATCTTGGACTGACTCCAAAGGTGATGTATGTTGCGGCATTTCTTGCGAATGTGCTGCTGAAGGCAACTGACATATATTAGTTTGTGTCATGGACTCATTAGTATCAACCATCCGCTTACTGGAGTGTCCAGACATTTTTACCTCGGGACAATATATTGACTTGTCACTTGAAGTCAGTCGTTTACTATTTGAAGTGCTGCATTGATCCAAAATCCGAGTATGACTTGTAGGAGTAGCCAAAGTAGACAAATTAGGCACCATATGGAGATCACAATCCTTTAGAGTGCGATTGCATGGAGTTGAAGTCTTGTCAGCAGCAGTTAATCAGTTTTTCTTTAATCATTGATAATCGGCAGTCAGTCGCTCAGTCAGACGTGCCTCTTGCCCAACCAAATCTATTTTTTAAGATTTATGGGGCGAAGATACGCGCCTTGAGAGTTTAGTCGGCTGAGTGGACATCGAGACTTGCGTCCGCTGTACATTTTCGATCGTTTGGACCCGGCTCACAAGTGCCTGATCAATTGCTCACTGCTACTGCCTGCGTTGATCTCGGGGCGTAGCACCACTTCATTGTGAGGCTTTCCATTTATCGCTTCACTCACATCGGTGAAGGTTGGAGAAATGACATTTGTGTGTGAGCTAGCACTTTAAGCTACACATGCACCAAGTCTTAATTGTGACTTTGTCGACATTGAAGTTGTGGAGCCTTTTTTTGTAAGCAGGGCATCATCTGTGCAATGTAAGGCATAAAACAGTTTCAGTTCTGTGTTGCTCTCAATCGGTACAATTGGAGGAACAAAAACAAAGTTGTTTTGACCAGTAGCATCTGATGATATTTGAATTTGCAACAACTCAGTATCAGTGATCTCAAAATGCGACTGAAACAAGGACGTGTTCAACTCAAATGCATTAACAACAGGAGCCTCTATGATGGAAGTACCGAGATTTTGTGCTTGTGTATATAAGCACTCCTCATTTGTGTCATGGACAGCAACAGAACCACATGCGTCTGCTGTGAGAAGTTACAAATTCATGCACCAGACTTGCGGGTGGCTCAACAGGTAGCACCTTTAAATATTTGACCTCTGACTCTCTCAAAATCCCATGCGACATTGCAGAGGCTTTTGCCAATGACGCTAGCGCAGGAACACGATGCAATACAATTTGGAAATGTTTTTGCGAAGTATAATGGCAATGAGAGACAGAGGCAATCACGTCTTCGCTTACCTCAGCAAGAACCAAGGACATTTTATTCATTTCCATTTCCGTGTTCAATGACGCATTAGAAGACGTGCCTCGACGCTCAAGTTCAAGCTGATTCCGCTGCTTCAGCCGCGTCTGTGGACCCATCATAATGCAGCCACAGTCTGTCAACACAGTTGCTCATTGTCCGTGGGTCCGGGATGGACTGGGGAAGACTGGGACTCTCCTCGGGACTCCATGCGGCGCTCGGCGCACGCCTACACCTTTTAAGGTAGAGTCAACAGAGTGAAAGTCAAAGTTAAAGATACAGTGGCCCAAAAAGCAGAACAATCACAAGTCGGTGCAGATCCTCTCACATCGACCTCTGGGGTAGACTGGGACTCTCCTCGGGACCAAGACCTATTTACCTGAACACGAGGTGTGGGGGTTCCGGGGGTGTCCCTCACTCCTCATGTTCATGTAAGTAGGTCAAAAGTGGGTTACGGGGGGTGTCCCCCGCATCCTTAACAATGGAGGCCAATTTGGTTAAAAGGTCAAATGTTTTTAGGTCAAATTGCCGAGAACAATTTTAAAAAGGTCAAACATACCCAAACCTTTCAGACATAATGACCTCTGTCTGTTTCCAACATTGTGCAATCCTCCTGAGTGAAGTACATATTTCTGTCAACAGCACTGTCCTTCCCCACTGTGTCAGATCATTTCCCCCTAAGTGCATTATCAGGAAATCAGGGGGAGGGGTGCTGACCCCCAGTAGGTCTGCTAGTTTTTTGTGAAGTTCCCCCAGTTCGTGCCGGGCTTGCCCCACCAATAAGTGACAGTTCTCTGAAAGTGCAAGCGCTCCTGTGTGTCCTTCAGCCATCTTTTGTTCTTGCCACACGCCTACAATCCAAGCTGACTTAAATGGAAGTCTACCTGTAGGATGAAACAAGGGGCGGGGGGTCTGTTAGAATAAATATTTCCAGATGTATTTTTTATATACCCTGGATTTCCAACCCCCAATTCTCTTGATTGCTTTCTCCTCCAACCCTCCCATCCAGGCTGAGGTTGCTGCCCCAATCCTGAAAGAATGTGACCCAAATTTGGCTGGGTGCCATCCCACTGCCCTTATCACCTTCTTGAGTACCGTCATTAGCTGGAACCTGCTAGGGGCTGTGCCATTTTTATGCCTGAGGAGGTGTGCCCCGCCCCTGAGTGTTTGCAAAGGAAAGCTCTGGTGGTACAAATAGGGCAGTACTTTTTGTCATCAATGCAGTACAGGTTAATAATTCTCCTCTTTCCCGCCCGATCTATTTTGAATCTACTTAGTTTAATGACCATGTATTCTTTTCCCCAATTGATGTCAGACAGAGCTAGTCCCTCACCCGAAAGCATATTTTTTGCTGCTAATTCCCTCATTCTAAAAGTCCTGAAATAGTTTAACGTGAAGGCAGCCCTAAATAAAGCTGCTTCGTATGTATCGTTGCATACCTTGTGCAGGATATCTATTATGTTTTTTAGTTTCCCAACGTTTAGGGGGCGTCTAGTGTCCTTCTTCAACCCATCTAGTTAGTCCCACCCTTTTAATATATATAGTGTCAGTGCGATGTGTGTGTGTTCCACTCCCCGTGCCAGCTTACTGTAGTAAGCTACAGCCGCCAAATGCAAAGATGCCAACGCCTTCTTCTTGTTCTGCCAGAAGGCCCTTTACATAAAATCATTCACATGGTTTTCCTGTATTTCTCTCGTGTGTTTGACATTAGTTATCTTGCCAAATTCCTTGAGGCATTTGCTGTAAAGTTTTGCTGTCTTTTGTGCCAATGCATTTTTTGCCAGCTCTCCCAAAATGCCTGGGGTTTGATGACACAATCTTTTGCCTGCAGCACCCGTGCCTTGGGTGCGGTCATGTTCAGGCTTTCACCTTGCTCCTCCTTTCCTTTTGGGAGGCTGTGCAAAACTTTGTTTTATTCCATGATTGCCCACACTTCTCTTGGTACTGCTGTCTTCTGTGCCTGAGCTTGAGGGTTTAATGCTCTGAAACAATGAAACTGAAAACAGGACAGTGCGTCAGCAGCGTAATTTTCCTTGCCTGCAATGTGCTGTGCTTTAATTAAAATGTTGCACTTCAAGGTATGTTTGGTTATTTCCCTTAGACCCTTTAGTACTAGTTTACAGGTTGTGGAGCCTTTGTTTAATCTGTGCACAACAGCCAAGTTGTCGGACCAGGTGACTAGTTCTGTGTTGTTCAGTTGTCCCCCCATATGTAGATTGCCAGATTGGGGAATATTTCAAGAAATATGATATTTTTGGTCCAACCTCGTTCTCGCCAACTGTTTGGCCAGTGGCCTGAGCACCATTTGTTGCCAAAAGCATATTCCAAAACCCTTGCCCACTGAAGCGTCAATGAACAGGACCCTTCTGTCACTGTCATTTGTAGGCGTGTGCCATATGATTTTACCGTTACATTTTCTGAGGAATCCTTCCCATACTCCTAAATCCTTCCGGTTTGTGTCGCCCAGCCTTATGTGGTGGTGTTTTTTAGTTGCACCTCTCATTTTCATTTCTAGACCTCTTTGGAAAACCTGGCCCTGCCGCATAATCCTGGTTGCAAAGTTTAGTTTTCCTGCCAGTGACTGGATTTCTTTTAGTGTCGCTTTGCTTCTGCCTGAGATTTATTTGATTGATCGAAGTAGATCGGCCACTTTTTCCTTTGGTATGCGACAGTCTCCCTTTTGGGAATCAATTTCAATTCCTAAGAAAGACAGGACTTGTGTCGGGCCTACTGTTTTTTCCTTTGCCAGTGGACTCCCTAGCCCTGCCATGATTTTGCTGAATGTGTTGATTGCTGAGATGCCCTGCTTGGACCCTTCTGGTCCCGTGAAGATGAAATCATCCAAGTAATGTACCACTCTCACCCCTAGCAGTGACCTTTGAAGGGTCCATTGTAGGAAAGAACATACTTGTTCGAAATAAGCGAATGGAATTGTGCAGCCCATAGGAAGGCATTTGCCAAAGTAAAACTTTTGGTCAAAGTGGAAACAGAGCCACTGGAAGGCGCTCTCATGTACAGGCAACAACCCGAAAGCTGACTAAATGTCTGCTTTGGCCATTAATGCATTCTGACCTGTTAACCTTACCAGGTCAACCACATCTTGGAAGCAGCTGTAGGAGACTGCTGCTTCTGTGGCAAGGATCCCATCATTAAAGCAGGGGTGAAGATAAGTGATGGATCATCCTGAATTCCCATATTTCATTCTTGGGAACCAGCCCTAGTGGCGAGCCTATGAACTCTGTAAACGGAGATCTATCAAATGAGCCCTCTATCCTGCCTAATCCCAATTCTCTCTTTATTTTTTATCTAATTATTTCTGGGAGGGTCATGACGGATTTTATGTTGTTGGGGATGTTCTGTGAGCCATGACCCTCAAATGGGATTCTAAAGCCCTCTTTGAACCCCTTCTCTATGAATTCTATTGTTGCTGCATCCGGAAAGTGTTGCAACCATTGCATCAACTTGTCCAGTTTTACCGGCGAAGACCCCATTTTGAATTGAAAGTGTGATTTTTTTCTTCCGTATTATTGTGGCCTGACCGCAGGCCATGTTCTTGGTGCATCTCCGACTGCCTAGTTCTCCCCCACATGTGCTGCATTGATGTCTGAATTTACAGTCTTTTCCCCAACTGCAGAAACCTTTCTCAAAGTTCCAGCAGTATGCGGTTGTGTTGCCCCTTGGTCTCCCCGGGGTGGTGAGATGCTGCATAACTGTGGTTCTGTTGGCCGGATCTCTGCCCGCCTGGGGCAGATTTCCAAAAGGGGTGTCTAGACCTGTACTGTGGAGAGGTGCCTCTTTGGTTTCTTTGGGTACTTCGTTGTCTTGAGCCCCCACCCCCCTCTGTGGCCCTGAACCTCATTCCCCTGTTTATTATTATGTGTATTGTGCAAGGTATTCTCTTTCAAAACGTGAAACCTATATACCTTTGCATCCTCCTCTTCGCAACCTAGGACAGGGAATTTCTGAATTTCCTTCCTGAATTCCCTGTCATAATTTAGTTATGATTCCCCCAAAAGTATTATATATTTGGGGGATACTATGGTGGTAGGCGATTAGTGCCGTGCCCTCTTCAGGGAATTTTTCTAAAATTATTGTGGCCAGAATGTGCAAGGCTGCGTTCCAGTTTTGCGAAATTTTCTCTATTCTAGGAATCTTTGCTCTCTCCTTCTCTTTCTCTTTTCTGCCTTTCCTTATTATATCAAAACTCATCTCCTCGTATTCCAGCAGGGAGAATATGTCAATACATTGTTTTTTCCATTTCCTTTTCTTAATTTTGCATTCAATATGCCAAGCAATTATTTTTTTTTACATTTTTGCTAATATTTTTCCCCGCTCTTTGGCTGACAAACTTGGTGGCCGTGGGGCCTGGTCTCTCATTACTACTGTTTGGTCCTATCCATGCCCTGGCCTTCCTCGCTATCTGTCTCAGATTCTGTGTCTGAACTTTCCCCCTCACTACTGGAACAGCTGGTGTCTTCCCTATTCCATTTGTTCTTTTTCCCTGAGCACTCTCTATGCCATTTCAAAAATGGTTCCAACATTGACCCCAAGTCTGGCTGAACAGTACCTGTTTTTTTATTTTCTTTTCTTTGCTGCGTTGTCCTCCGCTATGTCTGGCATGCTGTGTACATCCTGGTGCCTCTTTTTCCTTGCCTCGACTTCCTGTTCTGCTTGTCCTCTTCTGCGTCATCTCCTTCTGTCCTGAAGTCTGCCTCTGTTGCCCCGTTGCCTGCAGTGATCTCCGACATCTTCTTCCTGACCGCATCCATGCCTTGTGCCGCCTCTGCTTCTTTAGCCCATTCTAGGAGTAACTTCTCCTTTAAGCTGAGCATGTCCATCATCTTTAAGGCTTTCTTTTTTGCAGTTGGAGCCAATTGCCGACTGCCCGCTTGATGACTTTCTGCCTCTGCCTAGGGGCTGCTGCTGTTGCTGGTAATCCTTCACTTAAAGCTTATTGAAGGTAAAGCTTCAATAATTCATAATAAATGTTTATCTGCCCGGTTTAGTTCCAAAAATGTGCAGTTCTGTATTAAAAGCCAGCCTCTGTATTAAAAGCCAGCCTCTTTATTAATTCCACCTATGTCAGTTGCTCCTTCTTCTGCCGGTGCTTGCTCTGTTGTCCGAGCGCTGCCACCATTTATTCTGCTGCTTTTCTTGAGCGAGGGTTGGGGAGCAGTGTAGTGCCTTCCTGGGTTACAGCCGAGGTCCCCCGTGAAAACTGTGCAGATTTCGCTGTGCAGGCCGTGTGCTGGTGTCCAGCCCCTTTAAGAGCTTCGGAGATGCAAGGGCTGGGGAAGTGTCAGGCAACTTCCTTGACCGCCGCTGCGTCTCTCTGATCAGCTGTGAGGCAGCAGCTCATTTCGCCGTGCGGCGGTGTACTGCCCCTTTAAGAGCTCAGGAGCTGCAGAAGCCAGGGAAAGCAACAGGCGACTTCCTTGATTGCCAACCACGCCTCTCCGACCAGCTGTGAGGCGACAGCTGTTTCGCTGTGCCAGTCGTGTGCCGGTGTCTTGCCCCTTCAAGAGCTCCGGAGCTCTGAGGGCCGGTGAAGCGGTAGGCAACTTCTTTGACTGCCGCTACGCGTCTCTGTTCCGATGTGAGGGATCGCTGCCTGAGTGTAGATTTCTCCTCCTTAGTCGCGCGGAGGAGGCTGTGGGGGCAGTGCAAACCTCAGCAACTTCCTTGTTCGCTGCGGCCTTTCACAGCCTGGTCCTGCCTAGTGTCAGCCCTCTTTCACACGCTGTCGGCTTGCCGAGTAAGATCGGAGCAGTAGAGCTGTTCCTTTGCAATGCCGATGCATGCTGTCGAGCTGGAAATAAAACCAACAGAAAGGCAAGTTATCTTTTCTTCGAGCGGTTCGCTGTTCTGCGAGGAAAAATTATGAAGAGGGGTTACCTAGCCCTCCTCAGATATTGGCCAACATTGGCCTGAGGGCAGACAGTCACCTCCTGTTCCATCAAAGGATCAGTGACCCCCCATCCGTCCGGATGGGAGGTGTCCTTTAATCTTTGTTGTCACATGCTAGGACCCCCTGTTTGTCAGGTGCGTGTTAGCTGTCCCAGCCACCTTTGCCAGACGTGGGCGCCCAGTAGTCTGGGTCGCGTTTATCTTACCTCTCCTGTGCGCCTCCCTGCACACCTGGTTGCCAAAGGAAATGCGCCTTTTGGCTGTCTCCCATTTCCTTGTGAAGGACCCTATCCTTCCTTCATTCCCACCTCCCAATTTATGCCTCTGGGCCATCTACATGCGGATCCCATGGGAACAGGGACCGATTCATGGAATTTTTGCACGGTTCAGTGTGACTTTGTACTGCTGAAAAGTGACTTGGCACTGCCCACCCAGCTTCCATAGAGTTGGAAGCCTCTTGAATAGCAAACCCAACTACCACTGCTGATAACAATGTTGGTTGCAAGCTCAGACACAGCACATCTTGGGATGGAGCGACAAAACCAAGTACACACTCCGTAGGCAGGAAGCAGAGGGGAGGTGTGGTTCCTGGACGGGTGCTGGGCTGGCATTTCAGTGCCCCAAGCAGCCTCTTAATGCAAGGATGCACAGGAGTACCCCAACTTCAAAAGAAAAATACCCGTGGTCATGCACGGACCATCGGGCATGCGCAGGCTCGGGTTGCATGGGTAGAGTATGACTAGGGGCAAACAGGTTTCTCGACAACACTGGCTGACCAAAGAGCGCTTGCTGTAGCTGGCGGCGTGCTCAGGTGCCCTGCCCCTACCCGCCGGCTTCTGGAGAATTGGTGGCAGGGCACTTCCCTGTGGCCCATTATGGACTCAGAGCCACTACTGGGACCCACACATTAGACACTGGGATCGACCCGATGAGGGGAGGGGAGCCTGGCTACTGGTTGGAACCAGTGCATGTTCGGGTCCCATTACGGTGTCTACTTAGCACATGATTTGCTCAATTTTCCTTATGTAGCAGTCCAATTTCAACACGCTGGCTAAGCATGCTGACCCCATGTAAAACATGTAACATATAAACTGCATATTACATTGGATCGGGATCTCAGTGCTTTAAGTGGGGTAAGAAACTGAGGGGGGGCCCTCATTTGGGGGCGTGGCCTAAAACATGATGGGCGTGGCCTAATTGGTGGGCAGGGCCTAAATGAGACATGGTAAAACTGGTCAGGCCTACATTACTAAGTACATATTGTGTAGCAGATTGCTTGCTACATGGCTTAAAGTATAACAAATCAAAGCTCAAGGTGATTATTTATTGGACCCTTAACTGGGCCGTTGACAAAAGGATAGGTGTTGAGGTACATTAACAGGTGCATTCAAATGTGTAAACAATTTTTTGACAATTTTACGAGAACCCCACATAATAATCTTCAAGGGAGTCCTTCTTTGCATGAGCTTGCTCGCAGTGCGTTTCCTCAGCTGTTTGTCTCCCTTTTGCCAGCCATCTTTTCAAAAAGGACAATGGCTTAAATGCTTTTACTGGAGGGCCATTAAGTTTCAGCCATAAACATGAGGAAATAGTGCCCACATGGAGGGATGCTCGGCTTGGCGAAGCCCCTTTCGCAATCTGCATTACTTGCGGGCAACGTTTCCATGTAAGCAGCCAAAGCCCTAAATGCTTCAGGGCACCTTTTGCCACCAAAGTCCTTAAAATCTCTGAAGGCATGGATGGTGTCTCTGATTGGGAGTTGAAATTTGATACACATTCTCTGAATCTCATTTTCACCATAAAGTACAAGGTCTTCATCATTCGGTAAATTCTTTGCATCCAAGACACTGAAACTGGCTACAAGTTCTTTATCCAAGTCTGGAGCACACCTTTTGGCAAGGTTAACTGAAAGGCTTTGATAAAATTGCCTTTCATTCAGAGACACAGAGTTTGCCCTTCCCTGGGAAATATGAACGCCCTTGAAGTGTCCACAATCAACTGCACACTGAGCAGTAGAAGCAAACTCCCCCGAAGATTCTTTCATCGCAAAGAATCTCTGGACTTGCCCCACCAAGAGTCTGTGTGCATCCACAATTGTGATATCCCGGCTCTGAAGAGCCAAAGACAAGTCTTGAAGGGCATCGCACATAAGCCCTAAATCTTTCACAAAAGAGTTGGAGGTAAGCTTCTTAAGCAGACCGCCCTATTTGCTTCGGTCCCTTATGGGTCTTGAGAGATCCTTAGCAGCTTCTCCGAAATGCTTACACAAAGCAGGGAAGCAGTTCCAAACAGCTTGAACCGTCCTATAACTTGATGCAACCCATTGTGTGTCTAGCATCTTCCCTATCTTCTGCAGCTGGAAACCCAGATCACTGGCAGCCATTTGTAGCTGTCTTGTGTTTTTTGGTGACATGCTGTTTGTGGCATATAAAGAGTCCAGGCCCCACCAACCTCATCAATAGTGTCTCCAACGGCCAGTTCAAGGCGGTGAGCTAGACATTGCCACGATAACACAAGATTTAGGAATTCCGCTCGCAATAATGTTATCACCCCCCCCTTTGCTACCAAACATTACAGCTGCACCATCTGAACAAACAGCAATCCAGATCTCATTCAACAGGGTCTTTGTGATGCCAACATTCTCAAAATACCCCAGCAGAGCTTCCTTTATGGCCAATGCATTTGTCTCTTGGAGCTCCACTAGACCAAAGAAAATGGTGACTGGTTTACCATGAACCCCAAAAGGCCCCACAGATAAATAACCAAAGTTGATTTGTTGCTGACAGTGGTGCTCTTGTCCACAAACACAGAAATGTTTGGCTTGTGTTCTCTGATATAACACACTAACTTATTTTGCATTTCTGATGCAATATGTCTCACTATCTCTGTTGCAGTAATATTACTGCGCAACACAAGACCCATTTCAACACCATTCAACCATTCACCTCCTGGAGGTCCACCAAATCAGGGTGATCTGTGAATGGCCGATTCTTTTTGGTCAGGTAGAAAACAGTGTGAAACACTCTGCATGTGCTTTCCAAATGTTTGCCACTGCTTTGCTGCATGGCTTCTGTCAAGTGGTTCTTTTTTCGCGCTGTTAGAATGTCTTGTGATGCCTTATGAGCACCACTTGACTTGTGCTCCATAATCTTCTTTCGGAGCTGCTTCTGCCTAGCATGTTTGCCAGAACCTGAAGGACCCACCTTTCCATCGGCCCATTCCATGCTTATGCGCAAACCTTGCCCACAGGAATGCACGGATAAGCCACCTGTTGCTTTCACGTCCCTACACACAGAGCATCCAATGTGACCTGAAGCCAGAAAAATCCATTCATATCCCCCCTTAAAATAGCACCATTGCTGCTCGCTCCAGCAATCAGGGGTTAGAAGAGGCTCTTCTGGCATGTGCTGCAGTCTAGCGGAAGATACACTGGAGCTACTGGCCTCCTTAGCGCAAAAGTTCTGGCATATTTCTGCTGCCTCACTTCTCAAATTGACTGGGCTAGCTTCCTCATCCCCACTCAGAATGGTGGCAGCCTCCTCCACCTTACATCTTTTCGCTGATGGCAAGTAGTCAAACAGCAAAGTCTGCACAGACTTGCGCTTAGGAAGTACCGCAGACATCGTTAATGGCTGCTGAAAATTTTGGGTGTATCACTAGCGGATCTGTTTCTAACCTGTGCACGGCCAAAACTCTCGGCTTCCTATCTGTAAAAAAAGAAAATGTGGTTTGCTGCACTAACCCTAGCTTATATATAAATTACTATATCTTATTGCAGTGACAAAGGCAGTATTCTAATTTGGGTGGTAAATAAACCTAACAACCACTAAAAGATGGATTCAAAGCCTTCCTGTAGCATAAGATGTGATATCCGACACCTTGCCATTCCTAACCTGAGATCCATCCTGTAACATGAGATGTGATATCTCAATGCTTCTAATACCAAACCTGAGACTCTTCCTATAACATGAGATGTGATATCCAATCCTTCCCATTCCAAAATGAGACCCTTCCATAGACTGAGATGTGAAATCTCACTCCTTCCTATTCCATTAATGAGGCCCTTCATATAGGATGGGATGTGATATCCAACTCTTTCCCATTTCAATCATGAGACTCTTCCTATAACATGAGATGTGATATCCAACTCCTTCCCATTCCAAAATGAGACCCTTCCCATAGACTGGGATGTGAAATCTCACTCCTTCCTATTCCATTAATGAGGCCCTTCCTATAGGATGGGATGTGATATCCAACACTTTCCTATTCCAATCATGAGACCCTTCCTATAGGATTGGATGTGATATCCAACTCCTTCCCATTCCAATCCTGAGACCCTTCCCATAGCATGCGATGTGATAACCTCCTCCAAACTTTCTGCTGTTTGGAGCAGGATATCACAGCAGAACAGCAGAAAGTTTGGATGGGGACAAGAAACAAGAAACATTTGGAATGGGGAAAATGGAAAAGAAACTAAAGAAAATGCATGCGAGGGAACAGAGAGCAGAAAAGTAAAGGGGAACAACAAAGGAAAATTAACGTAAAATAAAAGCAACAGAATTGTCTGTTGCAGTTTCAGCTTTCCAAGGCGAACACCTACACATTGAAGTGCGAAGTTCGCCTTGACCAGCTGAAACTGCAACAAGGAACATTAAAGGCAGTGGCAGACTTTCACTTACCTCGTGATTTTGTAGCTTCTCCTTCTCTCGTCAGATGGGGGTCGTCTCTGGTCGTCGCAGGATCCAGTGCCAAAGCAGGTAAGGAAACCGTCCCAAACACATCTATGGCACACTTTAACTCCTCGCGAGACTCAGTGACGTGACTTCCTCTGGCAACCCCTCGCGATGCTAGGGGTTGCCAGAGGAAGTCACGTCACCATTTCCAACGACATGATGCCCTTCCGGCAGCAGGCAGCTGTGACTGGCAGAAGTGCCAGCCAGTCACAGCGTCACTCAAGCTGTGACTGGCTGGCAAGTCTGTCAGTCACAGCTTTGCCTGTTGCCTCACTTTGCTGTGAGGCGCCTGACCTCTTGATGGGCGACCAGCGGGCTCATCTCCCGTCGCGCCTGTGGCGGGAGATGCACCCGCCGTGGCTTGGTGGCATCGGGGGGCCCCGGCAGGGCCCCGGCTCAGTCTCACTTTTTGGAGACTGCTGGGGCCCAGCCCCGGCAGGCCCAGGCCCACTTAAAGCCCTGCAGGATCTTAAATACATGCTAGCTATAGCACGTCAAGCACATAATATTTATGATGTTTCGGACATGTTGGATAAATTGACTGGTAAACAAAGTCACAAACATGCAATTAAGCTGTACTAATAGGCGACCCCTCTACGGTGACGGCTGGCCTCATGCCCTGGAAACAGACGAGCGATTGATGTGGCTTCTATAGAGACTCTGCGAGCTGACTGTGGAGGCGCGCCGCCACGGCTTGGACATTTGTAAAGAGTAAACCGAGGACATACCTGCTGTGCAGTAATGGTAACGCACTTCGAATTGGAATAAATAACAGCGGCCTCTGGATTGCTGATGACATTGGAATACTTTGCCGTTTGCAGCCTTTTTATTTTTCTCTTACTCTCTTACTATGTTTCCACATCTATGTTGTGTGTTCAGTTCCCTTGGCCTCCCTTTATTATGTCATCAAACAAGGTATTAGGATATATCGGAGTTCGTTATTGTCAAAATTGGAAACGTTCACAATTCAATAATGATTGAGAAACAGGATGAAGCTTTAAACATCCTGCCACCCCACAAAAACAATAAACACATTTATTTGCCGGTGGTAATTGTGTTAATATGGACTCCATAAATGGGGACTAACACAACCATACCGCCACTTGTAACCGGTCGGTAATCTCACTGGACCAAGTGGCATTAACGGTAAATCTGTTTGGTGGTATCCTTACGGCAGAGAGACCACCGCGCTTGTAATGAGGCCCATAGTGCTTATAAATCGAGTGGCTAAAGGCAGACCTGGTTAAGACATTTTTATTACACCAGTAGCGCATTTATAGCTTTACAGAAGTCATGAACTCTCATAAGACTGCCTTGAAAATACACGGGTAATGACAATGATGTGTTATTTATATAGCGCCTTAATCCAAAGCACTTTACAGAGCACAAACTTACATACAATATCATCCAACCGAAATTGGTACTCATTTATCGTCCTCGGAAGGATGAAAGGCTGAGTTGGCCTTGCCGGGATTCGAACCTGCGACCTGCAGATCACGCTCAGATCGCAGCAGCGAACGCACAACCCGCTGAGTTATCTTACCGCGGCTAAGGCTGGGTTAAGGAAAATAGGACCGAGAGCACCCGCCCTAGCATGGCAGCCACAGAGCAAGGGAAGGGCAACTGCATGCAAGTAAGAAAGTGCTTCCTTTCTGCTGGCTCCCCCTCGGGTTTTCTCTTTTCACCCTGAGGCCATTACTCCTTGTCAGTCCCGTTACCACAGCTACTGGGGCTGCAACCCTGAGCTGCCTTGAGTCTGCGCATGTTCAACTGCTTTTTCATCACAAATATCCCGATTCCCTTCTACTCTCCGGGATGGCCCTTTGCTCCCCGGATTCAGATCTCTGCTCCGGACCACGAACCTTTACATCCATTTCCCACTCTGCTGCACCACTTCAATTGGGAATTAACTGCAGAAGCGCCAACAGTGACTTTTATTTGTAAAGTTATGTGGTAGAAATTGGGTCACAGTCCGCAAGTGGGTGATAGAATTTCATGCTGCATGATGGATTGGGACATAATACCAGTGATAACAGCTGATATAATTACCCTTCGCGAGGTACTCAATGTATCGACTTGGGAAAGATGAAAGGCTGTGCTGGCCCCGCCAAGATTCGAACCTGTGTCAGCGCAGATGTCCGTGACAAGCCTCGGCTTGCTGTGCCATCTGACCAGCTCAGCATTGTTCTGATCAAACTTGTACTAGTGGGGGTGTGATACATTTGTTGTTGCTGTAACTATGGGTGGTGGAATGATGGGAAAACAGCGATGCAAGGCACACCTGCTGCATTTCACATGTTTTGCCTGTGCCATCTGGTAGGGCCTCTCAAAATAGCCCTTCATTACCATTCTGTCTGCAAACGAGGTGCAAGGTAAAACACAGGGCACATTTCCCTCACCACACCGCTGGGCCCCACCTAATCCCCTATAGGCAGGCCAGGGCTTGAAGTTAAGTGGACACATTTCTCATGAATATTTAGCCGGTGCTCTCTTTGCTGAATATAAACACAGTTTGTGTCAGTTGTAATTGTGCAGTTTCGATTGCAGACGTCAGAACGTTTGGCACTTAACTGCCACGGGCGGCAAGCAATACAATACAGCGCTAGGTTGTACACAGATGTGCAGTTATTAAAGCCATATTGATGGGCTTTGATAGAGTGACATTGTGGGACCAGGGGGCATTTTGTAGGGTACATTTCACTGGCGGTTTGCATAATCAGCAGAGTTTTGGGGGGAGGTGGCATGAGGGTGATATAATTAGCTAGTGGCCAGTCCACCTGTAGTTACAGTTTCCCGTTGTCCAATGATAGCGCTTCATTGAAAGTTTCCTTTATCCCGATGCAGTGGTCAAAGAGTATACAGAGTACAAATAAGGTATTTTCCGTCAGTGGGAAACCAGCAGACATTTCCTTCCACCAAACTCTAAATGAGCCCCATTGTGTTTTCAACTGTAGTATCAAGACTGGAAGAAACACTGGGACTGGGGAGGGCGGATTCACCGGCCCTGTGTGCAGAAGTGCCGGTGCATCCGTCAAAGTCTGCAGGCGGGTGCCGTTTCGCATGGCTGGAGGGCATCCCGCCTGCACACTTGTATTTTGCTGGTCCGGTAACAACGGTGCCGGTAAGGCTACCGGCAGCGTTGTTACCAGACCGGCAATGTTATAATGAGGCCCATTGTTCCCCTTAGTATTTTCATGGGGGGGAGGGTGCACTTGGATGGATTCCAGGGATGGGAGATGTGGTGCACTGGGGTGGATTTCGGGGGTGGGAAGTGTGGGGCACTTGGATGGATTGCCAGAACTTTCACCAACAAACCGTACTAATAAATGAACTCTTCTGCATACACCTCCCAAGCAACCAGACGTCTACAGCACCACAATCCGCTCGTACTTCACAACACCCCAACAACAAAACAAACCACACATAATCTTGCACAACAGCACATGGCGGCCAACTTCCGAAAAACATATTTATGCTCAGAGAACGGTGTGCCCGAACTGAAGCTGCCAACAGCACATCACAACTCTCTTGCTCTTTTCCCGCTCAACCCCACTAACCATCCACCCTCCCTCCTTGCATTACAGATCCGCCTCAGCGACTAGAGACCACACAAGTGGCATCAGTGCTGAGTATAAGAACCTTTAACATTAACATTCATCTTCATGCAACCCCTTCTTTCCAATCACTGACAATTTGCACCTCTTAGGGGATGTGCGACCCATAGCCACCGCCATTACCCACATACTGCTGTTCCTGCGGCAATCCAACCTTAATTAGGTTTAAATGCAGAAGTCAAACATTGATCACTACAGTTACTTTTTTGTGTAGCGGCTCGGGAATGGTCTTTATGTCACAAGCAGGTAATTGAAATAAAGTTGTCTTTGACAGATAGTTCAGTGGACACCAGCATTACCTCGAGGCCACAGGTTCAAATCTCTGTAAGAGACTAGCAAAACAACAAAAGTATCCTTCTCCACCGTAGGAACTATGTACCCTTTAGTTTCCAACTGCTATCCAAGTGTGAGAAATAATATCAGAACTGGCTAACTTACTTTACCTCCACTTCCCTCTTCCTTGTTCCAGTACTCACCTATGAGGCTCCTCCCCTACAGGAACTTTTTTTCTTTTTCTTTCAGCGGTATAAACCCCCTACTTACCCACAACACACAAGTTATTTTTCTCTTTATTCCGACAGGGACTGGATCCTACTTGAGCCGGGCTTCAGGGGAGACATTGAGGCATCTCCTGCGGTGCAGTGGCTGACTCCTGGTAAGATGTGGGCTCCCGGGATCCCTGCACGGCTTGCAACTCGGTTGACCAGGCATTGCTGGCTAGGACCTCCTGAGGGGCTTGGGGTTCTGTTGCGCTGCAAGTTTCATGTGTGCTTTTTCCCAGGTTCAGCGGCAGCCGTTGGTATGGCAGTGCCGAGCGACATGCCTTGTAGTTCCTGAATCCCCCACCCCTGCTGAGGCCTGGTTGAGGGTGGGGCTTTCCCTGTGTATCTGCTGGTCTGGGAGTTTTCATGTCCTCCTCGAAGTGTTGACTGGGAGCGGGGGCTGGAAGGCATATCTGTGCGGTTTGCTGCTTTCTCTGCTGCATCCTGTTTACTTCCTGTTGCCTGGTGTCAGCTTCTTCGGCGACGTGCTGCGGGCAGTAAGGTTCAGCTTTGCTGCTCTGATGGACAAACATTCGGCAAAGCACAGGCATGTGGACTCTCCTGCAGGTTCTCTGAGTCCTGACCGGCATCAGGCCAGGAAGAAACACAAAAAGCCCATGGCGTTGAAGTTCCCTTTATCCCAGAAGGAGATCAAAGCCCTTATGAAAGAGGCCATTGAAGAGCAGGAGGATTCTAGGTGCCAGCACAGGCATAGGGCCAGCCCCTCCTCTTCAGCTTCATCTTCTTCATGGTCCCCCTCACCTTCCTTTGCTTCTATCCATTCGTCAGTGGGATCAGATTTAGACGAAGAGGCCGTAGGAAAATATCTATCCAGGGATGAAGTGGAGACTGTAATATCCCAGGTTTGGGACGCCATGGGGTTTTCTGACCCTGTGAAGGGGGAGTGTCCTTTTGATCCTAAGATACGGCAGTATAAGCACACTCCAAAGCGGGGCTTTCCCCTGATATCCGATATACGAACAAAGGTGTTGTAGGAATGGAAAGACCCTGAGCACATCTCCATGCCACGGTTCATGGGCCACCTCTATCCATTAAAGGGACAGAGGACTCCCTTGGATACAATGTCGATAGACGATATTTTGGTTAGTTTGATCCTCCATGGCAGCTGAGGAGGCTGCTCTTCGAGACCCGGTAAACCGAAAGGTGAAATCTAATTTGAAGAAGGCTTGTATGGGATCCGAGCTTACACTGCGGGGTAATGTCTACGGGTCCTGTAAGGCAGAGACAATTCTAGGGGGTTTCCGGCTTCTCTGTAAGGCAATGTAGGGTGGCTCCGACTCGGCACAGGTGCTTGCTGACATGCAGAGGCAAGTGCAGCTTCTCTCAGATCTTTCCTATGATGGCGTCAGGGGCACTGTCACTGCCATTGGAGCCTGCATTTCTGCACGTCGTCATCTTCATTTGAGGGACTGGAAAACAGATAGCTCCCAGAAGGCAGCCGATCTTAAACTTCCATTTGTGAGCTGTAAGTTTTTCAGGGACTCTCTTGAAGACAAGGTTCACCAGGTTTCCCGAGTGGGCAAGCACACAGACCGGCAAGCCTGCACCACAGGGTAGACGTTCTTCAGGGACTGCACTAAGGAGCCAGGGTCTGGTGGCAGGCCTGGCCCTTATCATACCTCCAAGGGTTTCCGTCCTCGCCCTCGGGGTCTGAAGCTGAAGGAAGATCATCTGAAGCCCTGACAATTACAGTTGGTTGGTGGGGACAAGACTCCAACAGTTTTCTCTGGTGTGAGAGCAGTGGTCCTCCAATGCCTCGGTCCTACAAATTGTACGGGTAGGTTATCAAATCGACTTTCTGTCCCCTACTCTTCAGTCATCCTGGATTATGACTACTCTGCCCAGGGAACCTATCAAGAAAGCGACCATGGACTCGACCATTCCGAACTTCTGTTCAAGGGGGCCATTAGGACCTTGCCCAGGGAACAGTGGGGTCAGGGGTTCCAATCTCGAGTCTTCACAGGCCCAAAGCCACGGGGGAGGTTCTGTCTGATTTCTTACTTGAAATCACTCAACATATTGTTCAGGAGTGTTCGTTTTGGATGAAGACATTGTAGAAAATCATTCCCTTGGTCAGACAGGGGGATTGGATGGTCTCTTCTGATCTCCAAGATGCCTATTATCATGTGCCCATTCACCCATCATATCTAAAGTTCCTCAGGTTCTCCACGGGCCGGGGGCATTATAAAATCCGAGTCCTTCCCTTTGGCTTGAAGTTAGCACCAGTGGTCTTCACAAAGGTGGTCACTCCGTTCGTGGCTCATTTACATCTGCATGGGATCCAGTTATTCCCCTACTTGGACGATTAGCTGGTCAAGGCGGATCTCCCCTGCACTGTGCAAACCCATCTTCTCCTTGTCTGCCAGTCACTCTGAGAGTAGGGCTTCTTGATAAAATGGGACAAATCTCATCTGACCCCATCCCAAGACCTGGTGTTCATAGGAGATTGATTCTGCATCAGGAGTCGGAAGGTCCTTCTCTGCCGAGTCAGGGCTTTCTGGCTCAAGTCACTCCTATCCAAAGTCTTTTGGCATCCCTGGGTGTCGGCGAGAGAGCTTCTGTTTGTGCAGGGGCACATGGTGTCTTGTGTTTTCCTGGTTCCCTGGGCCCGCCTCCATTTTCGGCCCATGGTCGTACATCTACTTCATCACTGGTCACCCTCCTCCCAGTCCCTCGAGCAGCAGGTTCTGGTTTCACGCAGTGTACATGTGGATCTGGATTGGTGGTTACGAATGTCCTCCCTGCAGAGGGGGGTGGGATTGGATTGTCCTCCTCGGGTGGTGTTGACCACCGATGGCAGCGGCTCTGGCAGGGGGGTCCTACCTGGGCTCTCCGTCTGCACATGGGCGGTGGGAACTGAAGGCTCAGTTGATCCTCGAATTGGAGGGAGATGGCAGCCATTCATCAGGCTCTCCTGTGGTTTTCTCCCCTCTTGCAGGGTTGGGCTGTTTTGGTTCGGATCGACCATTCCTCTGCCATGGCCTATGTCAATAATCAGGGTGGTTCAGGGTCGAAGGCCCTGAAATCTATGGCAGAGTGCATAAGGATTTGGGCTGATCGGCATTTGCTGTGCATGGAGGCGGTACACATTCGCGTGGTGGAGAATGTGGTAGCGGATCGTCTCAGTTGGGTGTTCCTCGACTACTCGGATTTGATGTTGTTCGATCAGTTGTTCGTGGGGGTTTGTCACCGGTTCGGGACTCCAGTGTTGGATCTGTTTGTGTCCCCCTCCTCGACCAAGGTTCCCAGGTTTTGCTCTCAGTTCCCATCTGTACGGGTCTGGGGAGTGGACGCATCGAATATAGAGTGGCCTTGGGGTCTCCTGTATGCCTTCCCTCCCCCCACTCCCAGGGTGGTACAGATGATTTGCTGGTATTCTTCTCTGGTGATCTTGGTAGTTCCCTTTTGGCCTTGCAGGGGGTGGTTCCCATCGCTCATGGATCTCTGGGTTTGGAAGGTATGTAGAATTCTCAGCTGGCCTTGCCCTCTTTGAGGGGGGTCGGGTCCCAGGGTTACCTGTGATCCACTGGTTTGCTTGGCCCCTGAGAGGGCAAGGTTGTTGACTTTGGGTTTCTCGGTACCTGTGGTGGAAAGCATACTACATTCCAGGTGGCCTGGTATCTTGAAGGCCTATGATAGGCATTGGGCCAATTTTCTCCATTGGTGTCACAGTGTCCCAGGGTTCTCCCCCAGGGTTGTGGTGTCACGGGTGTGTTACAGTATTTACAGGATGGTTTTGATAAAGGTTTGGCAGTGGCCACTTTGCGTGGGCTGAATTGAAGACACTGTTGGAGGGCTCCGGATTGTCCCTCCTGCTGGATCTGGGGTAGGTGGGCTTCTTCTTGGCTGTCATTGTGTTCTGCACCCCTAAACCCCAGGGATCTGCCCCTGGTTTTGCGTTTTTTCGCTTTGAGACGATTGAATTGTTGATTTTAAGCACCTTACTCTCAAGAAAGCTTTCCTGTTTGCCGTCACCTCTGCACGTCGTCTTTGGAGATTGCGGCTTTCGTTTGCTGTCCACTGTTTCTTTGGATCTTGTCTGACTACTTAGTGTGATCCTCGCTTCTTATCTAAGGTGGCCTCTAAATTTCATTTGTCCCAAGAAGTGGTCCTGTCGGCCTTTTTTCCTGACCCTCTGTCCCCAGAGGAAGTGAACTGGCACTCCCTGGATGTACTACGGTTGGTCATGGAGTATCTGACCAGGACGACCCCAGTTCGGCGGTCCGACATTCTTCTGCTGACTTTTGGGGTGGCTGGGGTGGGGAGGAAGCCATTGGTGGTTTCCATCAGTCTCTGGATTAAGACAGTGATCTCTACGGTGTATGTGGCCACTGGTCTTTCTCTCCGTTTGGGTGTGCAAGGTCGTTCTACCAGGGGTATGGCTGCTTCCTGGGCGGATGCTCAGGGTGTTCCTTTACATGTAATCTACTGGGCCTCTACCTAGGCGGACCCCAATACCATTATTGCGCATTACAGGCTGAATGTGGACAATTCTAGGGATGGTTCCTTTGGAGTTGGGGTGCTGTCCATGGCCCAGCTGTGATGCTCTGATGTTCAAATGCACAATAAATGTTGTGTTTTTGCATTGATTCCTGGGTGTCCTCTTGCTTTCCTGGTTCCCTAGGGGCCCTTCTACTTGTTTTGGCTTGGGTATGCCTCATAGGTGAGTACTGGGACTTGGAAGAGGGACGTGGAGGTAATGTTCCGATTACTTACTAGTGATCTTCATGACTCAGAGTCCTACTCATCCTCGTCACAGTATTGCTGACCCTCCGCACCCTCCCGTGGCATGGGAGGGCCTGGGATATGTCCAGACTTGCTATGCACTGGTGTCTTGTGGGTAAGTAGGAGGTGTATACCTCGGAAATAAAAATAAAAAAATCCAATGTGGGAAGCAAAGCCTCATAGTTGAGTACTTTGATGAGGAAGAGTAGGACTAGGAGTAATGAATATTACCAGTAAGTCATCTGAGGATTTGCACCTGGGGTAGACAAGGGAATTCCTATGGGCCAACCAGCAGTGATAGATCTGGGTATTAACAGCTGGTATGCTGAGGTTTTGCATTAGCCCATAGGAGTCAATTTTAACCCTGCCTACTCTCTGCCCCATCCTTCCCTCCCCTCAGCTATCTCCACCTCTCCCTTCCTGTTCTCTCTCCCTTGGCGGGTGTCCCCTCTAAGGCAACTGCAGCTTTGTGGTGGGTACCACACTACTACTGCACCTTGCCTCTGAGGCATAAAAAGGGAAACTGTACTACCATCTGCAAGTCACTGAGCAGCGCCTATATATCTGTTTTTTTTATTCTCTGCCAAATTAAAAGGCTGCCGCTAGCCCCTAGCCCGGACCGGTTGCTTTCAATCCAATTCCCTCTTAGCCACTAGGCAATAAGGAATTTTATAAGCCCTTTGCCCTTCTTATACAGACCTAGGCACATAATATTCTGTTTTGCTCACCACCACCCATTCTGGACAAACCAAGCCAGTGAAAACACAGAGGGCACGATTCTCATCTTCGCGCAGTGAGCGTGCTAAATAGCACGACTCACTGCGCCATTTCTTGACGCCCAGGCACCACTGCTATTCTCATGTGGGCCTGGGCATCTTCGCAAAGTACGACAGTGCTTTTGCTGTAATCCGCCTGTTTCTAATGGAAATAGGCGGATTGCAGAATCTCGGCAGCATTTTCGTTAAATAATGAGGGAATCGTTATTTAACGAAAATGCTGCCGAGATGAAAACAAAAATGCACGTGGTTTTTGGGTGTGCAGATGCTGACAGTTGGGTCCTGCACTGCATTTGTTTATCTTTATTTGCAGAAGAGTGCATACTGCCATCCATGCGGATGGCAGTATGCACTCTTCTGGAAACAAAGATAAAAAAATGCAATGTTGCACCCACCTGTCACCATCTGCACACCCAAACAGCCGTGTGCTTCTTGTGGCACTCCCTCTTTACATGTGCTTCTTTTGGGACTCCTCCTGTACGACACCAATTTGGTATCGTACTTCAGCGCCAATTTCAAGCGCTTACGAAATTGGAGGAGTGCCAGAAGAATAACCATGCAAAGACAGAGTTAACGAGAGTGCCGGTTGCTAAGTCGGTTTCCAGCCCTTCCTAACAACCGGCACCCATAGTCATAAAGTGGCGCAATCATTCCGACTTCAGAAGATTGCGCCACCTTCAGAATAGGGTGTAATTACTGAAAATGTTGTTAGCCCTTTTTACGACATTTTCGGCAATTACCTCCAACTTGAGAATCGGGCCCTAAGACACAAGCCGAATAACCACTCTCATTCTTAGACACATGGATCTCTGTAATGTCCCTTTCCTTGTTATATAGCTAAAGTTGTGAATCTGACATCCACACATGTGCTCATTACATTGCCCAAAATGAAAGTGAGAGAGGGAGGAGGGGGAAGAGAAATAGAAAGAGGGAGTGAGGCAGGGAGAGAGCAGGAGAGAATTATCTCTGATTCCGGAAGCACCTTAAAACCTTCCTCTTTGCTTCGGTTTTCTCTCTCCCTCTCCCCTGTTGAATTCCTGGCTGAAGCTGGTTACCTGGCCACCCTTCTGATCTCAGGCCGAGGCACTGCCAGTTACACACCTGTACTGCCTGGCAACCCCCGAACCTGGGGGCTGTTTTCTGTATCCCTTACAGTCCCCCTACCAGCACTCATGTCTGCACTTACCTTGCACTTGTCTGCACTTACCTTGCACTTGCCACCAGTAGGCCATTTTCGTATTCATCTTATTTATTCTATTATCCCATTTTCTGTACTTTCCCCTCCCTTGCACTTGCACGATCTGAATGACACCTGGCCTATTAAGATCGTTCTATGTCTTTCCTCTGTTCCCCCTCCCTTGCCTCTTTGCGCCTTGAAACACTTGTGTATAGGCGCGTTATAAATGCCATATCATATCATAAATAGAAAGAGGGAGTGAGGGTGGTTTCGAGAGAGGGAGGGAGGGAACAGAAAGAGAGAGAGAGAGAGAGAGAGAGAGAGTGGGGGGGAGAGATACCACACTACTTCTTACATTAATCTGCCATGAAGTGGTATCCTCTGGTGACAAGGGTCAGCCTCCTCTCTGACTGAGGGAATGTATTGTGTACGCTTGCGTTTGTGCAAGTATAGTGTGCTCTCAACATTACAAGATGCAATAAGGATGATTTTAACATAGAGGTTTTTCCTTCTTAATGCTGCGCTTTGCCCTTAGGAAAATTGACTCACACTGTTATTTGTTTACTTTGACTCTGTTGACATATTTCTACATGTCATATAATGGTATTTACAAGGTCTAATTACAAAAAAAAATAAAAGGAAAGGATTTCATACCAACAGACATCCTTCCTTAAAAGCAGCATATTATTTTCCTAAACTATATAAAAGGTCCCCTGGCTTCCCCACATGTAGACCCATCATATATGGGCTGGGTTCATTCACAGAACCAATATCAGACTTAAATCATAAATATCTGCAAGCATTTGTGCTAGAGATAACATCACATAAAAGGGACCTGGAAACATAAACCACCAACTTTGGATGACAGATGATATAAAATATGTGTACACACTTCAATAAAATATGAATTAAGAATAAAAGCAGTAGTATATGACTTTTCCAAGAAATTAGACAGCTACTTAAAACACTTAATTCTCATAAATATGTTGGAATCATGCTCAACAATATATTTTTAACTTCAATCAACATATTTTTAATAAAAAAGAAGTGAGTCACAATGGAGGGATACACAGTCTTCATCTTTTGCCAATGTATGTGTGACATGCAATGAGGAAAGCTTATCTTGAACCTACCCCAACTTGCAAACCAAAATGATTATCTCGTGGATTGATGATATTTTAATTGTTTTAAATGAACCAGTAGTAGAAGCTAGAGGACACACCAACTGTGTTATTAATAAAAACCCAATTGAAGTTGAACTCACACCTACCCACCACCAAATTCAAGCACAGTTTCTGGACTTGGACCTATGCATCAAAAATGGGGAGATACACACAAAAACCAATCGGAAAGAAACAGCAGGAAATTCTACTCTGTACACAAAGAGTGTGTAGAAACAAAGCAGAAAGGACAACACCCCATACAGGGAATTGATGTGAAGATGCTTGTTTCTTGAAAGAAAAATCCAACATAATTACCACACAATTAGAAGCAAGAAGGGAAACACAAAGAACAGAATGACTGACTACATGATGGCACAGACAACACCCACGGCCGACTAAGGGTAACCCCTACAAGAACAAGAGAGAGGAGGCTAGATGGAATAGAACACAAGCGACAACCCCATGAGAACAGAAATTAGCATACATGCCCAACACTACCAACAATCTTACCCACTCAGAAAGGACGAAGGGTACAGGCACAGCTCACAAACAATCACTCCAAAACTAGGTCACAGCAAGGACAAACTGGGATAAAAGGGCAGAGCGAATACAAAGATCGAATCACGAAAGTAGCACACTTAGCATAATGGCAGAGCGATGAGACAGCCTTATGATGCTAAAACTTAATCACTGAAAGGAAACTACCTCTCTAAATCATGAAGGAAATGCAATAGGAATATGCATATCCCACAATATGCACAAGGATACTAACCAATCCCAAAAACTACTAAAAACCTCACCACTGCTCACACACCTCTCACACTCCAATCTAACACAACCAAACCTCTTCAAACTGCAGCAACCCACACGCACGTCACCACACCGCAACAACAATCACACCACACAGACCTGCAAGCAACAGCACATGCTGGACTCGGAACCCAATAACACACCAATATGCTTGGCGAATGGTGTTAACCAAACTGAAGCTGCCAAGAGTACTTTACAGCTCCCTTGCTCTTCTCCAAACTTTATCCTACTAACACGCTTAACCTACCCCCCTTTGTTTCAGATCCGCAAGTGCGACAGGGACCACTCCGGTGGTCATAGTGCGTGGTACAGATATCATTTAACATTAACATTAACATATCAATATAACAAACTAAGCACAGAAAGCACCACCTAGTCTAGATTTGATTTATTGGATATTTCACTTCCAAAGCCAGATTTGTTGAAAATAAAAGACTGAACTATAAAATAGCAGAGGAAAAGCAAAAAGCAACGGCGGTCAGCTTCATTGCGCAATACTCATGATACAATTAAGAAATGTACTCAGTGACCAGGAAGAATTAGCGTGTCCTTATTTTGGACAAGAGCTCTAAGAGTACGTCTAAAAATACGTTGGAGAACCCCCTAAGATGATTGATTGAAGGGCAACATGTTAAGGAATATCCTTAACCATTGCCATTTGGAAACAATTTGCATCACTATTATTTAATTTTATATATTTTCTTAGAATGTTTGTTCGGTGCTGGCCCCAGGGTCTCAGAGTGCCTTACAGGTATGAAAGGTTCAAAAGGTGGGAGGTGAAACAGAAGTTACAAAAAGTTGACAGGATAGGATGTACATTTTAGGATAGACACATGGCAGCGGAGGCGGAGGGGCAGGCTTATGCGGGGGAAAAACAGCTATGTTTTGAGATTCTTTCTGAAAGTGATGCGGGATCGTGCTGTGCAGATGTGAAGTGATGGGATGTTCCATGCGCTGGGTGCCCACTGGGTAAAGCCTGCTTGTGTGGGCATGTGAGTTTACAGAGTGGAATGGTTGGGAGATGCTGGCTCACTTATCTGATGTTTGTATGGGTGATGGGTTTGAGTTTGTCGTGAAGGTAGTCTGGGGGTTTTGAGGTGCATGTCTTTGAATACAATGCAGAGACTTTGACAGCAATTCTCTGAGGTACAGAGAGCCAGTGGATAACGGAAAGAGCTAGGATGATATGTGAATATTTGTGTATGAGGAAAAGGAGTCTGGCTACAGCATTGTGTGTAGATTTTACCTTTTCTGTAGGAGAGCGCTCTGTCTTTAGATTGGTTTCTTCACCATATCGATACTTAATTTTATTCAACTGTATTTTCGTTGTGTTGCCTGTCCATATCTGCACCCTATTTTCCAAGAAAATTTCTTGTCCATTCACTTGTCCATTCTCAGGGTCCTCCTGGTTAGAAACCTTGTTTCATGGACTGACCATAACTGCATCCAATTCTCCATCACTAAAGCTCTCACCTATGACCCCTCAGCAAAGGTCAGAAGCTCTAAAAAAGGACAACCTTCTTCCCTTCCTGGAAGTCACTGAACTCAATCCCCCATTCTCGAGTGACCCCAACACACTTGCAGACATCTACACCAACACCCTTACTAGAGCGATCAACACTATAGCTCCAATTGAATCCAAAAAAGAAAAAAGATCCATGCACCCCAACTCTTGGTTCAGAGATTAATTACTTGCCCTACGTACTTGTAAACGCAACGCCTTAAACAACTGGCAAGCCAAGCCTAGCGCCTCCAACAAGGAAGAATTAAAAAAAAATATTGTTGCAATATAAAGAAGCCATATTAAAAGCTAAGTCCAACTCTTTCAACCTTAGGCTTTCCAAGGCCAACTCACACTCTAAAGAAATGTTTTCCATATTCAAAGAGCTCACCACCCCACCTGTAAACCCAGATTAAATCATTAAGGACGAAGCATGGTGAGCCAGCATACAGGCTGCTATGCTCAACAAAATTGAGTTACTCCAAAAGAAAACACATGCTCAATTTAAATCCCTACCCAACATTGACCACCCTCCCTTGCCTAACTACCCATACCATTCCCCCCTAACCCGCTCTTCCCATTTTGCGACATCTCAGATTCTGTAGTCCTTGAACTCCTCCAACAGCTTAGACCCGCTACATGCAAAGAAGACATTTGTCCCCCCAACATTATCAAAGAATGTGCCGACTCCCTAGCTCCTGTCATCACTGCATACATTAAGGCTTCCTTCAAAACAGGTACTGTCCCATCTAGCCTCAAAGAAGCCTGGGTCTGCCCTCTTCTAAAAAAACATCCCAGATCTATCATCCCCGAACAACTATCGCCCCATTACCACTGTTCCCTTTCTCCTCAAATTCCTTGATAAAGCAGCCCACAACCAGATCCAACATTTCCTGGAAGCCAACAGCATCCTCAGAAAAAGGCAATCAGGCTTCCACAAAGGCCACAGCACAGAAACCGCCCTTCTGGACCTTAAAAATCAAATAACTACAATCATGGACAAAGGCAAACTGGCACACCATCTACTCCTTGATCTCTCTGCTGCCTTTGACCTTGTGGATCATAAAACCCTCACGTTCCACCTCACTCATGCTGCTCTCTTCTCCAATAAAGCCTCTTGGATCTCATCTTTTCTTGAAGGCACAGCCATGAAGGTCTTCTCAGACTGGACGAACGAAGCTCCTTCCACCGTCCAATGCAAAATGCCCCAAGGTTCCTGCACAGCCTCCAATTTATACAACCTGTTCACTAAACCACTCTTTGACAGAGTAGACTCTCTCGGCATAGCTTATACCAACTATGCCGATGACACACAGGTCCTCCTACCACTCCCAGGCACCTATGACTAAGACGCTGCAGCCCTCCTCCAAATCTACACTACCATCCAAGCAGGAAATGGGCTGTGTCTCAACGGAGACAAAACTGAGTTTATCCTCATGGGACATAAAGAAACACTAGCCAAACTCAGCCAACAATACCACAACTTTACTATCGACAGCTCCATCATCCCAGTATTTTCAGCAGTCAAGACTTTAGGGGTCTTGCTAGTTTCTACACTGTTCATGACTCGCCAGGTTAGTGCCATCACGTCTGCTTCCGCCCACACCACTAAGCTCATTAACGCAATCAAACCCTTCCTCTCCAACCAGAATTTCCTATCCATTGTGAGAGCTACTAAATAGACTCCAAATAGTACAAAATAATGCACTCAGAGCAGCCCTCGCGATACCCAAGAGAGACCACATCACGCAAGCAAAGCGAGCTGCCTACTGGCTTCCCGTAAAAGAGAGAATTTCTTTCAAGACCCTCACTCTAACACACAAATGTTGAAGCCTCTCTGCCCCCCCCATAGCTATCAGAAACAGTTTTCAGAGACACCTCATCTCGCCCTAAAAGAACCTGCCATGCCAATAAACTGTGCATCCCTCCCATCAAAAGAGCCAAAGCAGGCGGGATTAGCTTCCCATACATAGCACCCAAACTGTGGAACACCTTACCAAACACACTCAGAGCTGAGAATTCACTCCCAGCCTTCTGTAAAAAGCTTGAAACAACACCCTTCATCTAACACAGCATCCACTGACCCCCCCCACTCTCCCGTTTTTCAGTTTGCAACTAAGTATGTACAGTGCCTTTCCTCTGTATCTTATGTGATAACGATGTCTGTAACAGCGCCACGGTGCCGCCGGGCTGATGCACGCTTTATAAGTGTTAATAATAAATATAACCTTGTCCTGAGGAAGGCACACTATTATTTGGCGCTGAAACGTCCTAGACGTCAATCCTGCTTTCAATACATATCCTACACATTCTAATTTTATTTTCTCTACCTATCTCTGCTATAATGGATTTCAGAGGGGAGTGTTTTCATTGGTGCGTGCCACTATCGAGCGCTGGGACACACCACTGTCTTTTAGAGTCTTGGTGTTCTAGGTAAGATTTGTGTGACTTTTCGACATGGAATAAGTACATATGTAAAAAAGAATTGGTGTATGTTTGTTTATTGTATCCGTTTCAAACTATCCTGAAGGTATAATGTTTTCTCCTCTTATGTCTTTTGAAAATGTGCTGGTGTTTGCAAGATACAAAATTATAAATATGTACTTTGGGCATTTGCACCTTGCTTAAGAACAGGTTGTGTTTCTGTTTTCACAAATCTGGTTCTTTCTAATCAATTTACTGAAAATATTTATTTTTCTATTAAATTGTTTTATTTCAAATACATTTTTGAATACATATTAATGTGGTACATAGTGTTTTGATGAATTGTGCTCATTGAGATATAAAGTGTTTTACGACAGACTCCTCCCACCATTATCCCACAGGATCCCTTTTTTTTCAAAGAATTTTGTATGGCTTGAGTGGGGGTCAGGAGTGCTGTTTGGAAGTTGAGTGTGGAGAGCATTACTGTAGTCCAACTCGGAGAGAACCGGTGCTTGCACTGTGATGCAGAAGTCGTCACGGGGTGGGATTCTCTGATTTTGCATAGGAGGTGTAGGTGTAGATTTCATGAATGCTGACGTCAGTTACATGGTGTGTTAAGGAAAGTTGGGGGTTCATGGTGAAACCAAGGGATTTGCCTGGTCTGGAGAAGGATATGGGTGAGTTGTCAGTGGTGGTCCAGGGAGTGAGGATAGGTTTATGCCTGCGGGGGGTATTACTTTTTGGAGGGGTTGAGCTTGAGGAAGTGGGGGGCCATCTAGGTGTTGACAGAGGCGAGGCAGCCTTTGAGGGTGTAGAGTGATGAAGGGTATGACATTTGGCAGTATATTTGCGTGTCGTCTGCGTATTGGTGGAAATTAACTTTGTGTTTGCTAAGGGTATGTACAAGGGATTCTGCACTAGGTTGGAGGAACCTTGCGGGACCCCGTGCTGTCACTGGGGTGGGCTAGAACTATGAGGGGCCTTGGAGACATGGAGACTGTGTTCTGTTAGAGAGGAAGGAGGTGCAACATTCAAGGACAGTGCCTGAGAGTTTCATCCTGTGGGATAATATATTGACTAGAATGGTGTGGTCGAGGAGTAAAAAAAGTTCTTTTATGTCCCTTGTCTGTGATGCTGTGGAGGTCACTGAGGATGTGAACTGTAGTGGTCTTGTTGCTTTGTCCAGGTTGAAAGCCAGATTGAAAGAGTTTGAGGAGGTTGTTTGTGGTGATATGTTGTTGGAATTGGGTAGTGACTAAGCTTTCAATGATTCTGGGGCAATATGACAGGATAGTAATGAGGTGGTCGTTTTTGAGGAGTGTGGGGTCGAGAGATGGTTTTTGAGGCAGGGAGAGATTTTTCCCGTTTTGAGTTCATCATGTATAGTGCCATGCAAGAGAAAGGTGTTGATGATGTAGAGGCAGTGTGGTGCGAGAGCGGTGAAGAAATTCGATGCATCTTAGGATGGGCATACATCATCCACAAAGTGTGCAGGTTTCGTTTTGGCAGTAAACGTGATGAGGGTGTCTGTATTGGTGGGATAGTAGGTGTCCAATGTATTGGAATGTTTTGGAGTGGGGGGTGGGAATGAGTGGACAGAGGGGATGGCTTGCCTGATGTGTATTTTCGAGTTGAAGTAGTTCATGAGGAAGTTGCATACTGACGTGGATGGGGGTGTGGAAGGATTAGATGGTAGTTTTGAGAGGGACATGAAGATGATGAATAGTTTCGGTATATGATTTGTTGTAGATTGGAGTTCTTGGAGATAGTCTGTGGCTTTGGCATTGGGTATGGCTGTTTTGCATTTGTGTATCCACATACTGGACCTAAAGGGCATTCTAGTACCCAAATCTTACCTTGGCTATGATAGTCCCACAATAGGATTTGGGTATTTTTATTTGGTGATTTGATAAAAAACCCAAGTATTTTTGGTCAAGAGTCTTTGTTTTGTGTCATAAAAAGACTGTCCTCTAAGTGAAGCACTTTTTTACTTTATTCGGTTTCTATAGAGGCCAGATTTTCTTTTAAAAACCCACAGTTTACTGGTTTTTGTTGTAACATTTTCACCACTTTGACCGTGGTGTTTGTAAGTGTGTGCAAATGATATATAATGGACCAGGAATCCTCGTATCAATTTCTTTTTTTCTTCTTATTTTATTTTTATCTTCATATAGATCTTTTTTTGATTTTGA
This sequence comes from Ambystoma mexicanum, assembly GCF_040938575.1. Lineage (NCBI taxonomy): Eukaryota > Metazoa > Chordata > Amphibia > Caudata > Ambystomatidae > Ambystoma > Ambystoma mexicanum. The sequence continues at coordinate 271,045,946 of NC_090931.1, read as the reverse complement.
GTCCCTGTGTAATGGATACACAGCAGAAGTCCTTGATCAGTCCCGTTTCTTATTTTGTGGAGAGATCAAACTGTAGTCTGGCCTTTTTTATTCAGTTTGACTGCACAGGTACAGTATTATGATCAGCCGACCGGTTTCAATGGTAAGGACCACTTTCATCAGAGCTTAGACAGCTGATAGTAGATAACGCCGTTGTTTTTTTTTTATCAAAGATTTTATTCATTTAAAACATAAAACAACATTACACTTATCTCTCTGCAATACCGGGTAGGGACGTGGGAAAGGAGGGGTAAAGTTTGGGGCAGCAGCGGAAAGGAAGGGAAGGGGTGGACTGGAGGGGAGAGGAACATATGCAAAATCTACATTTCCAGGTGCATGTGATAGGATGTGGAGAGAGAGAGACAATCAAGAAACAAAAACATTCAAAAACTCAACTTCCGGGACCATGGTCCGACAGACCGTCAACTTGACATCAGATGACCTAGTGGCATAGGCTATTCACGGCAGAGGCATTACCCCCACTCTCCCGGGGCAACTCTGAGTCACAGAGGCTGTGGAGCCATCCTTGTCCTTTGGCTAGCCTCTTCCCATCTTCTCCATATTTTGTCCGCTTTTTGCGGGCAACTCCCTCGCCGCGTACACTCTATGTTCCATTATAGCGCATATGTCCACATCCGTGACCCACTGCTCAAAGCTTGGCGTACGTTCCGATCCCCACAGTTGTGCAATGTTCCGCCTGAGAACTGCCATCGCAGTCGACCAGAACAATTTCTCATAACGGGAAAGGTCAGTGTCACTGGAGATCCCCAGGAGAAGGAGTTTAGGGCATCTCTGTATCTCTTTACCTATAACACTAGACAGTTTATCACAGCATCTCTGACAGAGCCGCTGTATCTTACTACATTCCCACAAAGTATGGAAAAAGTACCTTCTTCATTTTTGCAGCATAGGCATCGTGCGTCCGAGGATTTGCCCCAGCGGAAGAGAGCCACTCTTGGGTAATAAGTGCGGTGCAGGATCTTCAGTTGGACCATTCTAAGTCTTGAGGAAATGGTTGTTTCTCGCGGGTACATCAGGGCCTCCACCCAGTCCTCCGGTTGAAGGGGACCCACATCCCGTTCCCGCTTTGCCTTCAAGCTTGTTAGTTCCGGTGTCGCAAAGGATGTTATCACATTGTACATGGTAGAGGTGACTTTCCGGTCCACCCGGTCCAAAACTATGTTTCTCTCTAATGGGAGCTTTCCGGCATGTCTTGTGTTATGTGATAACGCCGTTGTTGATGTATAACAGCTGGATCTAGCTTTTTATATTCAAAGGACCTGCCCTAGACACTGGTGTCTTCTCACATCGTCGTGGTCCTAATGTTTGACTGTAGAGCTTCAGTCCCACTGCAGGTGCTGACAATGTTCAGCCGCATGTACAGCCGCATGCAAGGTAACCTGTTGCACTTCTTTTCTTATTTAGACTGGTCATGCAAAAAACGGAATATTTCCACAGTTCAATGGCGCGCTCAGTTTACCCTCCTCGTACTACCCTGCTTTGTGTAGAACATATGAACTCCCCTGTCGGTCAGTTGGCACCCAATCATGTTTTGCATTTGTTGCAGCAGTTATTGCGAAGTGTCCTGGTAGCTGGGCATGGGTTCTTTAGTAATGTTTATGGAGGTCGTTGCGGGAATTTTATGATTTAAGTGGTGGAATTATGTTGAGTCCCTGTCTGATGATGGTATTGTAATTGTTGAATGTGTGCATGGGGAGGAGGGGGTGGTATAAACGGTGCTAAGGCTGGGGCTGTATTGTGCGTAGTTTGTCTGGCTGGGGGTGAAAGGGAGGGCTAGCAGGTGGGGGGATCTTGTGCCTTAATGTGAGTGTGAAGGCGATTACAAAGTTGTCAGACCACATGACCCAGATTCGATTTTCCACAGAGACTTGATTTTTGCTTGAAATCATTGACCAACCAACCTGATCATCACCCACACTATTGGGTTTTAACAAGTGCGGTATCTGTAATGTGTTCCAAGGAACACTAATAAATTAAATCAAGCTGCAAAAGAAAACACACAGTATCACTCAATTTATGAACTGCAAATCATGTTTCATTGTCTATTGTATCATGTGCACATGTAATACATTCCATGCAGGAAACACAAAAAGACAACTCTGCATTTGTTTTTAGGAACATATTCGACTGACTAAAAATGTGGATGAATGGTACCCATTTGTAATGCCTTGAAAAGGAATACTCAGAATGATGCAAAATAGACAAATCTGTTTTTTTGCCATTTAACAGATGAAAGAACATGTAGGTGATAGCAACTGTGAAATTGAACTCAGAAGGAGAGAAACCATATTGATATATCAGTTTCAGGCCGCAGAGGAAAGCCTTAATTCGTTCTCGGAATGTCGGAAAAGCAATGACACATTCGGAACCAAGAATTGTTTACATTTACTGACTTGGGCTTCATTACAGGTATGGTGGTGTGGGTCAAAATGGTAGTAATATGGTGGTGATTTTGTTACTGCCTCATTACCACACCACTGCACTAGGAGTTTGGCAGTATTGCAGAAGGCTTACCTCTAGCAGAAAGCAGGAGATAAATCTTCCACCATACCAGCAGAAATTGCCAAACAGCAGAATTACCACATGTGGTAGTTCTGTCAAAATCTCCATGGAGTCCTATGGACTCAAAAAACAGGGAATTACTCCGCCCTATCACCACTTATAACACCACAGTATATCCACAGGACCGAGTGGCAGTAACAGTAATTGAGTTGGCAAGCTTTATGATTGGCTGTACTTTTTTAGTTATATGAAAGCAGGGCGTACATTTATACATTCCAGTTAACTATTTCCACGTATTGTTTTAATGAATCCAGTTACTCACAGAGAGTCACAGGGGTGATTTTATTTTATCAGGTGAATTCCATCATTAAAACTCATCCTTCAACTGGATATAGTAGAGGCCATCTCTTAAATGTCCATTGGAAGTTTACTAGCATGAGCTACTCACGGTTGACATGGAACCAATTGTAGTATTCCTGCCCTGCTTTAACTAGTCTCTTCTGTCTCAGGATTTTCTTTGTTGATTTGTTTTAATAGAACAGTTCAGATACATTGAGGGAAGAAGAATAGGTCAACACACTTACATGGGAATGTACTCGGTTACATGCATTTTAAGTCCACGGTGCCATTTAACCACCTTTCTTCTTCAGTACAGTGTTACCATATAGACACTGTACACCCACAACAATAACTGTAGTGGGACTGGCCGGTCTTGAACCCGTGTCATGTATGCATGGAGTTTCCACTGCACCTTTGCCAAATAGTTCATACTGGATTCCATTATTTTTATAAAGGTATGCCCAACATGTTATTATTGAGACTAGTTCATTTTACATTTTTTAAAACGCACTAATTTCAATAAACGAAACACCAAAGGTTTCCGCAACTCATTCAACAGATCCAATTGCAAAGTATATAGATCCGAAGTCTTTTTCATTATTGATATTTAAACTTTCATACGTTTTTTAATGGTCTGGTATCAAATTATCCCAAATCAATTTCTTTAGCACATATATTCAGCTCATTACATTTTACAATTTTGAACAGTAAAAGAGGAAAACATATGCAATCAAAACAAATTATCCTACACCGTCTATACCTGAACAATACAGATACTGAATCCCTTTGCTATTCCCAAGTGTTTATTTGATTATTTTTGCCAAAAGGAACGAAGTCTTTCTATATTACAAAGTGGTTGCTACCCAAACCTTCTTGAGACAGGTTCTACGTCACAGAAAAAACCATTCTAATGTCTCATACATTGGGCCAGGGCTTGCCAGAATGAGCATACGCCCCCTGCATTCTGTTGCAGACACATGTGTTTCTTTACATCTCCTGAACCACTTTGATGACATTTCAATGCTGATATTGGTCCATCCCAGTGTACCACATCACCCTTTCTGACCATTGAAGATAGCGCTGTGAAAGTGCAACCTTTTCCCTAGCTAACCACTACCCTTCTTTCCGTCACTCCTCTTCAATCTTCTTTCCCTCACTCCCCCTGTACACAACATTGCACATAGATCCTCTTTTCAATGTCTATACTAAAACTAAAACTAGTGGCTTTGCCAATGCTTGGTTATTTTGTATGTAGCACTTCTTAAGGTGGTCACTGATTTATGCACTCCCAATTTCGAACTGAGGCACAGAGAGGAAAGGTGAATTGGCCAGGATCACACCATTTTTATAATGTTTGGAATGCAGTTTTGCTCTTTCCAAATTATACACCTGCACCGACCACATTTTGACACAAAATGGCCATATGTACAGCCGAACCCCTTACAAATATGAATTGTCATATGAACATCATCCACTTTATTTCGATCAACAAAAAGTTACTGTAAAATATACAATAAATAATTTGCAAAAAATATATAAACTACAATAAACCAAACCTACATATTCCCAATTACTTTACATCTATTTGACAAATACATTGTTAGAGCATGGAACACAAATGGTTCAACTAGCAGTGCCCAAAACAGGAGTGCAGGACGGCATGGCATGAAACGCTTGACTTTTAATAATTGCATGAGTTTGTTTCCCCAAGACATGATATCACGAGTAGAAAAAGATCAAATGAACGAAATCCTCCAGAAGTGCGGGTTCCCATGGACATGATGTTAATCATTTCATTATCTACCATTTGTGGAATACGGATTCGGAAGTAATAAAGTCAGGTGGATCTTGGTTGAAAGAGAGCGAGAATGAAAATTATTTACCCAACTCAAGTATGTTTCGGAGGTCACGTGACCTTTCTGGGGAAGTTGAGAGCAAACGGAAGAAATCATTATCTCCTGTTCTTCTTTTGGTTTTATGTCATTTCATCCAATGCTTTTTTGCGGGTTCTTTTACTGCAGATTTTTCAACAAAAAAACTCATTAAATGTTTTAATTTTTATTTTGGGGGTTCCCCCCAAAGTTCCCATGCAGGTTTATTTTTTTATATGATCCCGAACACCCAAACCCCAATTATACATTATTCCAACTCCCCTAAATATGTGATGAGTGTTTTTCATTAAAACATTCACAGTAAAAAACCCTGTGAAAAAACATCCCTCGATGAAAGGACGTTATACCCTTCTTTTTGCCCTTCATAAAAGTCACAGCACTGAATTTTTTAAAACTCCTAATCTCTTCTCAAGACTCACCCGCTGAGGCCAAGTAACTTCAACTCATGCTTTGTGATCTTGAGCCAAGTAGCACGATTTTCAACTCAATTGTAATTAAATCCCTTAGTACGCTGTGCTTCACAACAGCAACTGGATTCAGCCAGACTGGTCACATAATAGCACAGCATTAAGCTTTATGGATTCAGGCAAAGAGGAAACGCCTAATTTCTTAACCAACGTAACCAACACGTACACTGGTGTTGAAAGATACTTATATCAACAGTTGTGTAATAAAAACAACAACAATACAACAGATTACTAACAGGCTAAAAACATACAATTGGCAGAGAAATTATGGAAAATAAGCATAACTTTACACACTAAGGCCCTCATTACAACCCAGGCGTTAAGGGGTTAACGGCGCCGTAAAAGGTGGCGGCGCCGTTAAACCCTTGACGCCTGATTACGAGGTCCCTTTGCGGGTGGCACTTTAACGCCTGCTTTTAGCAGGCGTTAAAAAACCAACCCGCAAAGGAACCTACGAGTTTATTACGGCACCGTAATTTATGGTGCCGTAATTAGCACCTTCCCCAGTCCCATTGAGCCCTATGGGGCAAAAATGGGAATGTGGAAGGGCCATGGCGGCATGGGGAATTACCGCCCCGCCAACCTCGGAATGGGGCGGTAATTCCCCATTCCGCCATGGCGGAGTCGGTAAGTTACCGGCATGGACCGTGGTGCTATTAGCACCATGGTCCAACGCCAGGGTCGTAATGAGGGCCTAAGGCAGCTAAAATGTTAATATAAATCTAAACATTAAGATCTTCAAGCTACAAATGCTAGGATGCATCCAGCTCTAAATATAAGGTGTATATCAACCACTTTTACTCCCTAAAAACAGGCAAATACTCCCAAAATATAAAAATATGGAGTACAAATACTCCCCAAAAAAATGGGGAACAAATCGGAGCATGTCCTCCTTCTTTCAGCCACACAGCTCCATGGATGTGTTTGGACCAGTAATAAACACAAGGCCACAGAAAGAAGCTCTGCTATTATTACTGCCTGCTCTGAAGAGGAAAAATATTCCAACACAACATTTATGTTTTATAGCTAAAACATATTTTTACCCGCTTATTAAATCATTTTACTCCCAACTTTAAAAAATATGGAGTAAATAGTCCAACATTAAAATCTTATCTGGCGCACTGGTCAATTAAGCTTCCATTTAATAAAACCTCATGAGTCAAAACTATATGTATCACTAATTTACCATGATACTATTATTTGTACATATGAAGCCTGCTCGTTTGCTCCAAGCTCTGACTAAAAAATGTGCAACAGCAAGAACAACGGCACCATTCTTTCTACTTTTACAAAATAGCAAGGCAGCTTGCCAGTCTCTGATACCGTAATGGGTCAGACAAGGTTTTAGATTAGTGCATCTCACACTGGCATAAAGAGGACATCTGACTATGACATGCTGTAAAATCTTTTCAAACCAACGACAATAGAAATACATTGTTGAATAGCTTTGTCTCGAAATGCTAGAAAATGTGGTTTACTGTCATTTTACTGCAGCATTTATTACCGACGTAAATATTATAGATAATAAAAAACACCAAATGTTTTTTTTTATTATGGGTTTCCCCCCAAACCCCCTGTTCACTTTAAACCCCACTCCAGCCCACCTCCCCACCCCTTTTAATCCATAACCCCCCCCATATATCATTCAATTTTGGTATTTTTTCGGTAATATTTACCTCAGCAAAATGTTTTCGGTAAAATAACTTGTTACCGAAAATGTGGCTAAAGGTAAAATTCCTAGCTGCTTTGTGTACAAAGAGTCTACATGGAGCACCGTAAGTCGATCTAAATAGTCGTCACACTGACGGAGATCCTTCGATATTACATAGGAGTTGAGAAGATGACCGCTTGCTCCTGAAAGTACCGCCGGATATTCTAAGCTTCCCTTCATCATATTCTTTGAGCCTTGGTCATCAATTCGGGGTTATCCCACAATGGGGAGCCCCCGAGCATTTGCCACATAGTCTTTACATGATGCACCCATGGTAAATTGTGCCCTCCTGGTAAACCAATCACCTCATGCAATGTCTCTTCATATTTCCTGAGTTCTGGGGTCAACCACAGATGTAACCAGGAGTTTCATTTTTAGTATTTTGTCAATGCCGAAATTATTCAAATCTAAATGTGTAATTGCATTTGGGGCCAACTTACGTAACCCTAAAACGAGTTTTAAAAACAAATTCTCTATAGTGGCTAACACAGATGTACATGGATAGCCCCCTATCTCTGCACCTTGAGATGCAGATTGCCTGGCTTGTAATTTATATACTTGTGGTTGGGAATTCGAGCTGTTGGTTAATCATTCCCTTATCATATCAAGCAAACGTAAGGAGCCGTGCACAGAAAAATGTATTGTGTATTGGGTATATAAAATAAGGGTATCTGACAGAGGCGTTCCTAGGCGGGGGGCTGAGGGGGCTTTGGGTTGTAGCCCTGGATAGAAGCTCAGGTGCTACAACCAAAATGCTAGCTAGCCCCGAGTCCGGCCAGTCCCAACAGCTTAGCCCCTGATCTTTTCCAGACCTAGCAACACCCCTGGTATCTGAGAAACCACAGGTCCTCCAGGTAAGCAGAGGCATTGCTGGGGGGGGGGGGATTATGGGGCTATAGCCCCGCGTCTTTTGGTTGTAGCCCCAAATAGAATCTCAGTATCTACAGCCAAAAGGCTAGCTAGCCCTGTGTCCTGACAATCCCAACATTAGTGTAGCCCCGGATCTTTTCCAGACCTAGCAACATCCCTGCAGGTAAGTAATACAGAAATAAAGTACAAATGGACCTGGGTAATGAGGTTGGTTAGATATGACTCACACCACTATATCATATACAAACGTATTATCAAACAATTCATAACATTTAGTCAACACTGTTTGCTCATAGAGTACATAAATCCATATACTGTTGCCATCAACAGATTAATTCCATCATGCATACTCAAACTTACTCACACACATCCAATGCTAACTTAACAAGAAACAGGTTTTCCCTAAACATAGGTCCCTTGAAAAAACACGTCAGTAAATCTTACACCTATACAAACTAACAGTGTGTATTCCTGTTCAATAGCACCGCGGCTTATTGACAAAATCTACATATGTTTCGGTCGTTCAAAGACAGAACATTCCAGAACTGAAGACATCTCGTTCTGGTTATTGCACAGTCTGTTGAATTCAACATGAGGCAGCCAACACTACCCCCATAAATTGAGATTGGATTTTGATGATTAGAAGACATCTTCCATCGGAGTTTTGTCACCAAGGCTGGGCATATTGGTGAATGTGGAAGTTGTCACTTGCGTAGTGGGGTCCCCCTCAGCCCGCACGGCGGGACTTCAAAAAGAAATAGTTGCCCTTTGAAGTCACTCTGCCTTCATAAAGAAATTAATTCTGTTAAACTGTAATGGAAACCATTTCTTTATGTAAGCAGAGTGACTTCAAAAAGAAACGTTTTCTTTTTGAAGTTAGAGGGCTCCCCACCACTCCATGACATGGAGACCTCCAGATCCTCTGCACATGACGGGAACAAGCATTCCTAGCTTGTTTAAATGTGTGTGCGTGCATGCAAGTGTGTGTATATCTATATAACGTAATGTGTGTGAATGCAATATGGGTGGCTGCCTGGGTGTGCGTGTATGAGTGTATGGTGAAAGGGTGCAGTGCACATGTAAATGTAGAGGTGGCTGGGTGAGTGGGAGTGTATGGTGAAAGGTGTGTCTGCTTGAGTTTAATGCCTGGATTGCTTATTGGTAATCTGCATTACTCCTATCCCTACTCTTGCTCGTCTCAGTGCTTGTGTATGAGGCACTTTGCCTCGAACACAAGTACTGGGATCAGTTAGAGGGACATGAGGTATTGCCCGGCATGGTTACCTGTAATCTTCATTACTCCTATTCCCGCTCTTCCTCATCCCAGTAGTTACCTACCTATGAGGCAAAGTGGCAAGGTGCGTCATTCGTAAGCACTGGGACATGGAAGAGGGACATGGAGATACTTCAGGGCAGAGGAGCTGGGTTTGGGGGTTTGGGTGGGAGGGAGAGGGGATGGGTGTGGAGGTCGGGGGGTTCTGCGCTAAACCGGAATGGTCATCCATGTCCAGGCTAAGCAGGCATGATGTGTGTTATTAGTGGCTAGATAGGCATTTTGGTGCAGGCAGTGTAGTAATTTATTACTTTGGCTTGACTTTTTTAACTGATCAAGCAGTCCTGATAAGTGTAATTACCTGGCTAGATTTGCATTCGGGTGCTGCCAGCTATCCGTTTGTTACTGTGACATTGTATATTTTTCTGGGTATCTGTGATAAAATAACCATGATAAGCATTATTGGTTTCAACTGACATTTTGGGGCAACCAGTCTAGGTAGGTCTTCATGGTCTTCATAGCGAGTGGCGCACGTTCTGGGACTTCCATCGAAATGAAGGTACATTATAGCAGAAATGGACCTGATGGTCATGAAACATTTAACTTTCTTGCTACTTGCCGAGCCTGTGAACGCTCCACTTTGTTACCCCCTGCATGTGTGTTATCTTGTTCTGTTGCCTACTCACCATTTCAAGATGGCTGTGCCTGCCTGCTATGCAGTGGAGTGCTAGGGCTGGTGTGTGCATGGGGCCCAGGATTTGCCATGGCCCTCTACATCTTGGCCAATGAGGAGGCCGGCCCACCTCCAAAGGCCCGATCCTGGCCCCATGCAATGTGCATCTTCCATCTGTTTCCTTTCTCTTGCCACGGCCGCCGGAGCGGCTATTACGCCTTTCTCCCTCCTACCATCTGAAGCCTTGCAGCGCTGTGGGCGCACTTCCACTCGGCAGGCATGACCCATTGGGCCTTAGCGAGCGGCGCATGTTCTGGAACTTACATTGAAACTAAGGTACATTATAGCAGAAAAGGACCTGATGGTCATGAACATTTAACTTTCTTGCTACTTGCCGAGCCTGTGAACGCTCCACTTTGTTACCCCCTGCGTGTGTGTTATCTTGTTCTGTTGCCTACTCACCATTTCAAGATGGCTGTGCCTGCCTGCTATGCACCGGAGTGCTAGGGCTGGTGTGTGCATGGGGCCCAGGATTGGTCATAGCCCTCTATATATTGGCCAATGAGGAGGCCAGCAGGCTTGGCCGGCCCTCCTCCAAAAGCCCAATCCTAAGGCCCTGTCTACACCTGTCCACCACGGTATGCCGCGTTCTCACAAGAGTGAATGCCTCCCACCCCACCCCTTGCTCAGCAGTGTGAGTGAATGAATCCCCCCCACCCCTTGGTCGCCAGTGTGAGTGAATGCCTCCCACCCCCCCGGTTGCTAGTGTGAGTGAATGCCTCGCACTGCTCCCCCTGGGCATGTGGCTTTTCACATGAACCCTTACCCCCTAGTAGGCCGAGGTTTGTCGGTTTGAGTGTTTCCATAGATCTGACCTCATGTATGTGGGTAGCTATCGCCTTATTTAATTTTCATCCTTTCTATGTCATCACCAGATGATCAATACTATATATATGCACATAATTGCCACCTGTAATAGAGGATTGGCACAATGTGTGTATATGCAGAGTTGTCACACTGTGAGCATGATGAATGACATTATGAAATATCGATTGGCCACATGTACTTACCTATTATGATTACCTTATATGTGCTTGTTGCCACTACAGAACACGTGGCTGGCACCATGTATTTGCTCACTGACTTAGACCCTGAATATATATATGTCTTGCTGCCGCCATGTAACATGTGGCTGGCACCAAATACGTGCCATCTGACTATGACCATGCATATGTATGTAGTTGCCGCCATGCAATATGTGGCTGGCACCATGTATCTGTCCACTAATTATGACCCGGTATTGTATATCCTGCTGTTGCCATGCAACATGTGGCCGGCACTATGCATTTACCCACTTTTGTATTAATGCTGTAACTGTAATCGTTTCCTATCACTGTAACCTTTCAAGTAATGCGCCTTGGTACCTCAGGGTTTGGGCGCCATATAAGAAATTAATAAATAAATAAATAAAAATAAAATGTGGCAGGCATTTTTAACTTTAATATGTTATTACTTGCATCTAGACTGTTCTACATTGTACAGCCAGCTTGACACGTTTTCATCATGGCATGGCATTTTTAGTAGCAAAGCATTACATTACTATGTATTAGATTTTTGAATTGGTGTTCCCATATGAAACAATTGCAAACGCTCTGAGTTTTTAGCCAATTCTTCTCAGAACATGTGCTGTATAATGCATTAAAACACATATTTATAACTTTCTCCTAGTGCACTGTGTGGCGTCCCCCCTGCAGCAGCATGATTGCGTGTATTACACAAACGTGGTATATTTATGCCGGCCCAGAGTGCGGCACGCGCTGGGATTGATCGCTGATCGGGGGTGGGGGGGCTCAGCTGGGCTCATACTTTTTGTGGAGATAAGAGGACTCAGCTGGATGAGGCACAGTGGTTATATTCTTCTAGGGAAGATATGTCAATGATACCAAAGTCAGTAATGGCATGTTGCCAGAGAGAGAGTTTTTCACTTCCCCAATTGAATATCTTAATGTGGGTGAAAACATGAATTGATCCTGAAGCAGTGAAAGAAAAAAAAAAACTTTTAAAATCAGGGAGGTTTATAAAATGAAATGCTCCCCTACGCCCCAAGTGAATTGTAAAGAAAAGTCTGAAAACAATACCAATTTACACATTAAAAATCTTTATTCCTCTGTAAAGTCAAGTCTGTTAAATTATCCTTGTGATATTCCTTTAAGGAATATAATTAGGAAAAGAAATAAGCATGACAACAACCTTTCCCTTAGAAAAACGGATTTGTGCATTTTGGACTTCAAGTCCCATAATCCCTAAGGTACTGGGATGAAGAAGAGGGCCAAATAGGAACAAAACCGCAAAGTCAAGCTTGTTAAGGAAAATGAACCACACAGCAGGAAGACTGGGAGGCTTTAAAGGCCCCTTCAGGCAGGCCCATCTTAACAGTTTCTGGGGCCCAGGGCCCAGGCAGCCTTAGGGCCCCCCCTACAAAATCCATGTCCTACTCCCCAGCCCCCTCGAAACCTATGTCAAAGCCCCCCCCCCCGAAACCCATGCCCTCCTTCCAATCTGAAAAATGAAAGGAATTACATACCTCGAGTCAAATTCAACATATACATGTCTAAGCAAATGCCCTGATTATGCATGGTAATCCCCATTATTCCAGCTCTCCTCTTTCATCACCTTACAATAGAGCTAGGGCACACATCTCTACATGCATTGGCGAAAGGGGGTGCATTTACATTTCTCTAGTTTAGGCTACAAGCTCCCGTCTGTAGGAAAAAACACTTATTGTGACTTGTAACTCAAGCCCCATTGGACAGCCTTGCCACTCTCTTGCTGCAGGGCAGCATGTCTCTTTTTCACACTGTCCGACAAGCCCTCGCCATTTGGCACATACTACACATATCTTTCCCTCTCGTCTGCCGGTCTCTCTCTGTCCATCCCTATCTGTGTATCACCCTCCATACAGCACGAGTGCGTGTGTTCAGCATTATCTCTCTACCTATGGAGACGGTGAAAGAGAATGCTAGACTCTTGCTCTATCTGCATTCGTAGATGTTGAGATAGGCTTTGGTATACACATAAAGTAAACAAACTAACAAGTAGTAGCAGCGAGCTTGCATAGGTGTCATATTGCCTGTAGCAGTAGCTCCTCTCTAGAAAGCATTACTATTTGGAAAGTGACCCCCCATAAAGGTGGTCCTGGAGTTCTTGCAGTGTTGTGAAAGAGTCAGGCTGGCAGTCAAAGGATCATGTGTGGAACTTGTGGTTGATGGAGGGGAGTTCTTGTCAGCAGTCAGCACCCTGTGCTGACACATCACACTCCTCATGGGTCGTGCTGCACTGTCAAGCCACAGGAACAATGCAGAGGGGGCCCAGGCCCTGTAGCTCCACTCATCACTATCAAGTACAGTGCACACGGTCCTTCTGCTGGTTTTCGGATACAGGTACAGTGTCAGGGCCACTTGCTGCCTACACCCCACACCATGCACGCCCATACCTTCCCTAAAATGAACTCTACATCCTTTCCTTAGACCGTCCTCTGGGGGTCGAGGCAGGACTTTCTGCATGTTAAACCATTATATTTCAGGTTATAGCGATTAAAACTCAAACGATATTTGGAGCAAGAAAAGCTGGCACCCATTGACAATGAGAGTCCCTTGCTTCTATTTGACCCAGTGCAAAGAGTTTGGGATTTTGTGTAGGCCTGGGAAATATACTTGCCATGCAGAGCCATAGTGGTATTAACTGACCATTGATGGCAGCAGTTGCAAAATGGTGTGAGTACCTGAACATCTAATCGCAGTACCTGCCAAATGCTTAATGCTTATACACAAGCTAAAACTATTGGTTTTGCCAAGGCTTGTTTTTCACAGGATTTTGGTGACGGACACACAGAGTGCTTATAAATCGAGTGGCTGAAGGCAACCTGGTTAAGACTTTTTTTTATTGCACCAGTAGCGGGTTTAAGACTGCTATGAAGTCATTCATTCTCAGAAGGCTGCTTTGAAAAAAAAAACTGGAATGCATTTTGGGTGCAAAGTTTCGTGGTAAGGCTTGATTGAAGCGAGCTTAAAAGAGTTCCCATGAGGAGATGTTTTGGGAGTGAAGGGGTAGGAAATGGCTGGAATGGAAATAGGGATTAGCATGGCCATGGGCAGTCAATGGGTGGGCAAATCACTAAACAACACCAACAAGCTGTGTGTCCCTCCTCATATTCCATTTCTCCTTATCAGTATCAGCAAATGTTTAGGCGTGTAGGTGTTGCAAGCAACACCTAATAGCCCAAACTAAAAAGTAACATATCCTGCTAACAACATCCAGAACAAAAGTGCATGTCTCATAATCTACCCTGAATCTGACTATAAAATCCCCATGAATAACAAAACAAGGTGGCTGTTGAGGACCATCAGATGATAATGGACATCGAAAAGATGCATCTTCTGCCACTGGATGAACTTAAATCACGTCATCAATAGCATTACACAGCCTTATGAAACAACTTGATGAACGTTAACTATCATGGGCCTGATTTACAAAGTGCTTTTCAATGGGATTTTCTCATAGAACAAAATGCTTTTGTAAATGAGGCCTCATATCTTTTCACAAAATCCCAGCAATCAATTTTCAATATGTGAACAGTCACACTGTAAGCCCCCGTCTGGCAATGCAATCTTGGCCAGCAACATGTGTCATCCCCCAGATGTTGTTACTTCGAACCTCTCCAGCCATGCGACCCAAGACCAGCGTGGTCCCAATGAGGCCAACCCTTTGATCTAGTTACCTCAAATGTGTGCTTGCTATGTCTTTTCATACCCTCAAAAAGCAGATTCTGTGAAATGTCAATACCTCATATATTCGCCATTTGCTTCCAATCAGGTCACTTGGATCACCTGTGTTCTCAAGTACTGCATACTGCTGTATGCCGGCCTAATTGCTTTCTCTTTGCACACACCTCCATGTTCATCTGTCTACTGGAGTTGCTCTTCTCCCTACGTTCCCTTACATTGTTTATTTTCTAAGTGTATATATATATATATATATATATATATATATATATTCCACCAGAAGCCCTAAACCTGTCACTATTGCTTCACACACACCACTCTTCTCATCACACAGCACCATACACAATATATGGTTATGCTGCCATGAAACTTAGTGTGGATAGGTTGTCTAGTCCTTGTTGTATATATAATATGCTTAGAATTCCTACAGGAAGAAATTCTGCCAAAAGGAGAATCACCTCTTTGAACCAGAAATGTTGCCAGCATGTGCCATTGGGGCAGAGGCACATACTGTGTATGTCCCCTCTGCACATGCCTGATGCAGCAATTTTGGAGTCAATATCCAATCATTTGAACAGCTCTTCATACTGGAATTTGGCGCATGTCAAAGCACTCCCACCGATGGCTGATATGAGTAGATGTCTGCAGAAATCTATACTGAGGCATTGTGAGTTGAAAGAATTTGCCCAGGATAACACAATGTGGAGAAGTGTGAAAGTAGACTTCGAGCATAAAATACCCTGGTGTAGGGAAATTTTGCACCAGTGCAGGAAGTTTTGCAGTGACATCAACACTGAAAGAGCAGCGCACAAATGGAATTTGCAAAGGCTTCACCAGGCCAATATTTTTGCAGCAGTAGAATGGCCCAAAGCCAGTGCCTCTTTTTTTTCATGATCATTGCAGGTTTAAGAAAATCATCCTAACCATACATAATACAAACATTGAAATGTTGGCACACATTTGATTTCGAAAATTCATAAATACTTAGGGTCTGATTTACAAAGCGTTTTTTGATGAAAAACGCTTTGTAAATCAGTACCTTTTGATTTAAAATTACAGGTCATTGGGAGGATATCTCAGGGGCAACACAGGTTTGATCCCCAAGTACGCACTTAGAAACCTCTGGGTATTAAGCGTGTTGTAAATAACATATCATAAAATAAAATGCTCGAACATCATCCGAAAAGAGTTCCAAATGTCAACGGTCTTGTTAAGGGCCAGTTAACATGGATAACTCCATGGGGGGGGCGTGGCCAAGCAGCCATGGAGTAGGCTGTGATTCCTTGGAGCTCCGTGATCCGACTTATTGATCCGAAGCAATGCGCATGTGTTGATGGCTGATTCCAGCGGAAAAAGATACGGTATCTGCGTGAATTCCTCAGGCAGCAGATGAGCGTATCGGCAGGAGAAGGTGGACACAGTAGCGGGAGTTAGGCTACTTTGTGTCCTGATCCGGGAGCGCCGTAATTGATACCAAGATGGCAGCGCACCAACACAAAGAGACCCTTGGCGGCACTTGAAATCGGGTGCCAGGCAGGTAGTGAACGGGCTGCAGGCGTGCAGCAGCTGATGGAACGGTGAGCGGCCGACTACCCAAGAGAAGCTCACGAATAGCCCGGGCTGACAAGGGGACGTATACAGTGTCGGGCTAACTGGCCATGAGATCGGCGGCACGTCCTTGGTGCTCCCACTGAACCGGGGCGATGTACAAACTGAACGGACAAGAGGAATGACAACGCACCCACAATAGATTGGAAGCAACGGGCACGCAGGGATTACATCCTGAAGCCGCACCAACGAGTGGAAGAGCAACTACGGACAAAACAAGCGACGCCGAGACCCGCACCGTCCGAAACAAAATGGCGACCGATCCTGAAGAAAGGATTACACTGATGGACCGTGAAGCGGCCTCGTAAGGATTGGGACGCACATGCTGCTTAGATCAACCATTGCGGCCTGCAGACGCAGTAAGCGGGCATACGCTTCTTTGATAGGCACAGAGACCAGAAAGAAGCATCAGGGATGCAGAGGTCAGCACCCTGCTGACAATAGGCACGGACACTGAGAGGAAATTGTGATGTGGGAAGTTACAATCCACCCGAATAACAATTTCGTGTGCCACAATAGGTGTAGGTTGGTATACAGAGACCCCCAACGACTCGAACAACAACTAAACAGCACTGAGCCGGAGCCAGACACGTGGACAAGGTTGTATCATGTCGGTAAAAAGTCTGAGAACCAAGACCAAACAACCCACGATGGAGGTCTTCGCCAAAACGCAGAGGACCCCTACAACATCGGGGCAGAGCACGGCTGCAACTACTGCGGAAGTAGCTCCAGAAGGAGATAAGCACCAGATCCTGGAGGCTATAACAGAGCTGAGCACTAAATGGGGCGTGGCAATGGCGGACTTAAAGACAGCCCTGAGAACAAAATTGATGTGGTAGGAACTGAACTTGCCTTGTTTCGGCAAGATGTCAGGGGGCTGGCGGAGAGAACAAGTGGTCTGGAAAGTGCTGTAAAGACCAATACTGATGTCAGCCCAAATAATGCTAAGGAAGTTCACGTGCTCAAACAGCAGGTTGCCAACCTTGAAATACAGGTGGAAGAAGCGGAAGGAAGAGCGAGAAGAAATAATATATGGGTGGTCGGCCTGCCGGAGGGGGAGGAGGGCCAAGACCCCACAAACTACGTGGAAAACATGATCCTACAGGAAATAGGAGCAGACAAGCTTTCGCAGGGATTCATGGTGGAGCAGGCGCATCGCGCCTTAATGAGGAAACCACGACCTGGGGCTCCGCCGAGACCCATCATTGCGAGGATCTTGAACTATAGAGACAGGGAGAAGATCCTGGAATATTTTCGTAAAGGCGGAACAATACAGAAAGCATCCGCCAACATTACAGCATACCCGGATTACACGATGCTGGTGCAGAGACAGAGATACAGCTACGTGGCCGTCAAGAGGAGGCTGCGAGCAGCAGGCATCAAGTACATGCTTCTGTACCCGGCAAAGCTGAAGGTGCTACATAAGAGCAGAGCGTTTTTTTTTGACACTCCTGAGGAGGTGGTAACATGGCTGGATCTGCAAGACTGCCCGGAACAAGAAGTGGACCGTGACCGGCAGGAACAGGACGAATGAAGAACTGGTGCCACGGACATTGAGGGGGTAAGTGGGAGGGGGTACCGGATTATACCGAGAAGCAGAATCGGTTGAACATTGGGTAGCATTCGGGCCCTGTGCTCGGCATGGACTGGAATATAGTGGGCAAAATGTAATTGGAAGCTGCAAAGGATTAACACAATGCGTAATACATTTGGAAACAGGAGCAACAGGATGGAAGCAACCCACCCACGAAATACTAATAGTTAAGTGGCCATTAGGGCGACTTCACCCTACTGAGCCCGGAGCATAAGCTTGTGCTGGACAGGGCTAGATGTGGGGGTGCCTGAGATCCAGGGATGGAGCTGGGCAACAGTTGGGGAGGGCGTTGTTGGGGAAGGGATGGGTGGGGGGAGGGAAGGGTGGTGGGAAGTTTGGGGTGTACATAGTTATGGGGAGTTTAAGTTCAAACATGAGCCTACATGGAAGAGCTGAAGGGTTGTATCTGCATAGCATAACTGGGAGGGTTCGGTTGGAAATGTGGGAGGAAGACACCAACGCGCTATTGGAGATCTCAAGATACTAACGTGGAATGTCAGGGGACTTAACAGCTATATGAAGAGGAATAAGGTCATGCTGTCTTCGAAAAGGCAAAAGATCGACATTGCACTGTTACAGGAGACGCATCTGACGCGGGAGAAACTTGAGCTAGTGGGGAAAAAATGGAAAGGGATTGTGGTGGGTTCATCGTACTCTGCTTACGCTAGGGGAGTGCTTGTCTGGGTGGCGCCGCACGTCCCGTTTCAGCTACTACAGGAAGTGGCGGAAACTGCTGGGAGGACGGTTATATTGAGAAGGCTGGTGGAGAACAAAGAGGTATGCATCGTAAATAAGTACGCCCCCAACCAAAACACGGCGGCATACTTCAGAACTCTGTGCACCAACCTTAGTATGTGTTTGGGAAACGCGGTTATTTGGGGCGGGGACTTCAATTGTGTAATGAACCCCAAGGTGGACAGATCTGATAGCAGGATTGACAGGCCCACCCCAGCGGCCAAAGCATTGCAGGTGTTACTAGATGATTTTGGGTTGGTGGATGTGTGGAGAACAAAACATCCTAATGGTAGGCAATATTCGCACTACTCAGCCCCGCAGCAGCTGCACATGAGATTGGATTATGTCTTTGCCAAGCCGGATGTAATGACACAGAGCACTCAAATAGAATATAAGGCGAGGGTCCTCTCAGATCACTCGCTCCTGGTCCTTGGGTGGCAATACTACCCCCCGAGGGCGCGGATCCCGACATGGCGCCTCCGAGCGGAGGCACTCAAAGATCCGGTCTTTCGAGAGGACATAAGAGATGAGATCATTAACTACTTTGAAACGAATACTGGTAGTGTTGACTCGGCGGGTACACTATGGGAAGCTTTTAAGGTGGTGATGCGGGGAGTAGCCATAGCTAAGTCAAAGGGCCTGCAAGGTGGGGTTCTGGCTGACCTACAAAAAGTAGAAGATGAACTAGAAAGAACATTAGAAAATGGCAGTGTGGACACGGAGCCAGTACTTAAACTACAGCAGCAGTGTGCAGAACACTGGGAAAGGCTCTGCAAGCTCAATTATAAAAAGTATGTAGAAAGACAGCCCGCGGGAGGGGATAAAACGGGTAGGCTTTTAGCGTGGCTGCACAAGAGCAAAACCCCTAGACCCCCGATTAGGACAATAACTAGAGAAGATGGCGAGGTAGTAGACACCCAGGAAGGAGTCAACAAGGAATTTGCTGATTATTATAGGGTGCTATACGGAGACAAGGAGGGGGGCAGTCGAGAGGAGATAGCTGAAACACTAGAAGATATAGGACTGCCCAAGATAAGTGATGAGAAAAGAGAAGAGCTTGACGCACCAATTACCTTGGAGGAGTTGGAGGAGGTTGTGAGGCAGTTGCCCACTAGTAAGACCCCAGGAGCAGATGGGTTCCCTAGCAAATTTTATAAAGTATATAGAGAAGAAGTGCTCTCCCCAATGCTAGAAATGCTTAACGAAGCGTTTGAGATGGGAAGGTTGCCGGAGTCACTCAGAGAAGCGATCATAGTACCGCTCCCTAAACCCAACAAACCGGGGCATAGCTGTAGCTCCTACAGGCCTTTGTCGATGCTGAACCAGGACAGCAAGATATTGACGGCTGTCCTGGCAAACAGATTGCAAAGAGTAATTAGCAAATTAACCCACCCTGACCAAACGGGCTATGTCCCGAACAGGAATATTACCCAGAAACATAGGCGACTCCACCGGGTGATCGAATGGGTGGATAGGAATGAAGGTGAAATGGCGATTGTATCCCTAGACGCAGTAAAAGCTTTTGACTCCGTTAAGTGGACATGGCTGCTGGTGGCCCTGGAAGGATACGGAGTAGGGCCGGTTTACATCAGGTGGGCGAAAATGCTATACAGCGAGCCGCTAGCCAGAGTTCGGACGGGATCAGTGATATCCGAGAGATGGCAGCTTAGTAGAGGCACCAGGCAGGGGTGCCCCTGGTCCCCGATGCTTTACATTCCAGCCCTGAGCCCCTAGCGATATACCTCAGGCAACAATATGATACCATAGGTATTGAGGTTGGGGGAGAGCGGCACCTAATATCCTTATATGCAGATGATTTGTTACTATACTTGCAATACCCGGAAGAAAATCTTTAATATATCCTTGAAGTGATGGAGAAGTATGCGGGGTTGTCCGGCATAGCAGTGAATCCTCAAAAAATCTAGTATATTCCCGCTAGGTAGCTATAAGGGGACCCCTGTGGAAAGGTTACCGGTGTTACAGATACCATGGGTGATTAGTTCTTTCTGTTACCTTGGTATAGATGTGTATCACACGGCAGAAGAGGAACACAAGCACAACACCGAAGTAGCTATTGAGAAAATGTGGAAATGTATGAAATTTTGGGAGAAGTTGCCCCTAGCAATGATGGGACGGGGGGCAATGCTTAAGATGGTGGTCCTACCTAGGCTTTTACATTATTTTAGTAACATCCCATATATGATACCCAGGAAGTTTTTTGCTAAACTGAATAGTGTGTGTAGGGACTTCCTATGGCATGGTACCCGGAATAGAGTAGCGCTGTGGAAGTTGCAGAACTTCTACGAAAGGGGGGGTATTAAACTGCCCAACTTTGAAGTCTACTATGTAGCGAGTCAACTACAATATGTGGCCAACTGGCTCTACGACGAAGTGACCCCTGAACTTAGGTTGTTTGGGCAGAATTGTACCCCATTTTACTTAAGGGAAATGATATGGTTGTCTGAGTCAGATATGAAGGAGCGCCCTAGGATGATGATGCTGGGATGGAAAATGTGGCGTCGAGCGTGTCGGATGATGGGGGACCCATTCCCATGCTCCCCGCAAGTACTGCTGGTTGCTTTAGCAGGAGGGGATAGGCAGCTGAGGGTGATTATCAGAACCTACTGGGAATCGGTGGGGCTGGTAACGTTAGGGGACATATGGCAAGAGGAGACCATTAGAGATTTTGAAGAACTTGGGGAGGAGGTGGGATTACCTACTGGCCAATATGTTACATACCATAGGATGGTTCAGAAAATTCAGAAAACGTGGCCTGAAACAGTATTGACAGAGGAACCAGATGCTACTGTGGGGGCAATATATGACATATCGGAAGGGGGGCATGAGATTTCTAGATTGTATGAGATGGTGATGACCAAGGTTGGGAAGGAATTGACACATTTGAGACTGGATTGGGAAGAGGAGGTGGGGGCCCCAATTGGAGATGGGATGTGGGAACGCGCCCTGGGATATCACAAGAAAGTGTCAAGAAACGCCAGACTTAAACAAATACAGCTGTATATAACGCATAGAGCATACATGACCCCTCTGAGGATATCCAAGTTCGGAAACGCTGGGCGACAGGCGTGTCCTAAGTGCAACATGGAAAACGCTGACATGACACAGATGTTTTGGTCATGCCCAGTAATCAAATGTTTCTGTGATGAAGTGGCACAAAAATTAGCGACAAAGGGGGTCACGCTCGTCATAGGGTATCTGCTTGCTTGCTGGGAGGGTTCCCCAGACCACGGAAACTTAAACATGTTGAGAAACTGAAAGACTTGGCATACGTGCTAGCAAAACGGAGGATTGCCATGGGATGGAAGAAGTGCCACAAGCCACGGGTGGAGGTTTGGTGGAAGGAGTTACAGAAATGGGCAGAGGCCGAAACGACAGTATGGCAGGAGGCAAGCAACATGAGTGGGGAGGAAGAAGTGGATACCCTGATGGCATGGAAATTATTAATAGCAGAACTGTTCGGATCTATATCGGACCCAACGGAATCCGAGGATAGTGAGACCCGGCCACATGTAGCAGATACTGAATGCGAGGTACAAATAGGCTCATAATGGAGGGTGGGACTATGGGAGCAGTGGCAAAAATGGAAATACAAATGGTGTTTAATGGAATTGTTGTAAACTGCAATGCCTGTTGGGTTTGTTTGTATTGTTGTTTGGTTTGAATAAAATTAATAAAAACATTTTTTTTAAAAAAACATGGATACCTCCATACCCCAGGCAGTATCCGAGCAGTGAGAAATGTCCGGCAACCGAGAAATTTCTGCAAACTGGCTAGCGGTCCCCTTGGTTAAAAAAGGGTAACTTCACCCTGAAACCACATCCCTTTAAAACATGTATTAATTTAGCACTTCACATTATGCGACTGTAACTTACGCTGCATCTTGGTTTCTTGCACACTGACCCAGCAGCACTTTCAGGCTGATTCTGACTCACTCACACATTATCCGCTACAGGTCTGCAGCTGCCCCAAGTCACTGGACAGCACCCGAGCTGGAAAGCCACATTGAATTGGGCAGGCCCCTGGAAAGCAGAGCTTGTGCATCTATATTCCTTTAACTCTGGCAAGCCGCATGTACACATTCTCTTGAGACCAAGAGCTAGCAAATCTGCGTTATAAGGCTACACGTGTGAGTGCCTGGCAGTGGCTTCCACGTGGCCGAGGACAGCTGACAAGCGTAGCGTGAGCGTGGGCGTGGGGCACAGGTTCTAGAGAGCGTGATGAAAGGCGCTAGATTCCTAAAGTGAAAGCGCCCTTCCTGTTGTGATACTCACAGGGCCTGATTTACAGACGCGTTTTTTCAATGGGAAACTCCCATTGACAAACGATTTGCATAGCAGGCCTTAAATGTATTAAGCCTGTCATTTTGGTATCTTCCAATGTACAGTGCTAGTGCCAGTACTAGCTATTTCGGGGAGCATTGCCTGATTTGATTACAACATAATAGAGTTCACAACAGATGCATGGTATGGTGCGCCCACTGTTTAAAAGGCCCCCGTGCGCTCAATCGGCTTTATGTGGCATATAAAAGTTGCTAATTAAAAAAAGAACCCAAATGCATTGACATGCCATCCTCGGAGTGCTACAGACTTTGCAAAAATGTTTGCGAGGAGTGTGCCAATTATTCACCATGCTGTTGAACTAAAACAACGTGATGACGTTACAAGAGGAACTAAATAGCAAATGGTGTCGAACTCCATGAGGTGCTCAATCTTGTCTATTTTCTTTGAAAGTACTCGGACAGACTAACAGGCCGATTCATGGAATAAATGTGCGCCGCAAATCCCGGCGCAGAGGGGCCAATACGTGCGCTGCGCCGAAAATTAGCGAAAAGCGCAGGGAAACCAGCGCACGTCGATTCATGGAAGTCCGTGCGCAAGAAAAGCAGAGGACGTGCGCTGAAAAAGCGCGCGGCGCAGGCCGGCGCACAGGTCAACCAACGTCGTGCGCCACGGCCACTGCGCTATCACTCCGAGCGCAGCGCACAGCTCTAAAGTAGGCGGAACACAGGGCGGGACACTCGGAATGGGGAATAAAATGGGGCACAACACTCGGAATGGGGAAGAATGTGGGCGGCACGGGGAAAGTTTAGGAGGCAAGTGCGCGGAACGCCCACACGCTCGCATACAACACGTATTCATGGAATAGAATAGGGCAAAAAAGCGCACGCTCAAAGCAGCGCACAGGCACAAACAGGCACAAACACGACCACCACAAGAAAGCAGGCGGTAGCGTCTCTGCGCCTGCAAGAAATGTGCGCTAAAAGGTGCGCCAACAAATAGCACCTATATATAGACATGATCAATGTCCAATACTGTGGCCCTCCAGGACAAATGACGTACAAAGGGGTACCCACAAACACAGACACGCGCTGAGAGAAAAAATAAACGTGTGCGTGTATACCGGGGTGCGCGGGAAGTTGCACACGCGATATGGCCGGGTACGTGGATTTCAGGGGTGCGCGGGAAGTTCCACACGCGATTAGTCAGGGTACGTGGATTGCAGGGGTGCGCGGGAAGTTCCACACGCGATATGGCCGGGTACGTGGATTTCAGGGGTGCGCGGGAAGTTCCACACGCGATTAGTCAGGGTACGTGGATTGCAGGGGTGCGCGGGAAGTTGCACACGCGATATGGCCGGGTACGTGGATTTCAGGGGTGCGCGGGAAGTTCCACACGCGATTAGTCAGGGTACGTGGATTGCAGGGGTGCGCGGGAAGTTCCACACGCGATATGGCCGGGTACGTGGATTTCAGGGGTGCGCGGGAAGTTCCACACGCGATTAGTCAGGGTACGTGGATTGCAGGGGTGCGCGGGAAGTTGCACACGCGATATGGCCGGGTACGTGGATTTCAGGGGTGCGCGGGAAGTTCCACACGCGATTAGTCAGGGTACGTGGATTGCAGGGGTGCGCGGGAAGTTCCACACGCGATATGGCCGGGTACGTGGATTTCAGGGGTGCGCGGGAAGTTCCACACGCAATTAGTCAGGGTACGTGGATTGCAGGGGTGTGCGGGAAGTTGCACACGCGATATGGCCGGGTACGTGGATTCCAGGGGTGCGCGGGAAGTTCCACACGCGATTAGTCAGGGTACGTGGATTGCAGGGGTGCGCGGGAAGTTGCACACGCGATATGGCCGGGTACGTGGATTCCAGGGGTGCGCGGGAAGTTCCACACGCGATATGGCCGGGTACGTGGATTTCAGGGGTGCGCGGGAAGTTCCACACGCGATATGGCAGGGTACGTGGATTGCAGGGGTGCGCGGGAAGTTCCACACGCGAATTGGCTGTGTGCTCCCAGGCATTACCTGTACACCCTCCACGGCCCCTGCAGGCAGCACACACCACAGGGAACTACCCTGCACACCTGCTCATGTCTCCCACCACCCCCACCCCCCATCCACCAGGGACACCCTCCACCAGGCCCCCACCCATGTCTCCCACCACCCCCACCCCCCATCCACCAGGGACACCCTCCACCAGGCCCCCACCCATGTCTCCCACCACCCCCACCCCCAGCACTGTGGGGAACCTGCCAGCAGGCCCCCACCCATGTCCAACCCATGTCTCCCACCACCCCCACCCCCCATCCACCAGGGGCACCCTCCACCATGCCCCCACCCATGTCTCCCACCACCCCCACCCCACATCCACCAGGGACACCCTCCACCAGGCCCCCACCCATGTCTCCCAACCCCCCCACCCCCCATCCACCAGGGACACCCTCCACCAGGCCCCCACCCATGTCTCCCACCACCCCCACCCCCCATCCACCAGGGACACCCTCCACCAGGCCCCCACCCATGTCTCCCACCACCCCCAGCACTGTGGGGAACCTGCCAGCAGGCCCCCACCCATGTCTCCCACCACCCCCACCCCCCATCCACCAGGGGCACCCTCCACCATGCCCCCACCCATGTCTCCCACCACCCCACCCCACATCCACCAGGGACACCCTCCACCAGGCCCCCACCCATGTCTCCCACCACCCCCACCCCCCATCCACCAGGGACACCCTCCACCAGGCCCCCACCCATGTCTCCCACCACCCCCACCCCCCATCCACCAGGGACACCCTCCACCAGGCCCCCACCCATGTCTCCCACCACCCCCACCCCCAGCACTGTGGGGAACCTGCCAGCAGGCCCCCACCCATGTCCAACCCATGTCTCCCACCACCCCCACCCCCCATCCACCAGGGGCACCCTCCACCATGCCCCCACCCATGTCTCCCACCACCCCCACCCCCCATCCACCAGGGACACCCTCCACCAGGCCCCCACCCATGTCTCCCACCACCCCCACCCCCCATCCACCAGGGACACCCTCCACCAGGCCCCCACCCATGTCTCCCACCACCCCCACCCCCCATCCACCAGGGACACCCTCCACCAGGCCCCCACCCATGTCTCCCACCACCCCCACCCCCAGCACTGTGGGGAACCTGCCTGCAGGCCCCCACCCATGTCCAACCCATGTCTCCCACCACCCCCACCCCACATCCACCAGGGACACCCTCCACCATGCCCCCACCCATGTCTCCCACCACCCCCACCCCACATCCACCAGGGACACCCTCCACCAGGCCCCCACCCATGTCTCCCACCACCCCCACCCCCCATCCACCAGGGACACCCTCCACCAGGCCCCCACCCATGTCTCCCACCACCCCCACCCCCCATCCACCAGGGACACCCTCCGCCAGGCCCCCACCCATGTCTCCCACCACCCCCAGCACTGTGGGGAACCTGCCAGCAGGCCCCCACCCATGTCCAACCCATGTCTCCCACCACCCCCACCCCCCATCCACCAGGGACACCCTCCACCAGGCCCCCACCCATGTCTCCCACCACCCCCACCCCCCATCCACCAGGGACACCCTCCGCCAGGCCCCCACCCATGTCTCCCACCCCCCCGACCCCCCATCCACCAGGGACACCCTCCGCCAGGCCCCCACCCATGTCTCCCACCACCCCCACCCCCCATCCACCAGGGACACCCTCCGCCAGGCCCCCACCCATGTCTCCCACCACCCCCAGCACTGTGGGGAACCTGCCAGCAGGCCCCCACCCATGTCCAACCCATGTCTCCCACCACCCCCACCCCCCATCCACCAGGGACACCCTCCACCAGGCCCCCACCCATGTCTCCCACCACCCCCAGCACTGTGGGGAACCTGCCAGCAGGCCCCCACCCATGTCTCCCACCACCCCCACCCCCCATCCACCAGGGACACCCTCCGCCAGGCCCCCACCCATGTCTCCCACCACCCCCAGCACTGTGGGGAACCTGCCAGCAGGCCCCCACCCATGTCCAACCCATGTCTCCCACCACCCCCACCCCCCATCCACCAGGGACACCCTCCACCAGACCCCCACCCATGTCTCCCACCACCCCCAGCACTGTGGGGAACCTGCCAGCAGGCCCCCACCCATGTCTCTCACCACCCCCACCCCCCATCCACCAGGGACACCCTCCACCAGGCCCCCACCCATGTCTCCCACCACCCCCACCCCCCATCCACCAGGGACACCCTCCACCAGGCCCCCACCCATGTCTCCCACCACCCCCACCCCCAGCACTGTGGGGAACCTGCCAGCAGGCCCCCACCCATGTCCAACCCATGTCTCCCACCACCCCCACCCCCCATCCACCAGGGGCACCCTCCACCATGCCCCCACCCATGTCTCCCACCACCCCCACCCCACATCCACCAGGGACACCCTCCACCAGGCCCCCACCCATGTCTCCCACCACCCCCACCCCCCATCCACCAGGGGCACCCTCCACCATGCCCCCACCCATGTCTCCCACCACCCCCACCCCCCATCCACCAGGGACACCCTCCACCAGGCCCCCACCCATGTCTCCCACCACCCCCAGCACTGTGGGGAACCTGCCAGCAGGCCCCCACCCATGTCTCCCACCACCCCCACCCCCCATCCACCAGGGACACCCTCCGCCAGGCCCCCACCCATGTCTCCCACCACCCCCAGCACTGTGGGGAACCTGCCAGCAGGCCCCCACCCATGTCCAACCCATGTCTCCCACCACCCCCACCCCCCATCCACCAGGGACACCCTCCACCAGGCCCCCACCCATGTCTCCCACCACCCCCAGCACTGTGGGGAACCTGCCAGCAGGCCCCCACCCATGTCCCCCTGGCCCCAGGTCCTGACGATACACAATCATGGCAGTAATGGCCAGCATACCCAGCACAAACACCCAGGCAAGGATTGCATGCACCCACATAGTGAATGCAATCACATGACACAACCCCAAAGGCAAGTATGCAAAAGAACACATGTCCGTCACACACACATACACAATGGGTGCAAGTGAATGTCAAAACCCATATCATGACATGTAAGAAACCAAAGAGAAAATAACACAAGTGTAAGAAAATATAAAAATGTATTAAAAACAAAAAATAAGTAAACTAATAAAACATACAACTATGTGGCAAAGTAAATAAAAGGTCCATGTCCGAGAACAAAAATGATAAACCAAAAAACAAAGGATTAAAAAATTAATAGAATTTGTCCGAAGCAAAACCATGTAGTAGGAAATCAAAGAAAAACCATTACGTCATGGTGTAAACAATAAGAAAATAAAAAAATGTATCTCCCAAAAAATAACAATATATACAGGAATGTTCCAGGGTCCATGAGCCCAACACCACAAATGAAACCTAATACTAACTAATAAAATAAATATGTACAAAAAAGTGGCCATTGTCCGAGCGGTCCAAAATAATAAAAATAAATAAAGGAAACCTAGCACTAACTAACTAAAAAACTATATACATCGGCAGCGGGCAAGTCCTGCGGCTCACTTGGTGATGCTGGCCAGGGCATCCTCGAACTCCATGTCAATGTCCTGGAGGCGGGACTCTGTCCTGGCCCCGAGGTCTCGCAGGGACAACCCCATGTGCTCACCAAAATCCCTGCGAGCCTCCTCGAGGCACTCAGCCCGCCTCAATGCCCGACGCATGGAGATCTCCGCCCTAGCCATGGCGAGCCGCTCCTCTTCCGCCCGCTGCCGCTCCGCACCTATCCGCTGGCCAAACTCCTCCCACACGGAACACACCGCCATGCCAGGGTTGCCCTGCCCTCCGGCCGATGCCTGCCCCTCTGATCTTGATGGCCCTGAGCCATGATGCCTCCCACGTCGAGCCCGCTGCTGCCTCCGACGCCACTGCCTCTGCCAGCACGACGGCATCCAGGCTGATGGTAACCACCGACGCCGTCGTGCACGTGCCCTGCCCGATGATGCCGGCACATCTTCCATCTGCTGGGGTCCACTTGCTGTGTTGTCCACCCCTGCTGGACCTCCGACTCCCAACTGTGGCAGGGATGGGATCCCCACCGAGCTGGCTGCATTGGTCGGGGCAGGTCCACAGGGGGCCATGGTGGCATCTGGGCCGGAAGACGGCAAGGAGAACGACCGGTGGATAGCCTGCACAGAGGAGGAGAGGGCCGTCAGATTGGCCAACACATGCAGGAACCCCCCGAACATGGCCGATCCCAATTGGGCCACGTCGGCACGGTGCACTTCGTGATGACGTGCGTGCTCCTCCCGGGAAGCACGCACGTCATCACGAATCACAGCCGTGCGCATCGCGACCCCAATCAGGACCTGCTCCACACGGCCAGGGGTTCCCACGGCCGCAGGTGGAGGGGAGTCAGTTGACATGGACATCCCCTCTACCTGCGGACGGGCCTGGGACGGGGCATCCCTGCTGGTGCATGGTGGTGCACTCACAGGGTCAGGGACAGCGACATGCACAGGCACCTCCACGGTGACCTGTGCTGCCTCCTGCCCCTGGCCCTGGACTGCACCACTTGCACCAGCAGGGATGCTCCCACCAGGCCCCATGTGTGCACCAGTGTCGGCCTCCTCCTCCTCTGTGCAAACCACCAACCTGGATGGCTCCTCACCGTCTCCCGCCGTAGCAGGCCCCTGTGGGGGCTCACCCACCCCTTCCGCTGCAGCCGTGGGGGCATCCCCGCCGCCTTGCTCCACAGCGCCGTCTCCGCCCTCTTCTTCACTAGCCGCTGCGTAGAGGGAGACAAAGGACACAAGCATCAGGCTACTGTACAATGGTCCCCTAGACAGGAAGCAATAGCAGATGAGCACCACTGTCAAAGTACACTTCCATCATGTCCCTCCACAACACATGGGTCAGTCCAGGCAAAACACACACAGTAACAGGCATGGTGCATGCCATGCACATTTCCATGCATGTCCAATTGACTCTTGAAACATTCAATGAAATGTAACTCACATGCATCATGGCTCATGCATATCACATGCACACACTTCACCTCAGTCACATCCATCTGGCCCCAAACACACCGAACACAGGCGAAACAAGGGTAAGTTGGGTGCGTCACTGAATCTGTGCATTGTCACACACATGTGTCAAGCAGCCATGGCATGCACAAGTCACAGACACGCAGGTCAGGCACACAGACATGGCTACCATATATGTACCTGGCATCAGCACCCATCCTTCACCCCCATCCATGTCCAGGTACAGAGACTGGCATGCTCTCATGTCCTAAATCTGCATAGGGCTCCCCATGCCGCATTTCAACACATGCAACAACCATGTGGGTCACACATCACTGGTCGCACATGCATTACCATGATGTCCCTGCACACATACATGCATACATGGCCCATGGCACACATACAGGCAAGTATCATAGAACCAGCACACCGCAACATGCCCTGTCTCACACAGTAATGCTTGCACACTTACCGCTCAACTCCAGACGGGCCTCCCTCTCAAGGACCTGGGCGTGGAGCGCTGGGCGTACGCGTTCCAGGACCCTCTTCTGGATGGAACTCATGCGGCCCCGGCCCCCCTCCACGAGGCGCCGGGCCTTCACAAGGGTCCTGGACCTCAAGTCCTCCCAGCGCTTCTTGATCTTCTGGACGTTGCGGGTTGCCACCCCCTCCGCGTTGATGGCAACCACACAGTCGGCCCAGATCCTCTCCCGTCCTTCCTTGCTGGCGCGGGACGATCCAAAGAGGGCATCATACTGCCCCAGGACATGCTCCACCAGGACACCAACTTCGGTGGCAGTGAAGCTGGTGCCCCTCTGCCCCTCTGGCCTGGGGTTGCCACTGGTGCCAGATGTGGAAGTGCCCGACATGGCAACCCCAGAGGCAGGTGTGGGTGGGCAACTGGGTCCTGGGGCTGGGCTGTGGAGCGATGTGATCCCAGTTGGGAGTCTTCAGTTCCAGCAGGGGTGGACACAGCAACTGGACCCCTGCAGATGGCTGATGTGCAGGCACCAAATGGCAGGGCACGGTGGCAGCAGGCAGGCAGGCAGGCAGGCAGCAGCAGATAGCACGTGGGAGGCTGCTCAGGGCACTGGGGGGGCAGTAACTCGGCATTCTGGGCAGGAGCGTGGTGTTCCGTGTGTTTTCGGGTGGCCAGCTTGATACGGAGTGATTTGGCACGTGAAATTCCTGCACGTCAGCGTGAAATCCGAGGAAAGGCCCTTAGCGCGTAAGTGCGTCAGCACGCATACGCGATTCTATTGGACCAGAGTCCCTCAGCGCGTAAGCGTGTCTGACGTGATCCGCACGGGCGTTCCCCACTCAGCACGTGATGACGGAGCACACGTGGAAATACTGCACGTCAGAGTGTCATCGCGTGTAATTGGTCAAAAGTGCGCGTACACGCGATTGGCCTATGTACGTGTATTTCATCGCGTGTAATTGGTCAAAAGTGCGCGTACACGCGATTGGCCTATGTACGTGTATTTCATCGCGTGTAATTGGTCAAAAGTGCGCGTACACGCGATTGGCCTATGTACGTGTATTTCATAGCGTGTAATTGGCCAAAAGTGCGCGTACACGCCATTGGCCTATGTACGTGTATTTCAGTGGTGCGCGGGCACTTACACACGCAAGTACGTCAGCGCACCTGTATGCCTGCTGCGTGGGAATTTCCACACGCTATTGGAGTGGGAACTAGATTCCAGGGGTGCGAGGGTCACACGCTCGCCTAGAACACGCGCAAAGCATTAATTTGCGCACTTTTCAATAAACAAGCCAGATGCCACGATGAACATACCGTTCCTAGCAGCAGTGGCAGTGGGCTACCAAAGGAGGAGGAGGAGGAGAGTCAGGGCCAGAATATTCACACCCAGAACCAGCCTATTCGGGATGCCTGATGACCAGGTGTATGGGAGGTACAGGTTTCCAGCACACATCATACTGGACCTGGTCAGTGAGTGGGAGGATGACCTCACATCACCCACCCTGTGCTCCCAAGCACTCAGCCCCCTGCAGAAGGTCCTGAATGTACTGCACTTCTTGGCCACTGGATCCTTTCAGCGGACAAGTGCCATAGTGGGTGGTGTGTCACAGGCCACGCAGTCACGCTGCCTACACCAGGTCTTGAACATCATCACTGCACGGCCATCAGTCCGCAGGCACATATATCTCCCCAGGACTCATGCAGAAAGGCGGACGTGCATACAGGAATTCTATGGTGTGGCTCAATTCCCCAAAGTGCTTGGTGCAATTGACTGCACACATGTGGCTCTACGTCCACCCAGGGCAACAGAGCACATCTATAGAAACCGCAAGCACTGGCATTCCATCAACGTGCAAGTTGTATGCAATGCCAAGGGAATAATCACATCAGTATATGCCAACTATCCCGGGTCCACCCACGACAGCTTCATCTACAGAATGTCTACCCTATGCCGGGACCTAGAGGCTGGCCAGCATGGAGATACATGGCTGCTTGGTGAGCATGAATGCCACTGCACATGCATGCATGTCAGATACTGGGTCATGACACAACACCACTAATGATACCCATCACCACCTCCGCAGGGGACAGTGCCTACCCTATCAGCCCCCACATGATGACCCCAATCCGGAACCCCACCACGCCACCCGAGGTAAGGTACAACACAGCCCACATTGCAACACGGGGCATAGTGGAGCGCACATTCGGAGTGCTGAAGTCACGCTTTCGCTCCCTTGACCGTTCTGGCGGGCAGCTGTTATATGCTCCCCGAATAGTGTGCAGGATCATAGTGGCAGCATGTGTCCTGCACAACGTTGCAACACGCCGGGGCCTGCCCGTGGACATGGTGGTGCCCCCACATCCACAACCACATGCACGCCCGCTGCGCATGGGAGGGGAAAGGGCACGGGGGGAGGCAGCCCGTACGCAACTGGTGGCCAACTTCTTCACCTAGGAATCACAGTGCTGGCTAGTGCACACTGCTCTGGCACATACCATCTGACAATCAATGATGACACTACCTGACAATGTCACAAAATTACTTGACAATAAACTGTCAGATACACATCAGCCTGAGATTGTTAACATGGAAGTGTCACTATGTGTGCACCCCTACCTACACATACACCAGCAATGCATCACAACGAAAAGACACAACTCCATCAATCAAATATGCATTGCCACAGGCGATTCACTACATGACAACATTGCCATGTCACCCATTCCTTTCACAGTCCCGCCACTGAGGACACCATGTCATGGTATGTGAGAGCAAACAAACTGGCCATCACAACATGACACCGGTGTCACAAATAGCAGTGCCCCAAATGGAACATAGCCGCACTTGAACAGCTAACCGCGCTGGAGCCACTACTACACACCTGTGTAAGAGTAATTTCAATCAAATTACACACCAACCCACCCTGAAGCCCACCCAAACAAGACACAATGCATGTAATCAATGGTAGTCTCATTACCTGATTCTGCTGGTATGTCCTCACCGTCCAGATGTACAGTGATGGCGCCACGCAAAAGTGTCAGTGCACATCTACCGACATGTAATCTGACTCCAGAGAGTATGCCCGTGTGAAGAACTGTGTGAAATACCTGCAAAACATGAGCAACATATGTAAGTAGAGGCACATATCAAACCATCATGCATAGTTAGGTGCAACAACAATGTACACTATGAATGTCTACACAGTATTGACTATGGACTGGCCAACAGCTCATGGGAGTCCAATGTCACCGTGTAATTTGCTGTCACTTGGGCACACCCTTTGCAAGCCCATGGAAACGGAAGCAGGAGGGGTGTGGATGTCTGGTACCCAAGCATCGAAACAAAACTCAGGACAAGCCTGCATGTGCCCAGCCACAATACAGTGTATGCCCAGGTACCCACACAAGGCAACACTCTTGAAAAAGAAAAAAAAATTGAGAAAAAATGGCCATGAAAGGGCCGGCGGGGGGGGGGGGCCACCTATGAGGTCCGAGGACAGGATGCACGCCACAATCCACCTGTGTGGATCATGGGAAAATGAAACACCCCATAGGCTCGTGGCCCACACGGCTACTCTGTTGTGGAAGATGAGTCGCTATCGCTCTGGCCAGACCCTGCAGCTGACTCAGGAGGTGGGGGAGCTGCCTCAGAAGATGGTGTGACAATGGGAGGCAGCCCACGCAAAGCACGAGTTTGCTCCTCCATGGCTGCAAGCAGGCGGGTCTGGTAGTTCTGGTTCTGGGTTATAATCATGTGGAGGTCCCCATGCAGTAACTTCCGGGATGACCTGACCTCCGCACGAGTTGCCTGCATCTCGGCCGAGAGCGTCCGTGTCAGACGCTCCAGCTGCTCCTCTGTCCTTCTATGGGATGAAGCCTCAAGCTCTAACAGGGTCGACCTGAGGTGATGGAATTCTTCCCTCAGGCCTTCCCTGTGGCGCTGGGACTCCATGGAAAGTGATTCCCGCAGAGTCGCCAGTGCCGCCCGCCTGTCCATGTTGGACGCCAACATGTCCTCCCTGTGTGCCTGGCAGATGGACTCTGTAGCCTGCTCCAGTCGCTCCATCAGCCTTTCTGGGGGGACAATGGAAGTGGCCACCCTATCCATGGCCTGTGCAATCATCTCGGATGATGCTGCCTGTTGGGTGGCCATACCGTAGATGGATTGCTCCCAAGCGGTATTGCCAGGTGGCATACGGCCACCACGTTGACGGGCACCACACCTGCCTGGGGCAAGGCGGACTGCGCCTTGCTTTGCCGGCAAGGCCTCAGGCTGCAGGACTGCATTCCCTCTCTGATCTGCAGCCCCAGGAACAGGATCAGAGATTGTGTGGTGTGGCCCTGCATCCGTAACCACCGGAGGCTGAGCTGCCGACACTGACATCCCCATTGAGGGCAATGGCCCGGCTGCAGGTGGGTCGGACAGAGGAGATTCTCTCCCAAGAACACTCACCTGCGACTGCACATAGGTGTCATCCTCCGAGTCTACACCTGAATACTGCTCGGGGGAGGAACCCCCAGAGACACCCCTCGACAGCACGACCTGCAGCACTTGTGGGTTTTCACCCACAAACACACCACGTCCCTCACTTGTGGAAGGTCGGCCCGGGTTGCCCTCCTGGGACGGCTCAACCACCACATCCCCAGCATCAACAAGTGCTTCGTCCCCTGCAAAGACATGAAAGAGAAAAATGGAAACAGGCATTAGCACCATGGCATACAACAAGGGCTGATGAACAACAGAGGCAGTAGTTCTACGACACATGTCCCACATGACTGGGAGACCTCCTATGCATTCACCATCACTGGGTCTGTAGGGGAGGCTCAGGGCATACAATGTACAGATTGGAGAGCAACGCCTGCTCACCATGCTGCCTAGCACTGCCATCACACAT
The DNA here is from genome assembly GCF_040938575.1 of Ambystoma mexicanum. Classification (NCBI taxonomy): domain Eukaryota; kingdom Metazoa; phylum Chordata; class Amphibia; order Caudata; family Ambystomatidae; genus Ambystoma; species Ambystoma mexicanum. Next base: position 271,010,750 of record NC_090931.1, on the reverse strand, counting down.
TGGCCGGTGATTGCCATGTCAAAGGCACATGCCATCACACACATGGCATGTGACATAGCCACCAAGTGAAGAGGGAGAGGAGGGCAACTTTTTTGGATTTCAACCACTCTGGTCCTGACATTGCATCATCACATCAATAAGTTAACATGTTGTACATGGATCTGCTAGTCCCAATTGGCCACGATGCACAGTGCCTTGTCTACATCAACAAAATGCAGTAAACAATGAGATTCCACCTCCCCATCACCTGTAAAGGAATCATATAGCATTCGTGAAGCACCGGTCCAGAAATGTATGAAGGTACAGCGGAGCACTGAGGGGTGGTGGGGCAGAAGGGGATGCCAGTCAACAATCCTACTGGTGCTGGTGTCATTCATGTCACGCAAGTGCAGGGGTGGGTGGCACAATGAAGTGCAAGGGGAAGTGGCGGCTGGAAGTGCTGTACAAGGTAAGTAGGACTTAACGTCAAGGGCAGATGGTGTTAGGCGCAGACAAGTGCTGGGGGGGGTGGCCTATAGGGGTACAGAGACAATCATGCAGTGCTGTGGGCTCGGAGGGGACAGGGGAGGTACACACTGCATCTGGCTCGGCAAGGTCCTTGCAGATTTCCATGTGTCCTGCAGAGTTGTCACATGCCGCAGATATGTGCCCTTGGATTGGGGATCTCATCTTGGTGAAAAGGGTGAGGCGCTGTTGCCTTTGGAGCATGTGGCAGGCCAGTTTGCCAGAGGATGTGCATGATGCAGGACATTCCCTCTCTGCCACCCGGCACCTGTGGTTTGGGTTCACAAGATCCGAGTCATGCCAGGACTCTGCATTGGCATGGGGCTTCAGACAGGTGGTCATGACCGTGGCAAAGACATCCAGTGTACCTGACATAGAGTGGAGCATGGAGTGGGCCCTGTCAGGATGGGAGTGAGCCTAAGGGGGAGCTGGATGGGGGGGAGATTTTGGCAGCATAAGCCTCGACTGACACACACTTCATGGGTTGGAATACCAAGAAGGTGTGTGACAGTGGTGAGGGTGGCTTTGCCTGTGGGGTGGTGAGGGTGAGCTGGGAGGAGAGGAGAATGTGATCACTCCAGGAGAGAGGAGTGCAGAGATGGACGGAGAGGGGAAAGTCAGATGAGATCAGAGCATCAAGAGTGTGCCCTGCAGAATGAGTAGGGACAGACGGGAGTCTAGAGGGTGAGAGGGAGTTGCTGAGGTCACAGAAAGGTCACGTGGGGGGGTCAACAAGCATGCAGGTGGATGCGTACAGCACCAAGGAAGAGGATTTCTGTGTCTGGGGACATGAGTGAGGAGGAGAGGTGAGGACACTCAGAAAGGAAGTAGTACATTTGACCAGTTTTCCCAGACACAGTACGCACAGTTAGTGAATGTCAAGGTGTGGTAGGGAGAGACGTCACACAAGCCATTCCAGAGTGGAGTAGGTCTAAGTAGGAGTGACAGTGGCAGGAATACCCTCAGGGAAGCCAAGGGCACACCCCCCCTGCACAGTAGTGGCGGGCCAAGGAGAGGATCTCCTGAACATCAGGTAGGAGTGTGTGAAGGATGCAGACAGAGCTGGCCGTCAGACATGTTTCCATGAGACCAAGGATGTCAAGGTGCATGACCTCATGTAAGTGACAGATATCGGAGGAATGCCTGATGCAGCCGCAGTGAAAGGAGTGTAATTGTGGAGGAGGTTGACAGCCTTGTAGGACTTACGGGGAGTGCTAGAGATCAGAGGTGCAGCATGTGTAGGAGTTGGAGTGGGAGGCGGAGAAGGATCATGGGAGGGTGCAGGGAGGCAGTGCAGGATTGATGAGGAGAGAGGAGGGGGGACAGCAGGAGAGGAAAGGAAGTTGTTGAGATGTGGGTAGCATTTCTCAAGGAGAATGAGGTTGGCCTAAGGGCCTTGGACTGAGATGCTCCCATTACCATACACATCAATTGTGGCCTCTGAGGATTGGAAGGAGGCCAGGAGTACACCCCAACGGGTCCCACCATTGATGGTGGAAGAGGAGCAAGGAGAGAGGACAGGGACCATGTGAAGGGTCTATGGGACAGGCAAAGGCATGTATGAGCAGATGTCAGTGAGAGTTAGCTTTGAGTAGGCTCAGATGCACTTGTCAGCAATAGGGTGGGTCGCATTGGAGGGCAGGGTGCCCTCATTTGACTGTTAGCAAGCAGGTGTCGTGAGTAGGGCACGATGGTCTGAACTGTAGAAGTCAGGGAAGATAGACCATGAAGAGCAGCATGGAGTGTGAGGGAATGGGGCTCGAAACCAGACGGTACCAAAGCACACAGGTAGGAGGTGGATGTCAAGGCAACATCCACAGTATGACAGCATGTTGGTTGGCATTTATATACAGAGGACGCATTAGCATGTGGTATCATTGCATGTCAGGCATGTGAAGATGAAACTTGAATGGCTGGGGGAAAGTATAGGAATGGTATGTAAGACATCAGATGAATAGACAGGGGAGTATGAGCAACAATGTAGTGACAAAATGACAATTCAAGGGCAACTTCCATGGTGTAGGGCCATATGTGCACTGTTGCCAGTAGGGATAGTGCTGTGGGCAGATGGTGTTGCACTGAACATACTGGATGAGGCACATGGGTGCCACTATCAACTCTGCCACACACCCCCTTGACAGGCACCCAACATGAATGCTTCACACACACACCATGCACATGGATAATACACACATGCATGTGCACTCACCGGATGATGCCTCGTAATCAGGGAGATCTCCCACACCTTGGAGTTGTCCCTCGGTGACGTAGGATCCAGCTACGGACTCGTGTGGGGTGAGTTCTATTTCCTGTGCTGGGGACCCACCTCCAGTCACCAAGGTTGCGGCATGACTTGAGGCCAGCTTATCCTTTGCCCTGCGCTTAAGGTCATTCCAGCGCTTCTGGCAATCACTAGCTGTGCGCCTCACTACTCCAAGGGCACTTATTCTGTCAGCAATGGTCTGCCAGTGTGCCTGGCGTCTGGCATGTGTGGTCTTGGACCCTGCAACGATGACCATTTCCCTATCATGATCTGACACATACTGAACAAGTGCATTCAGTTCGGCGTCTGTGAAGCTTGGCTTCCTTGATGGGCCGGACTGTGCAGCCGTGCCTGGGGTATCAGCCTGTGCCGGACGTGCACTCTTCCTCTTGCGCTTGGAAGGGGGTGGGGATCCAGAGTGTCCTACGCCGCTGTGGACACTAGGGGCAGGAGCTGTGGTGGACTCAGTACTGGGTGTGTGGGATTGCACACTCAGCATGGGAGTAGGTGCAGGCATTGGGGGTAGAGGGATGGGGTCAGGCCTGATCTGAGGTGCATGAACTAGGACCGACACAGTCTTGGCAGGGTGTATGAGAGGTGGGGTGGATGGAGCCACACCCTGGCTACGGGGGCCAGCAGATTACCTATCTGGCATAGATGCGCGTGCCCTGATGACACCAATGTGCACCGGTGCACGTGCAGTGGACCTGCTGACCTGGATGTCAGTGATGGGATCACCCTCGGACAGGTCTGGTGCCACAATGGGCTGGTCCGACAAGGGCTGATCAGGGTTGGTATCAGCCACATGACCCTCAACTGGGGGGGGGGGGCATGGGTGTCCCTGACTGGTCCTCCAGACTGGGGGGGACAGGGGCACCCTGCAAGTCACAACCACGTCCCCTAGTGGATCCTCCACGGCCACCACGTGTGGCTCGGCCACCTTTGCCACCCTTACGGCTTGCACGCCTCCCAACCATGGCACTGATGTTATTGTGCGTATGGGAGTCGGTGTGCACAATTGTCCTGGGCAATTGGGTGTCAAAGGGGTTGGGTACCAGATGGTATTCGTACCCTACTGCAGTGGCAAGGCTATATGACACCCCTGGGGAAAGATGACGGGTCACGCAACGCACAGGCACCCCAAAAAAGTTAAGGAACGTGCACAATACCCCTCCTAGACCACGTGTGCTGATGGAAAACCCTGCACTACGCTGTGGCATCCAGTAACACAAAAATGAACGTATGCGTGTCACACGCAGCCTAGAATGACCTCTGAAGGGGTAGGCTACACACGGGGCAAGCACAGAAGTTAGATACGTGCGTGACTCACCTTCTGCCAGGTAAAAGAGCGTGAAAAATGAGCGCGTTTGGTTGGCAACACCCCCGCCAAAAGAAGATGTGTACGCTGTCTGAGGAGACAGGACAACAGTAGAAGGGGACACTGTTTGAGGGAACAGGCCCAGGTAAACCAGTACAAGAGGAAAAAGAGAAAAAGCTGTCAGAGGTAACAGGGAGTACGAACTGGAAACGCCGTGAAGTAAATCGCGTGTGAAACGACAAGAAGTACAGAATTCACCCACTCGCTCTCCACGAAAAGCACGTACAAGGAAATGGTGTTCTACACTACCTTATATACAGGCCCACACGTACAGCGTCACTTACGGCGTGTACGTGCTTGGCCCATGTTCACCAATCACACGCTTTGTCACTTCTGCGTGTGGATCCTTTTTCACCAATCACACGCTTTGACACTCCTGCATGTAGCTCACTTTTCACCAATCACACGCTTTGTCACTCCTGCGTGTAGATCCTTTTTCACCAATCACACGCTTTGTCACTCCTGCGTGTAGATCCATTTTCACCAATCACACGCTTTGACACTGCACGTGCAGGTAACTATAGACGCACATATGCTGGTGACGGGTTTTCACGCGATTCGCTGAGTGTGGGATTTTCACGTGCAAAATCACTCCCTATCAGGCTGTCCACGCGTTCAAACACGAAAGACCACGCTCCTGGCCAGGAGGCCAAATTACAGTCCCCCAGAGCCCTGAGCACGCTCCCACCTGCCATCTGCTGCTGCCTGACTGCCTGCTGGCCACGTGCCCCACAGTGCTGGTGGGTGGGGGTGGTGGGAGACATGGGTGGGGGCCTGCTGGCAGGTGCCCCTGCACTGCTGGGGGGTGGGGGTGGTGGGAGACATGGGTGGGGGCCTGGTGGAGGGTGCCCCTGGTGGATGGGGGGTGGGGGTGGTGGGAGACATGGGTGGGGGCCTGCTGGCAGGTGCCCCTGCACTGCTGGGGGGTGGGGGTGGTGGGAGACATGGGTGGGGGCCTGGTGGAGGGTGCCCCTGGTGGATGTGGGGTGGGGGTGGTGGGAGACATGGGTGGGGGCCTGCTGGCAGGTGCCCCTGCACTGCTGGGGGGTGGGGGTGGTGGGAGACATGGGTGGGGGCCTGGTGGAGGGTGCCCCTGGTGGATGGGGGTGCAGGGGGACATGATCAGGTGTGCAGGGTAGTCCCCTGTTTTGTGGGCTGCCTGCAGGGGCCGTGGAGGGTGTACAGGGTACACCTGTGAGGGCCCACCCAGCCTATTCGCGTGTGATAATTCCCACGCACCCCTGTAATACACGTACCCTGGCCAATCGCGTGTTGAACTTCCCGCTACCCCTGTAATACACGCACCCTGGCTGTTCGCGTGTGATAATTCCCACGTACCCCTGTAATACACGTTCCCTGGCCTATCGCGTGTTCTACTTCACGCGTACCCCTGTAATACACGTTCCCTGGCCAATCGCGTGTTGAACTTCCCGCTACCCCTGTAATACACGCACCCTGGCTGTTCGCGTGTGATAATTCCCGCGTACCCCTGTAATACACGTTCCCTGGCCTATCGCGTGTTCTACTTCACGCGTACCCCTGTAATACACGTACCCTGGCCAATCGCATGTTGAACTTCCCGCTACCCCTGTAATACACGCACCCTGGCTGTTCGCGTGTGATAATTCCCGCGTACCCCTGTAATACACGTTCCCTGGCCTATCGCGTGTTCTACTTCACGCGTACCCCTGTAATACACGTTCCCTGGCCAATCGCGTGTTGAACTTCCCGCTACCCCTGTAATACACGCACCCTGGCTGTTCGCGTGTTCTACTTCACGCGTACCCCTGTAATACACATTCCCTGGGCAATCGCGTGTTGTACTTCACGCGTACCCCTGTAATACACGTACCCTGCCTAGTCGCGTGTAGAACTTCCCGCGTACTCCTGATTTGAAGATTGCCCGCTTTGCTTTCCTTGTTTGCCTGCCCTGTGAAGTGGTCCAGGGTTAGCGCAGCCCTTAGCGATGATTTAGCGATTTTGATGGCTTTTCCTTGCGCGAGGGCGTTCTTGGGGGCGTTACTGGCGCTGCTGCAGGCTCGCTGCGATTCTCTGCGCCACGGCTGGTTTGGGAGCATGAAATCCATGAATACGCTGTGCGCGGAAATCAGTTTTAGCGCACGTGCCTGGCGCAGACTATCGCAGGCGCACGCTGTGCGCCAGCCGCGTGCGCTACTTGTGCGCTGGATTCTATGAATTACCCTGTAAATATCGATTTCATTTCTTGCAGTTAGTAATAAAGGGAATGCATGAAGCTGTGCTTTGGCGTTGTTGGCTAGCAGCAGCGGCCAGTCCGCTCTGCTTTTCATTCTTTGGTATTATGCACAGGGATACCCTCTCTGGTGCCTCGTTAGGGTGGTGGCGTGTGCCTTCCAGAGCGCATAATTCACATGCACCCGTTTTCCTTTGCAAGTTGCAACCATCCACGTTGGTGATAACTTTGGCTAGAAATGACCTTAACATGTACATCATGCTTGGATAAAAGGGATTGCACTGGTCACCGGATCATCATCGCTCTGCAGATGGAGGAATAGTATGGCTCTGGATCAGGACCAGCCCACTAAACACGCACACATCATGAGTGCCGCTGCCCACCTCATGCTGCACTAGCATTGACTCACTTACCGGTTTGTCACCCAGGGCGGCCGGACGCTGGCCCTGATGCTGCTGGCAGTCTGGCAGCAGAGCTCTGGGATCAGGTAGAACTTCCTCAGCTAGGCTAGGACCCTGAGGTGGTGGTTAGACAGCCAGGGACCCAGTGTATGATTATAGTTGAACTCGAGACAGGCAGCCAGGGACCAATGATATAATAATAGTTGAACTTGAATCGAGAGAGAGAGGCCAAGCACATGATGCCTCGTGCATCTTGACTCTTTTGCATGTAGTCACAGTCAATAGAAAGAAGGGCCTCTAAGATACGCCCAGCCCAGAACAAGTCAGAAGCTCATAACATAGGCTGACAGAAGCTGGCAGAGGCTGTATGGTTCCTGATTGGTTGATGTTCCTGATTGGTAGATGGGCAGAGCCAGCACTGATGACATGACTCATGAGGCGCATCAATCAAAACTGTTTTTTTCTTGTCATTGTTCCAGGCTCCTCCAGACACACTGGCACTAGGAGTGATCACATGATCTATAATTACAAGCTGTGATTGGGTACGTTTGAAATGGCATGGGGGAGCACAGAGCAGATAGAATCATCAGGGACTTCGCACTTGCTTAATATCATTTATTGAAGCTTTTTTGTTCTCGCTGAGCAGAGCATGTACAGGTGCCTGCAGCCTGCCGGCACGTGTCTCAGTCTAGTCTCTTGAATGGATCAGCACACGATGTGCGCACTGTGGCAGCAGCTCTAATGTCTCAGTCTGAACACAAACACACTACATCTCTCCCCGTCCCAGAAACCCCTCCAAAGGATCCCAGGATGGGGGCCCAGGGCACGAGCCCCGTTTGCCCTCCCAGAAAGACGTCACTGCCCTCAGGTTCAGGCCATGAGAAGGAAGACGCAGAGCAGTAGTTGAAGGTAGAGGAGTTCTGAACCCTGTGTGTTACAGCAGAAGCAGAGACTGGAGGAGAAGGAAAACGCCAGGACCACTGTCGAGTGCCCAACAGTAGCCGGTCCTGAGAGGGTCTTCCTCTCCAGAAACCTGAATTGCAGAGGTCACGCGCAGGAAGCATCGGAGAGGGAAGCTTGCCCCTTGGGGACCTGAATTGCAGAGCCTGCGCAGCAGGAAGTGAAATTCTGAAGCACTTTCCTCATGGTAAGGCGGTCTCTGGTGCAGGCGGGCACCGGAGAGCCGTTGGAGTGGAGGAAGCTCTGTGTGTGAGTCGCACATGCAGAGGCGGACAGGACGTTGCAGATTGACGCACTGTGAGAAGCCACTGAGGAGGAGGACCTGGGAGCAGCAAGGTAAGCGGACGCGCACGCCATACCCAGTGAGTTCACTAGGCAATTGTGATCTCAGAGCACACCATAACCGCTTGCATGTTCAGAACAGGTACTTGAATGATAAAAAGCAACCGTGTAGAGAGAAAACCCTGAAAGAAGGCAAATTTGAATACCGAATTGACGAAAAGCGAAAAAGCATTATTTTGTAAAACAAACTGACTGTGTCTTTAAGCATACAGGGTTGTGTGAGATCCAGCATCAAGAGGTGACAATAATCTGAGAGCCTCGTACAAACATCCATTGCCCAAGCCAAGACTAAGTTAGAACACAGCATTTTTTAACTTGATCATATTGCCAAAGTCAAGAGGGGGCAAAAAGGAATCCAATAATTTGTAGTGTTTGTTGCCCATCTATAAATATGTACATAAACAAAGCTGTTGAAAACCCACATTGCCAAAGCCAGAGAAGAGATTAAGTGAGATCACAATGTAATAGTGGCAAGGGAACTATTATTATTCTCCCTGATTACATGGAAGGGGAACTGGGCCCTGGAAATCCCCTGCCCCAAGAATGGAAGACAGAGCCATAGGACAAAGTTCACTGTAATTATTAAAAATTCAATGACAGGGATTGCAACATGAACAATGCAACATTCTCCAATCGTTCTCAGTCTCCAGGTGCCTGCCGTCCAGTTATGTTAACCTATGACTTCACTAAAATGGGGTCACCCCAAAAACCTAACATGGGAAGGGATTGGTTAGTGGGGTGAACTACATACACATTCTATAATGGGTTAGTGTGATTATTGTGCCAGCCATATCTGGTGGCTCCTCCTGAACCACCTCTGTGTGTTGCGAATACAAAGTTACAGGTTTGCTTAAAGTGATTGGCCAATGCAACATAGTGTAGGCTTAGTGTGGAAGGTGATTAGGGATTGGGGAGAAAGTGTCTTCTCAGCTTTGGAGCTTTGGACAGTTACGAGGCTAAGTGCAACTTTTCAAGGTAGCGGGAACGACCCCAAAGCTGCTGCATGTTCCCAATAAGTTACCAGCTCCGATCTCCTAGGCTTTGAGACAGAACATTTGGCTTTGAACCTGTGTTACTTCTGTGTCCTCCTGCCTTTGGTACAATGGGAACAGACACTTCAGTCTGGCTCGAATGAATAGATTCTGTCTTGTAGGTTCAGATCATGTGTGTAGGGACCACTAAATGGATTTCTCTTGCTTGCAATTAACCATCTTGCGGTTTCCATGTCGCTAGAGGTATGTGTGTCAGTCCCCTAACTATGAGAGTAATAAGCATATTCTTTGTTTCTATCAGCAATAAAACTAAATGTCTGCAATACTACATGCAGGGATGTCATGTGCTTCATGTCTAACGTATCTATGTCATGATGTCGGTTGTGACATCATCAGCATTCTTCGAGGTTGCAGTCAGTCAACTTGTTCAATTGATGGCAGCTGTATTGATTCAATAGTTTCATCCAGATATGGTCTAAAAGGTTGTCTGAGTGAGTAGCGCTTCTCACGCCTGCGATACATCAGTGATAAAGGCACAGAAGCAATGTATATCTCTCGTTTCTCTTTCGCCGGGCTGAGAGTGGGATGGGTGTAACAAGGGCCACATTTTGGTGTCCCTCTTTAATCGCCCCTCTGGTCGATAAGCCAACCACACTTCCTTGTCAACCTTCTTTTTTCATGTGCTGCCTTGGGATCCATAATTTTGCCACTCCTCCCAGATTTCCATGGTATCTCACTTGCTTGTCTAAGCTCCAGGTCATATAGCAGCAGTCTCCATCGGGTTTGCAGCACACCCATCTTCCCCAATAGTTGTGTGGATCTGGGTGAAAGGAGAATCTTGTACCTGGTGGGAACAGAGGACACTGCTTCAAGTGTGATTACAACACCCAAAGAGTCTGTGTCTCTCCATCAGCTTCCGTCTCTACATTCAGTCATATTTTCATCCCTATCGTCTTTTCAGTAGTCTTCTTGCATTGTGCGATAGCTACTCTCATAACCAGAAGGCAAATAATACTAGCACTAAGCCTGATAGCAGCACTTTCAGTCCACTAGCCATCCATGATGGTATTTAGGAAAAGACGTACGTCAGCAAATCTTCATCTTCTTCTATTGGTTTTGTCACTGCCTCCATTTTTGCATGCAGGTCTGATAAATGTATGAAGGCCTCTGTTAGTTTCCCATTCTCTCTGTCGTGGGAAGGCACGCACATGCAGCAAGAAGGCCTGATCTTGGTGCAAAGGCCTCCTTCCATAGCCATGAGGAGATCCAGAACATATCTGTTATGTAAGGTCATCAATCTGACAGCTTTCAACTCTTCTTTGACTGCATTAAACTCCTTGATGGTCGAGTTTATCGTCTGCAGCACTTCGCATCTGGTGATCCTGAGCCATTTGCTGTTCACATTGGCCTGAACCCCTGGAACCACTGATGCAAAGAACATCTTCGTCCTACTGAGCAATCTGTGTTCTGGTGGTATTGCGTCTAGTGCATCTTCCATCTTTGTCAAAACATAGTTTCCTCTCTTTAATCTTACTAGCTCCACAGGTCTTTTCCTTCTCTTGTGTGTATTGATTTTGGAGAATCCATCTCCTTGTATATCTTTTCGAGGCACTACCAAATCTGGTGTGTTCAGTTGCACTATAGAGCATATTCCTCATCAGTATGGCAGTAATTGCATGTATGCTGTTGTGATCTTACTAAAGTTTATTGGGGTTTCAGAGTTAGTTGTTATGTCTTTCATATGTTTTCTCGTGCATATATATTCTGTACATAGTTAGGTCATTATGGAATGTTTCTCTTGTAAGGTTCTTTGTGGAATTGTTTGTGGTTTGTTTACATTCTATCAGTTGATAGACTCTGGAGAGTCTTGCCACAGTCTGTAATGTATGTTCCTGAATAAATGATAATTTCTACATATCAGTGTCAGGATTAATTAGCACTGATTCACCTTACAACATATGCCTTTGACCCACAGGCCCATTAGTTATCCATTCGTACTGTGGTACTGACCCTCATACCTGGTATCTTTGATATTCGGTTGCATTCTTTGTTCTCTCCACCCTTTTTTGGACCATCATCCTGTAAATGTAAGGAAGAATTCTTGAGTGGTATGATTGGCATGGGACCTGCTTCATTTTCCACCCATGTGAGCAGTTTTGCACTTGCTGCCCACAACCTGAGGCAATCATCATTTTCCTTCTGTACCACTTCTACCGGAACTGTCAGGAGTGTGTGTGCTTTGTACTCTACCATTCCTTCTTTCCACCCTTCTCCTGTGAATATCTGTCCATATACCAGTAGCTGAGGCCTTTCTCAGGATCCTGGCATCCCTGTATCTCTCTTTGTCCTGTTTCGGGCATTTCAACTCCTTCTGTGTCACTATTCTGGCCTCTCCTTTGTTTGGGCTGTCAGGAATGCACTCTATTGTCATGTCAGTGCTCCAAAATTAATCTATCATTTCCTGAGGTTTGATACAGCTATCTTAATATGGGAATGTCTTCTACGACATCCATCTTAGTGTGGCCCATCTTCCTTGGAATCGACCTCTTGTTATGCAGAGCCATCATCTGTGCACATCACTATTTTTAGAATGTTTGTTATTGAGATTTCAGTTAGTAACATGCAGGCACCAGACCCCTTCTGAGTGATCCCCTTCACTCATTCGGGGTCCTAGGTGTTTCAGCTGTGCGCAAGCAGTGTGGACCGTCTAGATGGGCAGCTTTAGGGTATGACAAGCACTTTAATTGCAATGCACTTTACTTTATCATAAATTGGCCAATATTCAGTATGGGCCCATACAGATTTAATATGTATCTTTTATCATTGCTGTAATAATAATAACATGAAAACAGTTTCTATTTTGTTTTATCATTTCTTCTCTGGGTTGATCTGTGGTGTCTTTTTTGTTTTTTTTTCCATTATAGTCTGTTTTTTCCTCATGTGCTAATTTGCATTGTTCCGCTTGACATGACCACTATTTGAATACCATGCAGAGCAATAGGTTCATGAGTCATTGTGCTCTGGCTGTTGGTATTTCTGTGGCTATAAATGTTTTGGAAGTTCTCATGGCATAGGGGATGAGAGAGCAGACATAGCCGCTCCCCTTCGCTTTCTCTCTCCCCAGCTTGGCCATGTGCTGATACCACACATTATTAGACATGTGGGCCGAATCAGCTAGGTATGAGTTTACGTGTTCAAAATCTATATCTGCGCTTCACCTGAATCTTTTTACTTCTCAACCAGCCCTGGTTGCCCGCTCAGATATGGCTTCGGTAAGAGCAGTGATTGGGGTTGTGCTAACAGGTAACAAAGCGTGTGCATAAGACGGAGGGTAAACAAATAGAGACAGCAGAAAGCAAAACGTATCAACACAATTGATCTCACCACAACTTCCATTTTCTGTGATGCCAGATATCTTTTATATTGTCCATAGAGTTCATGAGACCACTTGAAAAAGTCTTTGAAATGCATCACTACTATTTTGTGGCATTGGTCAAGCTCTCTTGCGATAATACTGAGCCAGTGCAGCAAAAAACAATCGCTCCCAGAGAAACCGTACTTCGGCACTTTTAAGCAATGCGATAACAGGTGTATCGCCTTGAGTTAAGATGGGTTAAGTGTGTACCACATAAAGAAGAAATGCATAGAAGAACACCTTATGTGGTATGATTTGTCTGGGTGTGGCTACCAGTTTGGAAAGTGCTTCTAAATGTGTGTGCAGGTATAGAATCATTAGTCAAAATCAGTTTACACTTTCAGGATGAGTGCCTAGTCTAAGGAAAGGATAGTGTGCCTTGTCTAACTTTTATTTTGTTCTTGTCTAGCTCTAGTCCTTGGCCGGGTTTGTATCTGCTGAAGTGCTTCTTATTAATCTTTTTCTTTCATCAAATCATCTACGTGTTGGATGAAGGGGGTCTCACCTCTGCAGGGCTTGCCGTCTCCAAGATAGTTTCATGCCTTCTTTCCACAAGCTTGACTGCTTTGTCTGTTGCTTTTTCTACAGAATAGGGTTCCTCGAACCTGGGCTTGTACCACGACATGCCAAAATTACACAGGTACACTTGGTCCCATGGATAAATAGGTGTTTGCTTAAGCAGTTCATAGTCTGTTACCCGTGCATTATCTTCCTCATTTTTCTTTGACCTCCCCGTGAAGCTGTCGAGAGATAAAAGAAGCAATAGCCATCATTGAAGCGAGATATACGCAAATTTCATCACCTAGGACAGTGGTCGTACTTTGGGCATCTGTCAACGCTCTAGTGGGAGCAGCAAGCGGGAGTCGCATGCATCATCCTGTCACCATTTCAGTCGGGTTTAAATGGTGATCAGATCCAGGTTGATTGTGCAATGCGAACAAGGCTAATGGCAGACAGTGCAGCCATCGCTTTTTTAACATTGTTTTTATTTTGGATTTTTTTCCTGCATCAAGCCATTGAGGTGTTAACAAATCCCATTCGCTTGTGGGTGATAAGTGCAGGAAAACATATGCTTAATCCCCAGCAGATGTTGTCAAATGTTTACTATACAAAGTGAGGCCCATTATCTGAATGCAGGACCTCGCACACCCTACATCGTGGGAACACCTCCCTGATGAGGAATATCACTGCACAGAGGGCATCCGGGTGTGAGTATAGAGCAGCTTCAATCCAGCGAGAAAAAGGCCATACTACCACTATCATATAGTTATACTTTTGACACATTTGAATCATGCCCACATAATCTATGTGGAGATGTTGGAAAGGCCCATTAGGGTGCAATATTGCTTCTTGCACTACGTGCAACATGTGAACTGGATTACATTTTTTACATACTTTGCAACTTTCCATAAAAGTGGAAATGTATTTTGCCAGATTGGGACAGAACCAATCTTCCTCAATATGTGCAGCAAGAACATCCTTACTAAGGTTAGTGGGGTAGTGCAACTGCGTAAGCGCAATCTGAAACAATGTTGTGGGAATCATCAGCTTTCATGTGCTGTACACCACAATGCATTTTCAGGGGATATTGAAAATCTCCTCTTGACCCACAACTCCTTCTCTTTTATGCATGCTCACTGCTGAAACTTTTTGGGTAACAGGCAATGAACTACAACATTCTCTCAATTTCATGATACGCATGCGTAGGCATGTGCTAGATGGGGTGTCAAACTCATTTATTTCCATAAAGTATGCTGCTTGCTTCGCTTCTACTTCTGCGGCTTTGTTGCAGTGGGAAATCGTGTCTTCCCCCTCATGTGTGCCTGGCACTTTACAACCGATGTGACTGATGGGATTTGCAGTGCGTCTATGAGTCTAGCCAATAGGGGTGCGTGCTGCACTGGTGTGCTGTCAGCACATTGATAACCCCTCCTTTTCCAACGTGACAGTTCGACGTGTACTGTAGATGTCACATTGTCAGAGTCTGAATACCCAGTGATCTCCTCATCCCCATGTGCTTCTAATGCCCTTATAAGAGCTACTAGTTCTGCCGCTTGCACTGAAAAATTTGAAGGCAATCTTGTGCTTGCCACTACTTCAACTGTCACGTTCGGTTTTATTTTTATTACTGCCGTCCCAGTATGTCTCTCCCCTGTTGTCTGATCTATAGTTAAAGACCCGTCAATAAAGAGTACTTCCCCCCCTTCAACAGCATTCTTTCCTGCCCTGGGGATGGTCATCATAGTGTTCTGTGTACGTGGTACAGCCGTGAACATAGTCTCGGTCCTCTATTGGTTCAGCTATAAATGTTGCTGGGTTTACAATTCTGCACCTCACCATTTTTATCACGGTATTCAAGTTGATTACCTGGTATCCAGATGCTCTATGCGTGATCAATGTGCTCTTGGGCTTTTCGAGAATATCAAAAATGGCATGGTCCACTTAATGTGTGGTACTACAACCCATTGTGACATTTGCAGATTTCTCCACTGCAAATACAGCAGCCAATGCTTGTTCGCAAGGGTAGTGTCTTCTAATTACTGGGTCTAAATGTCTACTATAGTAAGCCATTGGTTTGTGCCGTAAGGTCATTTTCTGCGTGAGCACCGCTGTTATCACTATTCCGTTGGAGTTTGAAACCAAATAGAATTCCTCACTGTAATTGGGAATTCCTAACATTGGGGCTGTGCATATTTACCCTTTCAATTCATGAAATGCTTCGGTCATAAAGCCTGTGTCCATGTTAGGTTACCGTCCCCCCTCTGGGCCTCCTGGAGCCCACTTAAAAGGGATCTTGTACATGTGCTGTAATCGAACACCCAGGCCCTGCAATAATTACAGAGACCTAAGAATTGCTGAATTTCCCTTAGCGTCCGTGGTGGTGGCGTTCTAAAGATCGCCTCTGCTCTTTCTGGCTTTACTTTCCTACTTTCCTGTGATATTAACTGTCCAAAGTACAACACCTCGCTTTGGCAATATTGCAGTTTCACCTTGTCCACCTTGTAACCCTTTTCTGCTAACACTGTCATCAATAGTACTGAATCTTTTGACACTGTTCCTCTGATCTGCTACAGACAAAGATATCATCTACATAATGAATGTCTGTGCTGTCCAGATGTATGTTCCCTAGGTCCATTTGGAGGACCCTATTAAATACATAGGGTGATTCACAGTACCCCTAAGGAAGCCTTGTATGTTTCTATGTTTTATTTCTAAATAGAGACAATGTCAGATCCTGTGCTTCCTCATGAAGTGGTATAGAGAAGAAGCATTCTTCAAATCTATCACCTTCAAATTGGTAGCTTCCAATGGAATTCTACATAGCAGTGTTACTGGATTGGAAACTGACAGGAAACTGACAGCTTCAACAATGTGGTTGAAAGGGCTCAAGTCCTGAATAAAACGCCACAGTCCCCCCGTCGCCTTCTTCACCAGCTGTACACAGCTGTGTTACAAGGTGATTCTGATGGCACCAAAATCCCTTTCTGCACTAATGCAGACATTGAGCCTAATTAAGACCCAGGCGGTAGGGGGTTAATTGCACCAGTATAGCTGCCTTTGCCGTTAATCCCCTACCGCTTCATTACGAGGTCTGCTTAGCGGGTCCCGCGAGCAGACCAGGATGCTAACAACAGGTCCGTCATTAATGGGCCCATTGTTAGCATCCTCCCCATTCCCATTGAGCCCTTTGGGGGCTCAAATGGAGTTGTAACGGGTCCGGGTTCCTTGAGTTGGGAAATACCGGGCCCTCCAAGGTCGAAATGGTCCGGTATTTCCCAATTCAGGGAACCCGAACCCGGTATCCGGTATCCGGTATCCAGTATCCGGTTTGGGGGTAGCCATGCCGCTAAACGCGGCATGGCTACCTCCATACTTGTAATGAGGCCCATTGTCTTAAAAAGGCCTTTGTCTGCCTCCTTGGACAAAGGTAATATTGTTTTGCCCTTCGTAAGATCGCCCCTGGCATAAGCTTGGTTTTAACAGCTCTGACTCCCTTTAGCAGGCCAGCATCACACAGGGTTGTTGGTCCATAATATGCTGGGTATCTGTGGTACTTCCATGTAATGCCAATAGGTGATACTCATAAAGAACACTGTCTCAAGGTCTGAATAATCGTCTCAAAACATCTTTGTCTGTCAAGTCAGTCAGTCTGTGCCCTTCTCCTACCATGATTACTGTTCTGTTCTCCACGCCCATCCTGTATCATCAGTCCCATGCAGTACTATCCTCTTGTCCCTCACTATAACCGTCTCTAGTTCTAGAGAAACACTTGCCCCTCCCTCTCGTCTAAGGGGATCTCTGGTCTGAACAGAAATTAATTGGGTAAACAAAGCAGTTTGCCCTTTATCCCTGGAAGCCATGCTAACAGTACTTACACTCCACATTGGAATAACTCAGGATTCACTGGCACCCCCATCTGTAGGATCTGACTGCAAAATGCCTGACTGAATTCTCATACATTCATGTAGTGTATTCCTGGACTTGAACATACTATATCCTGCTCGGTGAATGAAATGGTCATGTTAAGTCAGCTCATCATGTTCCTACCCATGATCTTGATGGGTGTCTGTTGGGAATATAACATTGGCATGGGAAGGTCATACTCCCCTACAGAAATCAGAAGCTCGTTAATGAAAGAAACTAAGTCTGTAGCCCCAGAAAATCCCTGCACATTCATGGCAATGCCTGACAATGGGTATCTTCCCTTCCCTAATACAGGATCTGGTCGCCCCTGTATCAACGAGAAAAGAGAATGTCTTGTCACCTATGGTCACCCCTACATGTGGATCCTTGTTTGGGTCGGCATAACGGATAGAATTGAACACATCAGGTCCATCTGTGGGCTGTCCTATTGTGGGTATAGAGTCATCCCTGTCCGTGTGAATTTTGCTTCTTCCTCTTTCCTCTCCTCGCCTTTCTTTCTCACGTTCTCCTGCATTAGTCAGCAATAATGCACTATAGTCATCAGGATTTTAGACCATGGCTTTGCTTCCATCCTCATTGGTTTCTTTAGTTGCTTCTGCACCTGCTCTGGTAGACCATGGCTTAATATGTGATAGAATAATCTGACTGTTTTATCTCATGGCTCTCTCTTTTCGAGATGCCAATGTTCTTGTATCTCCTGAATATATTAAAGTGGGTCATCACACATTTTGCGTACCATAATTGCGCTTATGTCAGATGTTTCTGGGTACTGTACTCTCAGAGCCAGCCATACAGATGCCCTGCAGTTATTAAAAGGTGCGCTGTTGTGCGCCATGTTCTGTGCCGTCACTCTGGGATACCCTGCCAGTTTCCAAATGTCATCAGCTGTCTCCCCAAGAATGGCTGAGAGCAAGCTCTTCATGTCGTCCACTGCGCGTGCCATCCCTGCCGTACATTTTAAATTATGTATCCGTTTCCCTGCTCTTGCGGTCAACAAGGGCAACTTGCACCTCAGGTTATCTTTGTCCATCTGTTGCCATGGTATATATTGTGGTTGTCCGACACCCTTTTTTAGCAACAGGACCTGTGTCAATTGTACTCCCCTGTCGTGCCTCTCTGTCTTTTGTAGCTGTAAATGCTCTCGTCATACTCACTCTTTTCCGGCCCGGTAAGGCTCTTAACCTCTGTGCATGTGGGATAAATTTGTCTGCACTATCCAATCTACCTTTGGGATGCTCAAGGCGTCCTTATGATCATTGCTTGACTTTCTCAGTATCTTCCCCTACACCCTACAGTGTCTTCATTTCGAGGCTTACTTCCCTGTTTGGGCGACTACATCTCCCCCATTCATCATCGTCACTTTCCCCTTGGTCCTCATCCATGGTCCCTATGCTGTTGTCGCTGTCCTCTTTGCCTTCATCTTTAAAAATAAATCTCCTTAACATGCGTTTCCCCAGTCATTTCCCGGTTACTCTGTCCACTGAGTTGCCGCCCACCCCCTCAATGGAGACCCTGCTGTACTCCTGCTTGTCTTTGGGGCAGAGGCGCTATCCCTCCTGTACAGTATCCCTATTGTTCTTTGTATTCCCTCTTCCTCATTGTCATTTGAATGTGTTGGTCCTGTAATGATGTCTGCTATCTTTCTGAGGCATCTCTCTCTACTTCTCTCTCTTTCCCATTCCTATCCCTCTCTTCATCTTCTCTGCGTCGATGCTCTTTAACGAGTCTTTCAATTTCTAACTTCCTCTTCTCTATCTTCACTTGCAGTTGCCTCTCTTTTCTTCCTCCCCTCTCTCATTGCTTTTCTTTCCATCTCCTTCTGTCTTTTCCTCTCTTTCCTTCCTTTCCTTTTCTTATGCCTTCTCCTTTTCCCTTTTCAGCCACTCATGTTCCGCTTTCTCTTCCCTCTCTCTTCTCTTCACTTCCTCCATTATCAGTCCTCTTCTTCTGTCCCCTTACGTTTCTGAACTTCCTCCTCCGTACTTCTATGCTAGGCTGCATCTCTTCCGTCCCATGTGAACAGTATCTGTGCCCTTATCCACTCGTTTAGTGGGATTGTCACTTCGTTATCCCCACTATGTCCCCATATCCCTTTGTGGTCTCCTACCAGTGTTGCTTGAAGATCGATGCGCTCCTTGCGTTCATCATTTATAGCCTATATTTCTTTATTCGCCTGCTTTGCACCACTTAGCGTGTCCCTGCTGCTAAACACGGGTGCTGCATAAACGGGATTGGTATATCCTGCTGCTGCTCTTAATTCTTTCAAGGGATAAATTCCCTGGCTTTCTGTTGTGGGGTCTGAGCTTTGAGATGGGGAGGAGGAGCCATGGGCACTTCGCCCCCCACATCGCACTGGCTCAGCATCCATCTTGGGTGGGTCCTCTTCCCCATCCTGAAACATTTTCCATAGCTAATCTGTTACTCAATTTCTTCCCTTTGTAGGCAGCTTGCAAATATGTGGTCCTGTGTTGCAGCACATATTTGGAAAGACTGCCCTCCCTGGGCCATGGCTTTGCCATTTTGCCCACTGTATCGCAAGTCCATTCCGCGCTACACTTGCATATTTTGTTTTGATATCGGAGAAGGGACATGCAAAAATGTTTAAGGGATGTATCTTCCATGGCGCATGCCAGTTTCTGACTAATGATTTATTTATTTATTTTATTTGATTTATTTTTGCATTTTTAAAGCGCTCACACAGCCTGTATTTTTTAATTGCGTCATTGTTTTTTTTTTGTCTTAGTTGCGTATTTACTTGACTTACTTGACCTCAAGTTGGGACTTTTGACACATTTGAACCCTTTGCCAATCTGCATATTTCATTATTATAGTCAGTTCTCAATCAACTTCTCCAAAACTGTAACAATTCTTTCCACCAGCCTCTCTGGCTCACCACTGTCAACAAGAGCATGCTCCGCACATGGGCCACACTGTATTCTCTGTCCTTAAAGGCCAAGCCACAATTCCTTCACATGTTCTTCGAGCTCAGCCTAAACGGCGTAATACTCTTTGACAACCTAAACATCATTTCATCAAATTAAAAACCATTGTCTTCTGTTTCTAAACACTTGCTGTTTCTCTCTTCTTTTCTGTTTTCTCTCACCTTCACGTCTGTGCCTCATTACAGGCCTTCGCTCTCATATCAACATACAATGTCCTATTCCACAACCTTGTATGTGATGTCACAAGCTTAAGGTGAAAATCCCAATACTTTGAATAAGAATCCCGATACTTGACTGCACTCTCAATTATTAAGACATCCCAAGACACAACAACACAAATGACATAACATATGGCCATCTTCCTGCTTTCAAATCACAGGGAATACCAAAAACATGTGGTCATTCTTCTATACCGTTGCATAGGAATACATCTACATGAGAAAAACTAAGAAACCACCTTCCACGACCTAGTATCCTTTTGTCTTTTGTTTTTTTCATCTGTAAACTAAACTAGTGCCTAGAAACAGGTATACCCATTTTTGTGTTTTTTCTTTTTTCATCCGTAACCTAGCTGAAACGCCTTGCAACAGGGATTTTTCACAATGACACAGAGCAAACAACAAACAACAATTTCACCTCTCCAATATTTGTAATATGGCTGAGTGTATACTTACACTCCATGAATCTGCTGAAGCCTTTGGGCATCACCTCTCACACAATCTCCCACTCTGCCGTCTGGTCTGCTTGGCGTCCCACAGAGAGCGGGCAGGAATTTCTCCAAGGTGACTTCTTACAGCCTTCTGAACTTCCAACCATGGTTTTCACTCTGGTCCTCACGGCTCGCCACTCATTCCTTCGTGCACGTGTTGGGAAAAAGACGGTCTTAATTGCTGAGAGGTCTTAGCAACCATGCTCTGCTGCCACTTGTAATAGTGGCAAGGGAATTATTGTCAGTCTACCTGGTTACATGCAAGAGGAACTGGGTCCTGGAAATCCCCTGCCAGAAGAACGGAAGACCCAGCCATGGGACAAAGTTCACTGCCGTTATTAACAATTCAATGACAGGGATTGCAGCATGAACAATGCAACATTCTCCAAGCACGCTTGGTCTCCAGGTGCCTGTAGTCCAGTTTTGTTTACCCATGAGTCACAATGGGGTTACATCACAAAACCCCAACAGGGGAAGGGATTGGTTAGTGAGGTGAATTATGTACACATTCTATAATTCCATATGTGGGGGCTCCTCCTGGGACCAACTATATGTGTTACGAATACAAAGTTACAGGTTAGCTTAAGGTGATTGGCCAATGCAACATAGTGTAGGCTTAGCATGGAAGGTGATTAGGGATTGGGTAGAAAGGGTCTTCTCAGCTTTGGAGCTTTGGCGCTTTGGACAATTACCTATGCCTTGAGACAGAACATTCGGCTTTGAACCTATATTACTTTTGTACCTCCTGCCTTTCGTTCGATGGGCACAGACACCTCAGTCTGGTTCAAATGAATAGGTTCTGTCTTGTAGGTTCAGATCACGTGTGTAGGGACCACAACATTAATCTCTCAAACTTGCAGTTATGATGGGTTTCAGCTTGCTTTCCCTGTAGGTGTCCTATCTCTTCTGTTAACTTGAAACCTTTCTTCTCTCAGTGTCCTTGAAGAGGCTGTGTACGGTGTCTGTGCTGGAAGCCTGGTCTGCATTCTTTAGTAGGATTAGCCTGTCAGTCTTTCTCTGCAAACATAAATACGTTTTTAAAGCTACGGTTTTATTTCTAATTTTTCCGGGCTCCTTCAGCCCGGAAAACTTAGAAAAAAAACCGCAGCTAGTGTTTATTTTCATAAAAAAAATAGCACTTAGCGAGATGCAGCTGCAGCTTTTCTGCCCGTAGTCTCCGGTCCCCGTCCTCCGCGTACAGCACCAATGAAGGAAAAGCCACCCAGTGGTAGCTTTTGTTTACTATAGCTGGCTGGCTTTTCCTTCATTAGTGCCGCAAAAGCCAAAGCGAGCACAGCGGCGGGCATCCATTTCACAAAATGGATGCCCCCATGTGCTATCTTTGAGCTTGAATTGCTCAAAATTTGACATAGGGACTTCGAAAAAAAAAAATGCCAATTGTTTTTTTTTATATTGCCTATCTATTTTTTAAATAACATTTTTTGGCCGAACCATTCCTTTAACTCTATTGCCTATATGTTCTTAGCTTAAAACACAAGTAATAAGGGCCTTCTCCAGCCTACTGCATATAACAGTGTGGCTATCAATCAAGCCCTCTCCCCTTTTAGTGGGCTAATCCTGCAGCTGGTATGTTTGTGCCTCTTTACCATGCTGAATTTGCATTTTTACCACACTAACATTAAACTTACTTCAATTAACTGCAAAATGGGCTTATCCACAGCATTTGCGATAGTGAAACACACGCCCAGGGGGCACACCCATCACTTGATGTCCAATTGAAAAACACTTGTGCATGCAATTGGTGAAATTGATATTTCCATGTTCTAGGTATATGTGTAAACCCACACCAAGAGGTGCTTTACTCTAAATTGAGAACCAAAACAATTCTGCGTCAATACAGGGACAAGAAAACAACAATGCATCCTCAATAGTAGCATGCCGTGATATTGATATTTTCATGACTCAAAACTGTACTCTAATCTCCCAAGCGACGATACTGGCGACTAACTATCACGCAAAATACACTGAGCAATTCACTGCTCCCTAAGATGCTGCTTAATCACAAAACTAAATATTCCCATAAAAGGATGTCACATTCCAAAACAGAAGAAAATATGTTGAAAACTAGCAGGCAACATATTATATACCAACATAATTAACCAGAAACCTCTAATTTTATGCCACTCAATTCCTTCATCCGTACATGACTTTGTTTGGGAAATATTCATTTTTGTTCCTTTCTCAACAATGTGATACGATTCACCTCATAGTTTCTCACTTTACCCATTGCTTAAAGCACAATCCACGTAAGGCTATCACATCAGTGTTCTTTTTCAGTATGATGCTGCACCAATGGAGCATTAAGCATTTTGTTTTCATACAGCTTTTGTGTTCAGAAAATTCTCATTTTCATTTTCCTTCTGTCTGCTCTCTATATATTTTTTTTTATGGACATTAGCTGGCCGATTCATGGAATTAATGTGCGCTGAAATTATCGGCGCAAGCGTGCGAAAACGTGCGATTCGCATTGAAAGACCAAAAATTGCATTGCAAGTGCGAATATCGCAGGGAAACCAGCGCACAACTATTCATGGAAGTCTGTGCGCAAGTAAAATCAGGGATGTGCGCTGAAAAAGTGCGCGGCGCACGCCGGCGCACAGGTCATCTAACGGCGTGTGCTAAGGCCACAGCGAAAGCGCACATAGCGCGGTGCACATAACAAAAGTAGGCGGAACACGGGGCGTAACACTCGGAATGGGGAACAACTCGTGAAAATGTGGGCGTCACGGGGAAGTACAGGAGGCAAGTGCGCGGAATGCCGACACGCTCGCCAACAACACCTATTCATGGAATCGAATAGGGCAAACCAGCGCACGGGCAAAGACGTGCACAGACCCAAACCCGTCCGCCACACGAAGGCAGGCGGTAGCGTCCGTGCGCTGGAAAAAAATTAGCGCCAAAATGTGCGCTAACAAAAAGCATGAATATACAGCTCTGAAGAATGTCCCATACTGTGGCCCCCTAGGACAAATGAAAGGGGTACGCGACAAACAGCGACACCCACTGTGTGAAAAATAGCATGTGCGTGTATTCCGGGTGTGCGCGGGAAGTTTTACATACGATCAGGCCTGGGGGAGCGGGGTACGTGTATTTCAGGGGTGCGCGTGAAGTTCTACACGTGATCGGGCCTGGGGGAGCAGGGTACGTGTATTCCAGGGATGCACGGGAAGTTTCACACGTGATCGGGGCTGGGTGAGCGGGGTACGTGTATTACTGGGGTGCGCGGGAAGTTTCACACGCTCGCCTACAACACGTATTCATGGAATCAAACGTGGCTAAGGCATGCGCCCAAAAAGACGGGCCAATCCGGAAACACGTACGCCAGCAGGAAGCAGGCGTACGTCGACACGCATTATAAAAGTGCGCGCAAACAACAAACAAGCTCAGACGCCAGGATGAATATACCGTTCCTAGCAGCAGTGGCCGTGGGATACCGCAGGAGGAGGAGGATAGTCAGGGCCAGAATTTTTACACCCAGAACCAGCCTTTTTGGGATGCCTGATGACCACGTGTATGACGACGTGTATGGGAGGTACAGGTTTCCACTCACATAATAATCAACCTGGTCAGTGAGTGGGAGGATGACCTCACATCACCCACCCTGTGCTACCAAGCACTCAGCCCCCTGGAGACGGTCCTTAATGTACTGCACTTCTTGGCCACTGGATTATTTCAGCAGACAAGTTCCATAGTGGGGGAGGGGGGTGTCACAGGCCACGCAGTCACGCTGCCTACACCAGGTCTTGGCCATCATCACTACACGCCCATCAGTCCGCAGACACATATACCTGCCCAGAACACCTGCAGCAAGGCAGGCTGCCACCCAGGATTTCTACGGGGTGGCACAATTCCTCAAAGTGCTAGGTGCCATTGATTGCACCCATGTGGCTCTACATCCCCCCAGGGCATCTGAGCACATCCATAGAAACCGCAAGCACTGGCATTCCATCAACATCCAGGTAGTATGTGATGCCAAGGGAATCATCACCTCAGTAGATGCCAACTATCCAGGGTCCACCCACGACAGTTTCATTTACAGAATGTCAACCCTAAACCGAGACCTAGAAGCTGGGTGGCATGGCGATACATGGCTGCTTGGTGAGTATAAATGCCACTGCACA
Source organism: Ambystoma mexicanum (assembly GCF_040938575.1). Taxonomy (NCBI): domain Eukaryota; kingdom Metazoa; phylum Chordata; class Amphibia; order Caudata; family Ambystomatidae; genus Ambystoma; species Ambystoma mexicanum. The sequence goes on along the minus strand of NC_090931.1, from coordinate 270,986,065 downwards.
TGCATGCATGTCAGATACTGAGTAATGTCACAACCCCACTAATGATACCCATAACCACCTCCCCAGGGGACAGTGCCTACCCTCTGAGTACCCACATGATGACGCCAATTCGGAATCCCACCGCGCCACCCCAGGTAAGATACAACACAGCCCACATTGCAACCCGGGGCATAGTGGAGCGCACATTCGAGTGCTCAAGGCACACTTTCGCTCCCTTGACCGTTCTGGCGGGCAGCTGTTATACGCTCCCCCAGTAGTGTGCAGGATCATAGTGGCAGCATGTGTCCTGCACAACATTGCAACACGCCGGGGCCTGGCTGTGGACATGGTGGTGCCCCCACATCCCCAACCACATGCACGCCCGCTGCGCATAGGAGGGGAAAGGGCACGGGGTGAGGCAGCCCGTATGCAGCTGCTGGATAATTACTTCACCTAAAATCACACCCCTGTGGAGTGCACAAAGCCCTGGCACATACCAGCTGACTATCAATGATGATGAGTCAAGTGACAGTCAACTGTCACAACCATACCAGCCCGACATTGTTCACCTGGAAGTGTTCCATTGTGTGCATCCCTACCTACACAAACACCACCAATGCTGTGTCATCAAAAGACACACTTCTATGCTGCTAAAATCATTACCCCCTTGCAAGATACAACATGACAACAGTGCCATGTCACCCAACCCCTCCCCAGCACCGCCACCCAACACACCATGGCATGTCATGCTATGTGAGAGCAAACAAACGAATCCCCAAAACATGACACAAGTGTCACAAAGTACAGTGTCCCGAATGGAAACTGGCCACACACAATATGCTCCCATTAATGTAGAACTGACACCACGCATGACCAAATACTTACCACACTACAATGCAGCTACCCAACCCCAAACATAGCATTCACATGACAGTACTAAGTTAAAGGATACGTAGTCTTACAACCTGGTGATGCTAGGACATCGACCACTTCCAACTGTACAGTGTTGGTGCCACGCAAATATGGAAGTGCACTGCTTACAACATGAACTCCATCTCCAAAGTAGACGGCCTTGTGAAGACATGAGGAATGAACTTGCAAATTAGGATTGAGACACGGATGCACAAGCACACATCAATACACCATGCAGTGTACCATACTACAACAATATGCACTAGGAATGTATACACAGTATTGACTACAGACTGCCCACACATGTCATGGGAGTCCAACGTCACTGTGTAAGTCACTGTCACTTGGGCACACCCTTTGCAAGCCCATGGAAACGGGAAGCAGGAGGGGTGTGTGTCTCACGAACCCAAGCATCTAACCCAAACTCAGGACAAACCTGCATGTGCCCAGCCGGAATACAGTGGGTGCCCATGGGAGTCACACAAGGCAACACACTGTAACAAAAAATCAAAAATCAAAAATCAAAAATCAAAAATCAAAAATCAAAAATCAAAAATGGCCATGTGGCGGCAAGGGGGTGGGGGAGGCCACCCAGGAGGTCCGAGGACAGGGTGCACACCAACAGCAACCTGTGTGGATGTTGCGAAAAAAAAACACCTCCATGGGCTCATGGCCTGCACGGCTACGCTATCGTGAGAGATTCAGAATCGCTGTGGTTGCTCTCATCACTCTGTGCTGCTGCCGCCACAGGAGGTGGTGGTGCTATGGGAGGCAGCCCACGCAAAGCCCTAGTCTGGTGGTCCTCCATGGCAGCAAGCATGCGGGTGTGGAAGGTCTCGTTCTGGAGGAATATGGTGCGGAGATCCCCATGCACCACCTGACATGATGCCCGGACCTCCTCCTGAGTTGCCTGCATCTCTGCTGAGAGTGTATGTGTGACCCGCTCCAGCAGCTGTTCTGTCCTTGTGACAGTGGAAGCCTCAAGGTCCACAAGAGTCTGCCTGAGGTGATGGACTTCTACCCTCAGGGCTTCCCTCTGGCCCTGGGACTCTAAAGAAATGGCTTCCCGCAGAGTGTCCAGGGCCGCCCGTCTGTCCCTGTTGGACGCCAACATGTCCTCCCTGAGTGAATGGCAAATGGAGTCTGTTGCCTGCTGTAGTTGCTCCATCTGCCTTTCTGGGGGGACAATGGAAGTGGCCACCCTCTCCATTGCTTGAGCCATCATCTCAGATGATGCTGCCTGTTGGCTTGCCATACCGTATATGGATTGCTCCCATGCGGTATTGCCTGGTGGCGTACGGCCACCGCGTTGGCGGGCGCCACACCTGTCTGGGGCAAGGCGAACTGTGCCTTGCTGTGTCGGCAGTGCCTGAGGCTGCAGGACTGCATTCCCCCTCTGATCTGCTGGCCCAGGAACAGGATCAGATGTTGCGGAGTGTGGCCCTGCATCCGTAACCACCAAAGGCGGACCTACCAACACTGACATCCCCATAGTGGGCTGTACCCCTGGTGCAAGTGGGTCGTACAGAACAGAATCCCTTCCAGAAACACCTACCTGCGAAGCCACATAGGTCTCATTGTAACGCTCACCTGATTCTCGCAGAGGCGCCGGTCTTGACTGGGCGACTACCGTATCTTCAAAGGTGATGTGCAGCACCCGGTTGGCTCTTTGGGCTGGACCTCTGTGCCCTGTATGCCTGACGTGCAGAGTAAGATGTCTGCAGATAGAAAATACGGGGTTAATGAACTGGGGTTATTGGGGTGTCCCTATCTCTTTCCTCTTCTCCTCTCCTGTAGACCCCCACAGGTTAACGCTCTCACCTTAGGTAAGTGAATGCCGAGCTCTCCATCTGCCTCGGGGCAGGGTGCTGTAACCAGTTTCTTCACTGGAGAGGTAGCGCAGGCCTCTTGACTTCAGAGGACTGCTGTCCGTCGTTTACTGCACGAACGGTAAGTTTCGAGTAACTCAATGTCTTTAAAGTCTTTAATAATGATGTCTCTTGTTTTGCAGGGTTCCGGCGATGGCGGATGACAGGCTGAAGTGAGTTGAAGATGGAGCCCGTGTGATGAATAGAAGCGCCTGGAAGCACGTAAGTAAGCGCTTGTTGCCAGCTTCACGATGCGCTCTAACTGTCTTTTTATTTTGCAGGTACAAGTTCGGAGCGGCTGCAGGGTGCCGGGATACCCACTGGGTTAGATGTGGAAAGGAGTAATGGCACGTGAGTATTAAAGTTCCCCAATGTCTTTAAACGCACCTTGTTTTGTCTTTCAGATGCGGGATGCAGCGCCGACGGCCTCCGGAGCTTGCGAAGAGTTGGTAAGCTTTTGTCTTTCAGATGCCGGAATGCAGTGTGAAGACCTCCGGAGCGCACGAAGAGTAGGTAAGCCTTTGCCTTTCAGATGCCGGAATGCTAACCTGTTCCTTCTTGTCTTTATAGGTGTTGCTGAAGACTGGATTCAGGATGGTAAGCCTTTTTCCTTAGGCCCAGGACCGGATGCAGAAGACACGATGAGCGTTCTGCTGCAGAGGGTGCAGAATAACGCAAAGCAAGATTCATCCACCGGGTGTGGTTTAAATAGCCTCCTGTAGTGCTTAGGTGTCTCCTTCCACAGCCACGCCTAAGTAAGAAAAGAGTTCCTGATAAGAAAAGAGTTCCTGCCTTCCAGAAGAGTTCCAGTGTTCTGAATCTAGGGAGTGGCTCCAGCCCCACCCAACAGGAAAAGTAGTTCCAAACAGAAGAGGATCAGAGGCTCAACTGGCAGGCAAGTAAGCAGCATGGTCTGCTGCAGGTAAGTCCACCCAAGCATTATGAGCCCGGCGCTTCCAGCGCTGGGACTGGGCATATTTATGAGCCTGGTGCCACTGGCGCCAGGACTGGGTCCAAAAGGTCCCAATTGGGACTGGTTGGCACTCGGAACCTGGGTTATGGATCTGCTTCCAAGGGAGTTGGGAAAACCCTGACCTTTTGGAAGCAGAGATCATGACAGTACCCCCCCTCAAGGCCCCTCCTAAACCGGGCTTCTCCGCGGGTTTTGGCTTGTCAGGAAATGTTCGGTGAAATCTTTTGATTAGGCGAGGAGCGTGGACATATTCAGCAGGTTCCCAGGATCTCTCTTGGGGGCCGTAGCCTTTCCAGTCAATTAGGTAGAATAGTTTAGATTTGGAGATCTTGGAGTCCAGAATGCTTTTGACTTCAAACTCGAGTTCTCCATCAACTAGGATAGGTTTTGGAGATTTGGTTAGTCGGGTTTGAGGTTGCACGGGTTTTAATAGAGAGACGTGGAAGACCGGATGTATCTTCATGTGCGGGGGCAAGTCCAACTTGACCGCTACTGGGTTTACTATGGTAGTGATGGAATAGGGACCAAGGTATCTTGGGTTGAATGTGCGTGGCCCTTTTAGAGATAGATATTTGGTGGATAACCAGACTTGATCCCCTACTTGATAGTGAGGGGCTTCCTTCCGATGTTGATCTGCTCCTTTCTTGTATTGTTCTTTAGCCCTTTGAAGGTGAGAAACAGCTTCCTTAAAGGCTTGGGTGATTGTAGAATGCAGGTAGTCTACTGCTGGTGTTTCAAGATCTTGGAGGGGATCCAACTCCGAGGTTCGAGGGTGACTGCCGTACAAAAGAAAAAACAGGGTTTTCCCAGTTCCCGAATGGACAGAGTTATTGTAGGCATACTCGGCTATCCAAAGGATATCTTTCCAAGTTTTTTCAGTTTGTTGCAGCATGCAGCGTAAATACTGTTCCAGAGTTTGATTAGTCCTCTCGGTTTGTCCGTCGGTCTGAGGGTGGTGACTGGTCGATAGTCTCACATCAATTTGAGCCGACCGACAGCAACTTCGCCAAAAATGAGAAATAAATTGACTACCTCGATCCGAAATTAGAACCGAAGGAAAACCGTGCAGTCGGACGATGTTTTCGAGAAATTCTCGGGCCAGAGTTGCTGCTGTTGGCAAGCCTTTGAGCGGAATGAAATGCGCCATCTTGGAGAATAAGTCCACGATTACTAGAATCGTATTGTATCCGGAGCATGGAGGTAGATCGGTGATGAAGTCCATAGAAAGCGTATGCCAAGGGCGAGGTGGGATGTCAATAGGGCGTAAGAGGCCTGCTGGTCTTTCCTTTTGACTCTTGTTTTGGGCGCATACTCCACAGGACATACTCCATACGCCACCAGAAGTAGCGCTTGATCTTTTCTGAGGTCTTGGCTATACCGGGATGACCTTCCATTAAAGAGTTGTGATAACAAGAGATTACTTTTTCCTGTAAATCTGTGCTGGGTAGGTATAATCGTTCTTGGAAATACAATAAGTTGTCCTTTACTGCAAAGTCCTTTCCCTGCAGATGCCAATTCTGTATGTCTGCTGGAGTTACAAGTTGCCTGGCTTTATCCTTAACTTCCTCTATGGATTCTGTGGCGATTACACCCAGAATTCTTTGTTCGGGAATGATTGGTACAGGTTTAGGGTTGATCAAGTGTTCTTCCACTCCCATCCGAGAAAGGGCATCGGCTTTACCGTTCTTTGTACCAGGTCGATAGGTAATTATGAAGTCAAACTCGGCAAAGAATAATGCCCAACGGAGTTGTCTAGAGGATTGGGCTTTTGCGGTTTTCAAATATTGCAGGTTTCGGTGATCCGTAATCACAGTAACGGTGTGTCGGGCCCCCAGCAGATAATGCCGCCAAGCCTTAAAGGCAGACTTGATAGCCAGAAGTTCCTTGTCAGTAATCGTGTAATTGACTTCAGGAGGCGAGAATTTGCGGGACCAAAATGCCACGGGATGCAACTGATTGGTTACCGGGTCCTTTTGTGATAGAACTGCCCCCATGGCAAGGCTTGAAGCATCAGTTTCCACGATGTAGGGGAGTTCGGGGCGAGGGTGTTTTAAGATTGGTGCAGAGATAAATTTAGTCTTCAAATCCTGGAAAGCTTGTTCCGCCTCGGTAGACCATTCAAAACGTTTGTTTTTCTTTAACAAGGCAGTGATGGGCTGGACTATTCGAGAGAACTCGGGGATAAACCTGCGGTAAAAGTTAGCGAAGCCTAACATGCTTTGCACACCTTTTACGGAGGATGGTGATGGCCATTTCAGAACTGCATCGACATTCTTTGAATCCATACGCACTCCGCCAGGTGATAATATGAATCCCAAGAATTTAACTTCAGTCACGTTGAAAACACATTTTTCCAACTTAGCGAAAAGTTTGTGTTGACGCAATCTTTCGAGGACCATTTTCACCTGTTTCCGATGTTCAGATTCCGATGAAGAATAAACGAGAATGTCGTCGATGTAAACAACAACACACACATCTATGAGCTCTCTGAGGACATTGTTCATAAAATATTGAAAGGCGGCCGGGGCATTGCAAAGTCCGAAGGGCATGACCTGATATTCAAATAGCCCATACTTGGTGCGGAAGGCCGTCTTCCATTCATCGCCCTCTTTTACTCGTACCAAGTGGTAAGCTCCTCTAAGATCCAGCTTTGTATATATGCATGCTTTTCTGACTTGGTCCAGGAGTTCAGGGATCAAAGGTAACGGATATCTATTCTTAACGGTGATCTGGTTCAGGGAGCGATAATCGATACAAGTTCTAAGGTCTCCTTCCTTTTTTGGAACGAGGAACAAAGCTGAAGAGGCAGGGGACTTGGAAGGACGAATAAACCCATTTGCCAGGTATTGATCCAGGTATTGTCGAAGGTGAAGGTTCTCAGGCTCGGTGAGGGCATAAATTCTACTACAAGGAGGAGTAGATCCAGGTATCAGGTCTATCTGGCAGTCATAAGACCTATGAGGGGGTAGAGAGTTAGCCTGCTCCTTCCGGAAAACATCTTGGTATTCTAGGTATTCGGGAGGTAACTGGGGAGTCTCTGTAGAAATTGCTGCCAGTGCAACACCAGGTGGAGGATGACAAGTAGAGACACATTCTGGAAACTGGACCGTTCTTGCTCGCCAATCGATCAGAGGATTGTGTTTCTCTAACCAAGGTATTCCTAGAATAATCTGGAACTGAGGGGCCTTGATCACATCGAACACGATCTTCTCATGGTGTCCATCTTGACTTACTAGCGTCACCTCTTGAGTGGTATGCGTTACTGGCCCGGAGGCTATCTCCGTACCATCCACCGTAGTAATGACGTCCTTTACAGCCTTGGGACAAAGAGTTAGATTCATCCTCAAAACCATTTCATGATCCACATAATTGCCGATGGCACCGCTGTCGACGTAAGCTTCAATTGCATGTAATCGATCCGGATTATCAGGGCTAATGAGGACCATAAGTATCACGAAATGCGAGGTCACGGAACTGGTTTTCACGCTCGGCAAGAGGACCTCTATTCTTGTCGGGTGAGGTCGTTTCCCTGCTCAGAGTTTGTAACTGTGGTAACTGCAGCTCCTACTGCCTTCTTGGCAGGTTTCACCGGACAGTCTCGAAGAAAGTGCCCTGAGTTTCCGCAATATAGGCATAATTGCAACTGTTTTCTCCTTTCCCGCTCCCTTTGTGTTAGAGGACCTTTCAGACCCCCTATTTGCATGGGTTCCCCGGAGTCTACTCCTTTGGAAGGAGTTGGCGGTTTGGAAAATACTCGAGCATCAAACTTGGAACGATCGGCCTTCCTGTTCTGCAGTCTGTGATCTATTTGAACGACCAAGTCTATATAATCCTAACAGTCTTGTGGGGGATTCACTACTTGGGCTAAAACGTCTTTGAGCTCTCCACGTAGACCTCTATAAAACAGCGTAATCCTTTTGTCCTCAGGCCATTGAGTTTCCACTATTAGTCTATTGAAAGATGCAATATAAGCCAAAAGGTCTTGATTACCTTGTCGCAACGAAAGAAGCTCATTGTCCAAGGCCTGCCCCTGTGCATGTCTTGCGAACAGTTTTTCCATACTAAGCTGAAAGGCTTGAAAATCATGGAGAACCGGATCATCTTGATTAACTAGAGGGATCGACCAGTCTGCCGCATTGCCACTAAGGTATGAAAGTACAAAAGCTACTTTAGCTTGATCAGTTGGAAAGGCTGCTGGCCGGCATAAGAAGTGCAACCGGCACTGATTGATAAATACCGCAAACCTCTTTGGGTCACCAGAAAATCGTTCGGGCGGAGCCAGAGGTACATTCCCAGGTAGGTTGATCTGCACTGGATTCATAGAGGATGTTGAAGGAAGATTTGCCCCTGATGCGGGTAGCGGGGTCTGTCCGGCTTGTGACTGTAGCAATTGTCTAGCAAGATCATCTGTTCTCTCCTTGGAAATAATTAGCTCCCTTCTTAGAGCGTTCGTTTCCTGACGAGCTGCATGCACTTCTGCCCTTAGTTCCCCAAGTAACCGGGCTAGGTGGTCAGTATCCGAGGTTTCCATAGCGCCTGGGCGAGAGTTTTGCGGTAGGCTTTGCGTTCTGTAACGCTCACCTGATTCTCGCAGAGGCGCCGGTCTTGACTGGGCGACTACCGTATCTTCAAAGGTGATGTGCAGCACCCGGTTGGCTCTTTGGGCTGGACCTCTGTGCCCTGTATGCCTGACGTGCAGAGTAAGATGTCTGCAGATAGAAAATACGGGGTTAATGAACTGGGGTTATTGGGGTGTCCCTATCTCTTTCCTCTTCTCCTCTCCTGTAGACCCCCACAGGTTAACGCTCTCACCTTAGGTAAGTGAATGCCGAGCTCTCCATCTGCCTCGGGGCAGGGTGCTGTAACCAGTTTCTTCACTGGAGAGGTAGCGCAGGCCTCTTGACTTCAGAGGACTGCTGTCTGTCGTTTACTGCACGAACGGTAAGTTTCGAGTAACTCAATGTCTTTAAAGTCTTTAATAATGATGTCTCTTGTTTTGCAGGGTTCCGGCGATGGCGGATGACGGGCTGAAGTGAGTTGAAGATGGAGCCCGTGTGATGAATAGAAGCGCCTGGAAGCACGTAAGTAAGCGCTTGTTGCCAGCTTCACGATGCGCTCTAACTGTCTTTTTATTTTGCAGGTACAAGTTCGGAGCGGCTGCAGGGTGCCGGGATACCCACTGGGTTAGATGTGGAAAGGAGTAATGGCACGTGAGTATTAAAGTTCCCCAATGTCTTTAAACGCACCTTGTTTTGTCTTTCAGATGCGGGATGCAGCGCCGACGGCCTCCGGAGCTTGCGAAGAGTTGGTAAGCTTTTGTCTTTCAGATGCCGGAATGCAGTGTGAAGACCTCCGGAGAGCACGAAGAGTAGGTAAGCCTTTGCCTTTCAGATGCCGGAATGCTAACCTGTTCCTTCTTGTCTTTATAGGTGTTGCTGAAGACTGGATTCAGGATGGTAAGCCTTTTTCCTTAGGCCCAGGACCGGATGCAGAAGACACGATGAGCGTTCTGCTGCAGAGGGTGCAGAATAACGCAAAGCAAGATTCATCCACCGGGTGTGGTTTAAATAGCCTCCTGTAGTGCTTAGGTGTCTCCTTCCACAGCCACGCCTAAGTAAGAAAAGAGTTCCTGGTAAGAAAAGAGTTCCTGCCTCCCAGAAGAGTTCCAGTGTTCTGAATCTAGGGAGTGGCTCCAGCCCCACCCAACAGGAAAAGTAGTTCCAAACAGAAGAGGATCAGAGGCTCAACTGGCAGGCAAGTAAGCAGCATGGTCTGCTGCAGGTAAGTCCACCCAAGCATTATGAGCCCGGCGCTTCCAGCGCTGGGACTGGGCATATTTATGAGCCTGGTGCCACTGGCGCCAGGACTGGGTCCAAAAGGTCCCAATTGGGACTGGTTGGCACTCGGAACCTGGGTTATGGATCTGCTTCCAAGGGAGTTGGGAAAACCCTGACCTTTTGGAAGCAGAGATCATGACACTCATCATCCGAATCAACACATGAATAGAGGTCTGGGCAGGTGCACCCAGAGACACCCCTGGAGAGAACGGTCTGCAGCAAGAGTGGGTTCTCACCCACCACCACACCCCGTCCCCCACTGGTGCCCGGTCGTGCCTGAGATCCCTCCTGGGTCTGCAGCATCTCCTCACCCTCAACAGCATCAAGTGCGTCATCCCCTGCAAAAACATGAAAGACAAAAAATGGAAACAGGCATTAGCATCATGGCACACAATTAGGCCTGACAAGCTACAGAACCAGTACTTGATTGACACATGTCCCACATGACTATAACCCTCCCATGCATGCACTGTCACTGAGTTTGAAGGGGAGGAAAATGTCAGACATTGATGACACCAAGATGGAAGAGCAACACATTAGCTGCATGCTGGCTAGCAGCGCCATCACACATTGGCCTGTGAGTGGCATGTCCAATCCACATACATGACACATGCCATCGCACAGATGGCATATACCATAGGCATGTCACATATTGTTTGACAATAGGGCTGAGAAATGCGTAGTGAAAGTGTGGGAATTGAAACAATCAGCCTGAATGAACACTGAAAAATACGGAACAATGATCTTGCAAGATGCCACTTCAAGGGCAACTGGCGTGATGTTGCACAAAATGTCTACTGTGGGCAGAAGGGATACTGTGATACCCAAATCCAGGGGTGCAGAATGTTTTGGGTGAACCACTCAGGCACACACACCCTCACCTGGCACTCAATCAGAACCCCTCACACACACAACATACACATAGATCACACACACATGCATGTGCACTCACCGAACAATGCCTCGTAATCTGGCAGTTCTCCCACACCTTGGATCTGTTCCTCTGTGACGTAGGTCCCAGCAACAGACTCATGTACAGTGAGTTCAATGTCCTCTTGGGGAGACCCACCTCCAGTCACCAGAGTAGCGGCATGACTTGAGGGCAGCTTTTTCTTTGCCCTGCGCTTAAGGTCATTCCAGCGCTTGTAGCACTCACCAGCTGTGCGCCTCACAAATCCAAGGGCACTTATGATGTCCGCGACGGTCTGCCAGTGTGTCTGACGTCGAGCAGGTGTGGTCTTGCACCCTGAAGTGATCAAAATTTCGCTGTCATGTGCAGACACATACTGCACAAGTGCATCACGTTCGGCATCATTGAAGCTAGTCTTCCTTGGCGTGCCGGACTGCGTAGCCGTGTCTGGGGTATCAGCCTGTAGTGGACGAGCACTCTTCCTCTTTCTTTTGGAAGGTGGTGGGGATCCTGAGTGGCCTACGCCGCTCTGGCCACTAGGGGCAGGAGCACCGGTGGACTGGGTAGTTGGAGTGTGGGAATGCACACTGAGCATGGGACTTGGTGCAGGCATTGGCTGAAGTGTGACGTAGTCAGGGGGAACGTTAGCAAGATGGACTGGGACCAACACTGCCCTGGCTGGGAGAGTCAGAGCTGGGGTGGATGGAGCTGCAGCCGCCCCTGCAGCCTCCCCACCCTGCCTACTCGGGGCAGCAAATGACATAGCTGCCCCTGATCCACGTGGCCTGGTGACACCAACTTGCAACGCCACACGTGGCCTAGACTTGGGGACCTGGAAGTCAGCCTGGGAGTCACCCTGTGCCTGGTCAGGTGCCACAATGGGCCAGTCCAACAGGGTTGAGCAGAGATGGTGTCAGCCACGTTTCCCTCAACCATGGGGGGGGGCATGGGTGTCCCTGACTGGTCCTCCACACATGGGGGGCTAGGGGTACCCTGCAAATCCCAGCCACATCCCCTACCGCGCCCACCACGCCCACCTCTTGAGGCTCGGCCACCTTTGCCACCCTTACCGCTTGGTCGCCTCCCAACCATGGCACTGATGTTGTTGTGCGTATGGGAGTGGCAGTAAACTATTGTCCTGGACAATTGGGGGTCAAAGGGGTAGGGTACTAGATGGAATTCGTACCCTAGTGCTCTAGCAAGGCTGTATGTGACCCCTGGGGAAAGATGATGGGTCACGCAACGCACAGGCACCCCAAAAACAGAAAATAACATGCACGCAACCCCTCGTAGACCACGTGCGTGGAAAAATGTACCCGCACTACGCTGTGGCACCCAGAAACACAAAAATGAATGTACGCGTGTTACACGTAGCCTACAATGACCTCTGAAGGGGTTCGCGACACACGGGGCAAGCACAGTTGGTAAATATGTGCGCGACTCACCGTCTGCCTGTAAAAAGAGCGTGAAAAATATGCACGTGTGCGCGTTGGCAACACCCCTGCCAAAAGAAGAATTGTACGCTGTCTGAGGAGGCAGGACAAAAGAAGAAGTGAACGCTGTTTGAGGAAACAGAAAATCAGAAAAAAACTGTCAGAGGTAATAGGGAGTACGAACTAGAAACGCTGTGAAGTAAATTGCGTGTGAACCGACAAGAAGTACAGAATTCACCCACTCGCTCTCCATGAAAAGCACATACAAGGAAATGACGTCCTACACGTACCTTTTGAGCCGGCCCAGATGTCCAACGTCACTTCCGCGTATACGCGCTAAGGCCCTATCCTCCAATTACACGAGCTGACACTCGGACGTGCAGTTCTTGGACGTGTAACATGCACACGGGTTCAGGGAAACGCCCGCGCGCGCATGTCACAGACGCGCTTACGCGCTAAGGGCCTTTGGTCCAATGAAATCGCGTACACGTGCTGACGTGCTTACGCGCTAAGGGCCTTTACTCGAATTACACGCTGACGTGCAAGATTTTCACGTGCCAAATCACTGCGTATCAAGCTGGCCGCGCTTTCGCACACGGAAGACCACGCTCCTGCCCAGAAGGCCGAATTACTGCCCCCCAGAGCCCCGAGCACGCTCCCACCTGCCATCTGCTGCTGCCTGATTGCCTGCTGCCCAGGTGCCCTGCCATTTACTGCCTGCACGTCAGCCCGGGGTGCTGTTGCTGTGACCACCCCTGCTGGAACCGAAGACTCCCGACTGCTATTCCATCGCTCCACAGCCCAGCCCCAGGACCCAGTTGCCCACCCACACCTGCCTCTGGGGTTGCCATGTCGGGCACTACACTATCTGGCACCACTGGCAACCCCCAGCCAGAGAGGCAGAGGGCCACCAGCTTCACTGCCACCGAAGTTGGTGTCCTGGTGGAGCAAGTCCTGGGGCAGTATGATGCCCTCTTCGGAAGGTCGGCCGCCGACAAGGAAGGACGGACTCGGATCTGGACGGACATCGTGACGGCCATCAACGTGGAGGGGGTGGCAGTCCGCTACTTCCAACATGTCAAGAAGCGCTGGGAGGACTTCAGGTCCAGGACCCTCAACAAGACCTGGCGCCTCTTGAAGGCAGCGGATGCTAAGGGGCACCAGGGCTACCTGTCGGAACATCAGATGAGGGTCCTGGAACGCATATGCCCAGCGCTCCACGTCCAGGTCCTTGAGAGGCAGACCCATCTGGAGTCGAGCGGTCAGTGTACATGCATACTGATTGGAAGCTGTGCGTGTGGTGGTGTGCCAGTAGTGTGCAGGTTGCACATGTGGTTTTGTAGGGCCATGTATGGATGTGTATGTACAGGGCTGTGAGGCTGACACATGCAAGTCCTTTCATGTGTGAGACACATGGATGGTTTATGTGTGGGTACGCAAGCAGGCCAAATGCAGATGTGTGAGGACACATGTTTGGATTACTGTGTATGTAAGTTGGCATGGTTGTGGTGTCACACATGGATGTTGGTTCCAGCTGCATGTATCTGCACCGTGTACATGTGCATGTGTGTGTATTTGACATGGGTGCAACAGTGATGCAAGATGGATGCATGTGAGACTGATATGTAGAAGACTGATTGCCAGATGTGACATGGATGCCAATCTCATCACTGCAACAGTTGGCGGAGGTGTACACATGCATGCAATTGTGGTGGCGTGTGTGCATGTCTAGTGCACTCTCTGTGTTTCATGTGATGTCTGGCTCACCTTTGGCTGCTCATGCTGTTGTATGTGAATGGATGGTGCTGGCTGTTGAAATATGGCTGTGGAATAGCTCATCTGTGTGAGTTGCAATGACATGTGTGTTGGGGATTGTGATGCCATGTCTGAAGTTTGACAATGCCACTCATGTACAACTGTCATGTGTGTATGAGTCCATTGTACAGTGCCCTGATGCCTATCTCCTATCTCTCCCTGTCTGCAGCGTCAACTGATGAAGAGGGCAGAGAAGGTGCTGTGGAGCACAGCGGCAGGGATCGCACCGCCAGCCAGAGACGCAAGGCCCGGCTCCCCTCCCAGGTTGTCATCTCGTCGGGGAGTGAGGAGTCCGGTGCCGTGTCCCAGGTCGCTGCTGCCGAGGGGAGGTCCAAGAGGCGGAGGTTTGAGTTGGACTCCTCGGTATTGAAGGGGCAGCTGAGACCCCACAGGGCCTGATGGAGGAAGATGGCACGGAGTCATCCAGGTTGGTGGGGGGTTTGGTGGAGGAGGAGGCCATGCAAGGGACAGAGACAGGGTCTGGAGGTGGGGATTCCACTGGTGCTAGTGGTGCAGTGCAGGGGCAGGGACAGGAGGCATCACAGGCCACCGCGGAGGTGCCTGTGTGTAATCCTGTCCCCGATCCTGTGACTGCATCATCTTGCACCAGCAGGGATACCTACGTCCAGCCCCGTTCTCAGGGAAGGGATTGGCTTACACCAACTGGCCTCCCTCTCCCTGCGGATGTGGCTATCCGGCACCGGGTTGAGCCTGTCCTGGGTGGGGTGGCGTTGCGTCAACGTGCCATACGAGCTGACCTGCAGTCTTTTCATGAGGAGACTGCACGTCTTCTCGCATGGCTCGTTGACCACGTTGATCCACTGGGACAGCTCACCAGGGCTGGATTCCTCCGTTTTCTGGACCTTGTTCCGACCCCCTCCTCAACTGAACCCCCTATGCTCCAGTCGTCCTCCGTGCCATCTCTCCCACCCATGTGTCACCTGGGTACCCTGTGGAGCTGCCTCTGACCCTGCGGCCAGGCTGGTGGAGGACACATCCCTGCCACAGTCGGGAGTTGGACGTCCAGCAGGGGTGGCCACCTCAACAACTGCACCCCAGCTGGAGGAGGATGTGCAGGCAGCAGGAGCCAGGGCACAGGCAGTGGCACAGCAGCAGCAGCGACAAGGTGGGAGCCATGATGGCTTGGGGCCTTCATCATCGGAGGGGCAGGCATCGGCCGGAGGGCAGGAGGACCCTGGATGGGAAGTGTCTTCCGTGTGGCAGCGGTTGGGCCATGCGATAGATGCGGAGCGGCAGAGGGCGGAAGAGGCACGGCTAACGATGGTCAGGGCGGAGAACTCCATGCGTAGGGCCCTGAGGCGGGCCGAGTGCCTTGAGGCCATTCGCAGGGACCTGGAGTTCTAGATGTCATCGTCCCTGCGAACCCTCTGGGCCATGGAAGAGGACCGCCTCCGGGACATCGAGCAGGAGTTCAATGATGCCCTGGCCCGGGACATCAACATGTGAGCCGTTGGACTTGCCCGCTGCCCTTGTAAACAGTTAGATAGTGTTAGGTTTCCTTTGGTTTTTTCTTTAATTTGGTTACGCTTGGACAATGCACCACGTTTCTGTATATAGTTTTTCATTAGGTAGTATTTTTGATAGGTTTCATTTCTTCAGTTGGGATCATGGACCCTGGATTGTTCATCTGTATATAGTTCACTATTGGATTCATCTTTCTTTTTTTGGATTTCCCCATGGAGCAATGGTTTTCACTTTTGTTTTTCCCTTGGATTTGCTTTGTTGGACTGTGACTTTGGACACCTTTCCTTTGGATTATGATTTCTTGTTTTTCATTTATTTACGGACATGCAGCTTTTCTTTTCTTATTCCCATTGTTGTTTGTTTGATTTTAATTCCATTCATGTTGCTTTTAATACATTTTTTTCTTCATACTTCCATGTGTGGTATTATCTCATTGGTTTCATGCATGTCATGATATGGGTTTTGACATTCACTTGCACCCATTGTGTGTGTGATGGACATGTGTTCATTTACATACTTGCCATTGGGGTTGTATCATGTAATTGGCATTTCTATGTGGGTGGATGCAATACTTGGGTGGGTCTTTGGGATGTGGAGGCTGGCCATAAGGGCCAGGGATCTAGATTGTGATGACGTGTTGGCTGGGGGACATGTGTCGGGGCCTGCTGGCAGGTGCCTCGCACGGCTGGGGGGTAGGGGTGCAGGGGGACATGAGTGGGACATGAGTGGGGGTCTGCTGGCAGGTGCCCTGCACTGCTGGGGGGTGGGGGTGCAGGGGGACATGAGTGGGGGCCTGCTGGCAGGTGCCCTGCACTGCTGGGGGGTGGGGGTGCAAGGGGACATGGATGGGACATGAGTGGGGGCCTGCTGGCAGGTGCCCTACACTGCTGGGGGGTGGGGATGCAGGTGCAGGGGGACATGAGTGTGGGCCTGCTGGCAGGTGCCCTGTACTGCTGGGGGTGGGGGTGCAAGGGGACATGAGTGGGGGCCTGCTGGCAGGTGCCCTGCACTGCTGGGGGGTGGGGGTGCAAGGGGACATGAGTGGGGGCCTGGTGGCCGGTGCCCTGCACTGCTGGGGGGTGGGGGTGCAAGGGGACATGAGTGGGACATGAGTGGGGGCCTGCTGGCAGGTGCCCCTGACTGCTGGGCGGGTGGGGGAGCAGGGGGACATGAGTTGGTGATCAGTGGTGCAAGCAGACAGGTGGCTTGTCTGGGGTGCATGGCCCTGGTGGATGGGCTGCCTGCGGGACATGACCAGGGGTGCGGAGTAGTCCCCTGTGATGTCGTCTGCCTGCAGGGGCCATGGAGGGTGTAGAGGGAACACCTGGGAGGACCCACACTGCCAATTCATGTGTAGCACTCCCCGTGCACCCTTGAAATTCACATACCCCGCTCTGACAGCTAAATCGCGTGTGAAATTTCCCACGAACCCCAGAAACACACGTACCCCACTCGCACAGGGCCTATCGCGGGTGAAACTTCTCGCGAACACCAGTAATACACATACCCCACTCGCACATGGCCTATCGCATGGAAAACATCACGCGAACCCCAGGAATATTGGCCCTGTGCGAGCGAGCGGGGTAAATGTATTCCTGGGGTACGCGTGAAGTTTCCCCCGCGATTTCAGCAGGGTACGTGTATTGCGGGGTTCGCATGAAGTTTCACCTGCGATTTCAGCAGGGTACGTGTATTCCTGGGGTTCGCGTGAAGTTTCACCCGCGATTTCAGCAGGGTACGTGTATTACGGGGTTCGCGTGAAGTTTCACGCGCGATTTCAGCAGGGTACATGTATTCCTGTGGTTCGCGTGAAGTTTCACCTGTGATTTCAGCAGGGTACGTGTATTACGGCGTTCGCGTGGAGTTTCACACATGAAAGGGCCCTGGTCGAGGGAGTAGGTGAATTTCAGAGGTGCGCGGCAAGTTTTACACGCGAAAGGGCAACGCCCGTGCACAATACGTCACAGACGCGCTTACGCGCTAAGGGCCTTTGGTCCAATGATATCACGTATGTGTGCTGACGTGCTTACGCGCTATGGGCCTTTCCTCGATTACACGCTGGCGTGCAGGATTTTCACGTGCCAAATCACTCCGTATCAAGCTGGCCACGCATACACACAAGGAAGACCACGCTCCTGCCCAGAAGGCCATTTTCCTGCCCCCCAGAGCCCCGAGCACGCTCCCACCAGCCATCTGCTGCTGCCTGTCTGCCTGCTGCCCACATGCCCTGCTATTTGGTGCCTGCACGTCAGCCATCTGATGGGGTCCAGTTGCTGTGTCCACCCATGCTGGAACAGAAGACTCCTGACTGGGATTCCATCGCTCCACAGCCCAGCCCCAGGACCCAGTTGCCCACCCACTCCTGCCTATGGGGTTGCCATGTCGGGCACATCTCCATCTGGCACCATTGGCAACCCCCAGCCAGAGAGGCAGAGGGCCACCAGCTTCACTGCCACCGAAGTTGGTGTCCTGGTGGAGCATGTCCTGGGGCATTATGATGCCCTCTTCGGAACATCACGCGCCAACAAGGAAGGACGGGAGAGGGTCTGGGATGACGTAGTGGTTGCCATCAACGCGGAGGGGGTGGCAAGCCGCGACATCAAGCACGTCAAGAAGCGCTGGGAGGACTTCAGGTCCAGGACCCTCCACAAGGCCCGGTGCCTCGCGGAGGAGGGCCGGGCACGCCTGAGTACCATCTAGATGAGGGTCCTGGAACGCGTAGGCCCAGCGCTCCACGCCCAGATCCTTCGGAGGCAGACCCGTCTGGAGTTGAGCGGTAAGTGACCAAGCATTGCTCTGTGAGACAGGGCATGTTGCAGTGTGCTGGCAGTCTGATGCTTGCCTGTATGTGTGACATAGGCCATGTATGGATGTGTGTGTGCAGGGACATCATGGTCATGCATGTGAGACCAGTTATGTGTGAACCACATGGTTGGTGCATGTGTTTTAATGCAACATGGGGAGCTCTATGTGGGATGCACACATGAAAGCATGGCTGTCTCTGTTCCTGGACATGGAGGGGGGGTGAGGAATGGGTGCTGATGTCATGTACATGTATAGTGCACATGTGTGTGTGTGCCTGAGAAGTGTGTGTGTGACTTTGAAACGCCATGGATGCATATGACTTTGAAGGCAACATCTTGGTTTACAGGGGCCCTTCTACATGGATGTTGATGTTTATTGCAGGCGTCAGGACTGTTTCTGCATGTGTGTTGTGTGCATTCCCCCATGTGTTGTGGAATGACAGGATGGAAGTGACATTTGACAGTGCCACTCATGTGTTATTGCTTCCTGTCTAGGGTATTTTGTACAGTACCCTGATGCTTGTGTTCTATGTCTCCCTCTACGCAGCGTCAAGTGAAGAAGAGGGCGGAGACGGCGCTGTGGAGCCAAGCGGCGGGGATGCCTCCACTGGGTGGCGACGCAAGGCCCAGCCACCCTCCCAGGAATTAACATCATCTGGGAGCGAGGGGGCTGGTGCTGCATCTGCCACAACGGTTGTGGCGGAAGGGCCGGTTGAGCCCCCACAGGGGCTTCCAATGACGGAAGACGGTGTGGAGACATCCAGGTTGGTGGTCTCCACAGATGAGGAGGAGCCCGCTACTCAGCCGCACATGGGGCCTGGTGGGGGTAGTACCACTGGTGCAAGTGGTGCAGGCCAGGGTCAGGAGGCAGCACAGGACACCGCGGAGGGGCCTGTGCATGTCGCTGTCTTTGACCCTGTGACTGCACCATCATGCACCAGCAGGGAGGCCCCGTCCCTGGCCCGTCCGCAGGTAGGGGAGAGTGCCATATCACCTGCCTCTCCACTACCTGTGGGCAAGGGGTCCCGCGACCATATGGGATCCGTCCTGGTGGGTGTCGCGTTGCGCACACATGTCATTCGTGATGACGTGCGTTCTTCCTGGGCGGAGAACGCATGCCATCACGAAGAGCAGCGTCATGACGTGGCACTGCTGGGAGGGGCCCTGGTCGGTGGGTTCCTACATGTGACGCACACTCTGGCGGACCTCTCCTCCTCTGTGGAGGCTATGCGCCGGTCATTCTCCACATCATCTTCCAGCCCAGATTCCACCAGGGCCCCCTGTGGACCTGGCCTGACCAACACAGCCAGCTTGGTGGAGATCCCATCCCTGCCACAGTCGGGAGTTGGCGGTCCAGCAGGGGTGGACACCACAACTGGAGACCAGCAGATGGAGGATGTGCAGGCACCACCGGACAGGGCACATGGACAGCAGCAGCAGCAGCAGGAGCAGGCTGTAGGTGGGAGCAATGATGGCTCTGGGCCATCAACATCGGAGGGGCAGGCATTGGCCAGAGGGCAGGAGGACCCTGGACGGGAAGTGTCTTCCGTGTGGCAGCGGTTGGGTCATGCGATAGATGCGGAGCGGCAGCGGGCGGAAGAGGCACGGCTCACGATGGTCAGGGCGGAGAACTCCATGCGTAGGGCCCTGAGGCGGGCCGAGTGCCTCGAGGCCATTTGCAGGGACCTGGAGTTCCAGATGTCATCGTCCCTGCGAACCCTCGGGCCATGGAAGAGGACCGCCTCTGGGACATAGAGCAGGAGTTCGATGATGCCCTGGCCCGGAACAGCAACATGTGAGCCGTTGGACTTGCCCGCTGCCCTTGTAAATTGTTAGTTAGTTAGTATTAGGTTTCCTTTGGTTTTTTCTTTATTTTGGACTGCTTGTTCAATGGACCACATTTTTGTACATAGTTTTTTTATTAGGTAGTAGTTTTTGGTAGGTTTCATTTCTTAAGTTGGGCTCATGGACCCTGGATTCTTCAATTGTACATAGTTTTACATTGGATTCATCTTTTTTGATATTTTTTTTGTGTTCACCATGGAGCAATGGTTTTTACTTTTTATTTTCCCTTGGATTTGATTTTTTGAACTGTGACTTTGGACAACATTTCTTTTTGGATTTCTTTTGCTTATGTTTTCTTGATTTTCATTATTTATCGGACATGGACCATTTATTTTGTTGTTCCCATTGTTGTGTGTTTAATTTGATTTACGTTCATGTTAACTTTAATATATGTTTTTATACTTCCATTTGTGGTATCATCTCATTGGTTTCATGCATGTCATGATATGGGTTTTGACATTTACTTGCACACATTGGCCCTCATTACGACCCTGGCGGAGTGGGATACCGCCAGCGGTAATCGCGGCGGACCCGTCCGCCCTACTACGAGTTCCCTTAGCGCCATGGAGGTTTTCTCCGCCTGGTTTTACCGGGCGGAGAAAACCATGGCGCTAAGGGACCTCGTTGTTAATTACGCCGCCGTACTTTACGGCGGCGTAATTAACTCCTTCCCCACTCCCATTATACCCTATGGGGCAAGAATGGGAATGGGGAAGGGTAAAATGGGGATTGGGGATTTACCGCTCCGCCAAGGTCGGCATGGGGTGGTAAATCCGCCAACCCCCATGGCGCTATCGGCGGCTTTCCGCCATGCTCCGCGGTGCATTTAGCACCGCGAATTCCGCCAGGGTCGTAATGAGGGCCATTGTGTGTATGTGATGGACATGTGTTCATTTACATACTTGCCATTGGGGTTGTATCATGTAATTTGCATTTCTATGTGGGTGGATGCAATACTTGGGTGGGTCTTTGGCATGTGTAGGCTGGCCATAAGGGCCAGGGATCTAGATTGTGATGACGTGTTGGCTGGGGAACATGTGTCGGGGCCTGCTGGCAGGTGCCCCGCACTGCTGGGGGGTAGGGGTGCAGGGGACATGTGTGGGGGCCTGTTGACAGGTGCCCCTCAGTGCTGGGGGGTGGGGGTGCAGGGGACATGAGTGGGGGCCTGCTGGCAGGTGCCCCGCACTGCTGGGGGGTGGGTGTGAAAGGGGACATGAGTGGGGGCCTGCTGGCAGGTGCCCCTCAGTGCTGGGGGGTGGGGGTGCAAGGGGACATGAGTGGGGGCCTGCTGGCAGGTGCCCCGCACTGCTGAGGGGTGGGTGTGCAAGGGGACATGAGTGGGGGCCTGCTGGCAGGTGCCCTGCACTGTTTGGGGGGTGGGGGTGCTGGGGGACATGAGTGGGGGCCTGCTGGCAGGTGCCCCTCAGAGCTGGGGGGTGGGGGTGCTAGGGGACATGAGTGGGGGCCTGCTGGCAGGTACCCCGCACTGCTTGGGGGGGTGGGGGTGCAAGGGGACATGAGTGGGGGCCTGCTGGCAGGTGCCCTGCACTGTTTGGGGGGTGGGGGTGCTGGGGGACATGAGTGGGGGCCTGCTGGCAGGTGCCCTGCACTGCTGTGGGGTGGGGGTGCAAGGGAGTAATGCGTTGGTGATCACTAGTGCAAGGTGACATGTGGCTTGGCTGGGGGGGCATGCCCATGGTGGATGGGCTACCTGCAGGACATGACCAGGGGTGCAGGGTAGTCCCCTGTGGTGTGGTCTGCCTGCAGGTGCCACGGAGGGTTTAGAGGGAACACCTGGGAGGACCCACACTGCCAATTCACGTGTAGGACTCCCCTGCACCCCCGAAATACACGTACCCCACTCGCACAGGGCCTATCGCGTGTGAAACTTGCCCGCACCCCAGTAATACACATATCCTGCTGAAATCGCGTCTGGAACTTCCCACGCACCCCAGTAATACATGTATCCTGCTGAAATAGCGTGTAAAACTTCCCCGCACCCCAGAAATACACATACCCTGCTGAAATCGCTTGTGGACCTTCCCACGCACCCCTGTAATACACATACCCTGCTGAAATCACGTGTAAACCTTCCCCGCACCCACGAAATACACGTACCCTGCTGAAATTGCGTGTGGAACTTCCCGCGCACCCCTGTAATACACGTACCCTGCTGAAATCGCGTGTAAAACTTCCCCGCACACCAGAAATACACGTACCCTGCTGAAATCGTGTGTGGAACTTCCCGCACACCCCTGTAATACAAGTACCCTGCTGAAATTGCGTGTTAAACTTCCCCGCACCCCAGAAATACACGTACCCTACTGAAATCGCGTGTGGAACTTCCCGCACACCCCTGTAATACACGTACCCTGCTGAAATCGCGTGTAGAACTTCCCCGCATCCCAGAAATACACGTACCCTGCTGAAATCGCGTGTGGAACTTCCCGCGCACCCCTGTAATACACGTACCCTGCTGAAATCGCGTGTTAAACTTCCCTGCACCCCCAAAATACACGTACCCTGCTGAAATTGCATGTGGAACTTCCCGCACACCCCTGTAATACACGTACCCTGCTGGAATTGCGTGTAAAACTTCCCCATACCCCAGAAATATCCGTACCCTGCTGAAATCGCGTGTGGAACTTCCTGCACACCCCTGTAATACACATACCCTGCTGAAATCGCATGTAGAACTTCCCCGCACCCCAGAAATACACGTACCCTGCTGGAATCGCGTGTGGAACTTCCCGCGCACCCCTGTAATACACGTACCCTGCTGGAATTGCGTGTAAAACTTCCCCACACCCCAGAAATATCCGTACCCTGCTGAAATCTCGTGTGGAACTTCCTGCACACCCCTGTAATACACATACCCTGCTGAAATCGCATGTAGAACTTCCCCGCACCCCAGAAATACACGTACCCTGCTGGAATCGCGTGTGGAACTTCCCGCGCACCCCTGTAATACACGTACCCTGCTGGAATCGCATGTAAAACTTCCCCGCACCCCAGAAATACACGTACCCTGCTGAAATCGCGTGTGGAACTTCCCACGCACCCCTGTAATACACGACCCAGCTGAAATCACGTGTAGAACTTCCCCGCACCCCAGAAATACACGTACCCTGCTGAAATCGTGTGTGGAACTTCCCGCGCACCCCTGTAATACATGTACCTTGCTGTAATTGCGTGTAGAACTTCCCCGCACCCGAGAAATACACGTACCCTGCTGAAATCGCATGTGGAACTTCCAGCGCACCCCAGTAATACACGTTCCCCGCTCGGCGTTTGCTGTTTGCCAGCCCTGTATACTGGTCCAGGGTTAGCGCAGCCCTTTGCACTGAATTGGGAATTTTGATGGCTTTTCCTTGCGCAAGGGTGTTCTTGGGGGCGTAACTGGCGCTGCTGCAGGGTCGCTGCGCCACTCAGCGCCACGGTTGGTTTTATAAGCTAAAATCCAAGAATACGCTGTGCGCGGATATCGATTTTAGCACACGCGGCTGGCGCAGACATTCGCACGCGCACACTGTGCGCCAGCCGCGTGCGCCACTTTTGTGCGAAATTCTATGAATTACCCTGTAAATAGCGCACACTATCATCATGGAGGTACAATAAGTGAATCTAGTCTCTGCCCAAGGGGAAACCAAACCTAGAGCTAATTCTTGATTTTTCTGAGATTTTGTATGGCAAGTACACTATCCTCAGATGGCATGGACTACAACTTCTGACATCCCCTGCGGTTGTGGCAGGATCACAGGACTAACTTCCTTAAGTTTGACATCGTTCTTCATGATCTCAAGCTTCTGAGTGTGGCTGGGGTTTTTTAAATAAAAAAGGGAGGCTTGAAAGGGCATCTCCTTGTTCCCAGACTAATTGAGTCATATATTACCCTTGTAGGTGAAATTGTGACAAAAAAACTATATAGTGGAAATACTGGAAATGTTCAGTGTGAGAATATGATATTAAGATGACTATACAGAAGTGAAATATCTCCAAGAGGTGGTTGGAACATGGAATGGTATTGATCAATCCCCTGAAACAAATGACTTTTTGAAGATGTTCCCTCTGAAAATTAGTGAGTTAAAACTCTAAATTGAAGAAATTCAAGAGTTATGGGTAATTAATACACTAGGCATGAAAGGCTCTGGTCAGAGGTTCCTGGTGGCCGCACTGGATACAGGAGCCTCTGACCAGAGGCCATCAGGCCCCCTTTGGCTCAATCAGTGGAATACCCATGCATCGAGTAGATGAGGCTCCTCCCCAGAACCCAACCAAGGATTATCCTGTTCCTAGTATCCCAACTCGCCTTGAAAATGACCCCTGAGGGTCAAAACACATGTCAGCTCCACAAATAAAATACACTTGTTACACTCAACTCGAAACTCTGTTGTGTTGCCTACTCCTTAAAAGATACAACATATCACTATCCAGGTTTATTTTTGAATGTACAGGTGACATAAAAAACATAGACAAGCAGGATTGCTTTCATGTGCCCATACAGCTACATATGTCCAGTTACTGCCAACATATGACATTTGTAGCCTTAGATGCCATGTATAGTTCAATGCCAAATGCAGCCCCACATACCAACGTTGTGCCAGAATATACCAACTGTAACCCCCATATGCCGATACTGCCCCCCTTTGCCTATTATATCCTCTTATGGTTGGCATAATTAAAATAGGTTGCAGCCTGACATGTCAAGGTATTGCCATATGGTAAGTGCCATCTAAATCATGCAGCTAGGGTCATTGTATGCCTTTTATAGCTATGCATGACAGGTATTTATTTATTCATTTGTGTGCAGGGAGGAACAATGCTCTTTTGATCACAAAAGTATGTGCAATAGATACAAAATCAGATTTGACAGCAAGTGTCCTAAAGTGGAGTGAATTTGAGTGGCCTTCTTACCAGGTTGTGGAGAGGAGTAAATGGAACACTCACCGGGGACAATACAAGGGTGGACATTGTGATGAATCTGAGGATGTCGTCCATTCTCCCTGGGGGGGGTGGTCTTTCCCATGGGGCCAGGGTGGTGCGTCCACAGTACAATAACCCCCCTGAGGGTGGTGCACCGAGGGAGGATCACATGGGAGTCGAAGCCACTTATGGGATTGGTACAGCCCTGCCCAGAGAACTCAGTATCCCCGCCAATCACCTGACCCTAGACCCCATTTCTACAACCCTAAGAACAACCCCTTCCCTAATAAGCTCATGAGTTGTTATCATCTTACCCTTCCTCTAGAAAGTACTAGGATGAGGAAGAATGGTAGTTACCTAAGAGAAAATCCTTTTCCCAGTACTGTGACAAAGAAGATTCGCAGTGACTCACAAGGGAGTCAAAAGATCAGCACTGTGATGAGGGAGAAGTGCAGAGGCATGGCAATTAACAAAAGGAACCTGGTTGAGCAGTCCAGTGTTTCCTCAAATCCTATTGGCCATAGTCAGTATAAAAGAGAAGAAAGAATCAGGAAGTGCAAGATGAGCCTTCTTTGGGTAAACCATGTGGAAGGAGTGAAGTCAGTCCAGAGAAGCCAGAAAAGGGACGACCGGGACGCTAACCCAGACACAGTGGAATCCTGGCATATCCATGGAGGAGAGACTGGCCCAGCAGAAGGAGAGACAGCCACCCAGCTGAGCAGGAAGGCTGGGGCTCACTGTATGTTGGACTGGCCCAACAGAGGAAGAGATCGCCATCCAGCTGGGACTGAGACCAGAGAGAACGGTCCTCTGAGAAAACAAATACCTGAATGCTACCTGAGCCTCGAGATGGGACACAACTGCCTTGGAACCACCGGTACCTACGAGGAAGTCTCATACTGGTACCTGGGTCGCCCAGGAGGTGCTAGAGGTCCAGGGAAGCAGCTGGGTGAAAACAGAGGCTAGAGGAAGAGGGTCTGGGACCCTGAAGCAAATGAGAAACCAAGAATAGGAGGGTCTGGGACCCTACACTTTGAAAGTCGGTGGGAGACCAATAAGAGAAAGTTGTATACTTAGCACGAGAGTGAACCAGACAGAGAGAACGCAAAGGTGCAATTCTGGGACCTGCACCCAAAAGTCTGGGACCCTGAAGCAAATGAAACAGAATTTTAAACTTGGCAGGAGAGTGAACCAAGTGGATACAACACAACATAACGAGTCTGGGACTCACACTCATATGAGAAACCAAAGTTCAAAGCGAAGAGGGTCGGGGACCCTGTGAGGAGAAGAGACACTGCTTGCAAATACATTGGCTTGGCAGGAGAGTGCTCAAAACCACTTTGCAAGTCTGGGAACCACACCCACATGAGAGGTTGAGAATAAAGAGCGTCAAGAGCCCTAAGACTGGTTAAAGGAATCATACGCTTGCTAGCAGGGCGTGCCAAACTGGTAGGATACAAGAACTGACTGAGAAGAAGTTTAAGGGAAAGGAGCACAACTCTGGCATGGGAAACCTGCATTTATAAACATTGTTTATTTTGTTACCTTTTATTACTAGATAGACCGGGAACTTTTCTTTTTGCAAAACACAAGGAACACTTTCTGCTTGAAGAAGAGACCATACTTGCACAGTTGTCTTAGATCATTAGTGCTAGGGAAAGAAGTAAGGTGTGAGACACGGCAGTGACAGACTTTTCTTTTTCAGACAGTTCCATTAGTTTCCTTTGAGGTAGGGAAACCCCTCTTAGCTTTAGGGATAGAGGGGCATTTTCCAACCTTTTCTTATATAATAAATGTTTATACCCAGAAATATGCCACCATTGTGTCTGAGCCTTACTTCTGCACTCTTACAACATACATAGATTAAGGACAACCAACATGTTTAAGTGCAGGTAGGTGATATGGCTAGCTTTGTTAGGGATGTAACCATGATGGATGAAATGCTCGAGTGGAGGAAGAGAAAGTGAGAGACAGAGAGACAGGTTAGAGGAGAGGGATAATCTTAGCTAGAAGGCAGTGGAGAAGCAGGGCAACTATAGCCATGATATGTAAGATACAACCTAGCATATGAAAAGCATCCTATCATGTGCCAGGGGCAGCTTACATTTCCCCAGAAATGCTCTTGAATGCCAGTTAAGGCTTCATATTCAAGGACTAGCCATCACATCTAACATGCAGGCTCACATGTACAGCTGCTGATACTGAATGCCAAGGGGCACCTCAAGTAATTCATGCAACACTTGCCTGCCGAACTGCACAGTCACTGTACATATGGAAAGGCTTGACATTTGCTACCCAAACCCATGCCTGCTCACATTCCTGCACTTACCTGGAAGGAAGCTTTGTGGCTGTGGATCAGGCCGCCAGCTGAAAGAATCATGCTGTGCTTTACTCGCACTTCTGCTCGTTCTTCATGTTTTTTACTTTTACCAGGCATATTAAGATGCATTGAGGGTAGAGATGAAGAGTTCCCACCCCTTGGGCCTCATTACGACCCTGGCGGATGGACCATGGTGCTAATAGCACCATGGTCCATGCCGGTAACTTTCCGACTCCGCCATGGCGGAATGGGGAATTACCACCCCATTCCGAGGTTGGCGGAGTGGTAATTCCCCCTTCCGCCATGGCCCTTCCCCATTCCCATTTTTGCCCCATAGGGCATAATGGGAATGGGGAAGGCGCTAAGTACGGTGCCGCAAATTGCGGCACTGTACTTAGCACCAAGGTCCCTTTGCGGCATGGTTTTTAACGCCTGCAGGCGTTAAAATCACCATCCCGCAAAGGGACCTTGTAATCAGGCGTTAAGGGTCGGCGCCGTTTACGGCGCCGTAAAACCCTTAACGCCTGACTAGTAATGAGGCCCCTTGTCTGTCTTGTCCCCAAGCTCCTTATCAGCCTTTAGTAGCTGTTGAGATGCTAGGAAAGAGATCAGGGTTGGGAACTACTGAAAATAACCAAGGCTATCAATAGAGCCCTCTTTATTTTTGGTTTAGCACTGTCCCTGTGATCCCTGCATCAGGAGCCGCAAGGGCACTGCCAGGGGTACCAAGGGACTAAGGAGACCTCAAATGATGTCCCTAACAGAAGTGCATTCAAGTGGGTGGAGGGGGGAAAGTGGGGAGAAGGCGCAGAAAGTGGAATAGGCACAGGGATATTTGTAGAGGTTAAGGAGATAAAGAAACAGAGTATAAAAGAGAGAGCAAAGGGAGATGCAGTGTAATTGGCAAAGAGATGGCAGTGTAGTCTACACAAACAGATGTGCTTGCCTAGGGATGTGGTGCTGAGTGTAAAGAGGAGTGGGCCTAGGACAGATCCTTGGGGGACACCCATGGGGAGGGATGCGAGGAAGGAGGTGTTAGAGTTCCATGAGATGGCAAAAGAATGAGTGATAAGAGGCGTCTCAGCTGAGTGTGATGTCCTTTAATCAGAGGGAAGAGAGGGTTTGGACGAGGTTGGAATGATCCATAGTGTCAAAGGCTGTGGGGAGGTGTAAGAAAGGCATGAGGCCTCATTACGAGTCCGGCAGTAACCCTATTGCGGCTGGACTCGTAAACTTTTTACCAGCACCTGAATTTCCGGTGCCACTTGGAGATTCCAAGTCTGGCGGCCCGGGAAGTCAGGTGCTGGTACAATGTAAGTCACCATTCCCATAGAGTCGCATAGGAATCTTTGGGAGTGGAGACACAGAAGCACCAGCAACGTTGCTAATGGTGCTGGTGCTTCCGTGACGGGTCTGCCTACCGTGACTGCTTCGCCTGGGAGGGTCACACCTGTCAGACACAGCAGCCAAGACAGGCAGACTGGGAGTTTGCCAATCCGGAAACAAGGGTGCCAGTGAGCTTACCAGCATCCTTGTTTCCGGACCGGCAAACTTATAATGAGGCCCATGGTTTCAAAGTAAGACGGTTTGTGAAGGGTTTTGACCCATGCTGAATCAATAGACTGGGTAGATGTGGGGATGAGCTGTCGCCGCCCATCATTCCATCCCAGAGTCCAGGAGAACCGCGCAGTGCTGAATCAATAGACTGGGTAGATGTGGGGATGAGCTGCCTCCGCCCATCATTCCATCCCAGAGTCCAGGAGAACCGCGCAGTTGTGCGCATACCAAAAGCGCCAGGGGTGAATGGTGGCGCCAAAGGAAAAATAGCAGCACCTGTCAGAGCAAAAGCACTTTTAAGTCACCTCTGTTTCTTGGAGGGCAAGCTCCAAATGTAAAGTTCAAACATTGCAAGATAGCTAATACCGGAGACCTTTGTTCAAAAATCCGTTTTACTAAGGTCAAATATAGCTAAAATTATGGGCACAAAATTATTCTACTGCAGAACCACACCAGTGCCATGTTCTGAACCTGGATAGTACTTTCAAGTAAAATCCCCTGTTTGAAATACATTAATTCAAGACAAATCCCAAAAATGGGTGCAGTACCGACAAATTCCACAAGCCGGCGCTAGCGGTCTAAACTATGACAGTAGAACTGTATCTTGAGCTGACTGGACTTCAAAGCCTGTTGGTTAATTAAAAAATCTTAGCCACCTGCTGTTCCCAGGAGGCAGGCTGATTTCATTAACAGCTTCAAGAGGCTGGGAAACCTCTTACCTCAGAGATTCACACCAGGGGGCAGGATATCACATGACCCTGTTGATTGATTGAGGAGAGACTTCCAGGCAGCCTGCTGGAGCCCACACAAAAGACTCTTTCCCTTGAATGGGGTATGTTAATTTTGAGTATTGACTGTCAACAAGATCTGCCTATGAGTAGAGACATGTGTTCTCTGGCCCACCCAAGCTTCTGGGGGCGGACCCAAACACTTTGGGGAGTTGAATTGAAGGCAAATATATGTTTCATAAAAAGACTGATAACTCTTTGTAACCAGATGACAGAAATGTGCAATTTTGAGACCCTTAATCTAAGAAATGTACCTTCAATTTAAGACTAGATTCAACTTTGTACCATGTTCTGGGGCAAAACCCCACTATTTATCAATATTCCAGACACTGTTTTTAAGCTAGAGACATGGAAAGTTACTGGGATATATGTGGAAGGGGGGTGTACCTTTGTATAATTTTTGATGAAAAACCAATGTTGCAAAACCCACTAAAATCGAAAATAAGTTGCCATTTTTGAATGCAAGCTCCTAGAAACGCCAGAGTCGGAACAGAGACTACCTGAAGCAATGTGTAATATGTACATGTAATGTCAACCACTTGTGTACCTGGGAAATATGTATTTGGATCAGAAATAGATTTGTGTGCACATTGACCAGGGGAGTGTCATTTCTGTAGGTCATAAAAATGACATCACTCTGACACACTATCCCTTCCCAAATAAGGGACCAAATAATCTATTGAGCTATCAAATCAAGAGAGCGGCAGGCTTAGTGAAGCTAGCCTCTCCACCCACTTTCTAAACACATAAAAGCAGACTGTGCAGGACAGATAGGGATTCAATTCCATTTTCTGCGGGACGCTCTGCCGGGAGACTCCAGACTTCACATCCATCAATCTCCAGAGACCAGAACTTTATTTCAGAACCTAAAGCAAGGGCCTAAACCCACAAACTGAGAACTCTTCTCAGCAGGCCTCAGCATCCTCAAAATCTTTTGCAACTGAACTCTTCAAATAGCCGGGCTGAGCTGTTTGATTCTGGCCTAGAACCCTGTGACAGAAACATCCAGAACCAGGAGCCGTGCTGGGTCCAGAGAAGGCAGACCCAATCCAGAGAACCGGCCTAGCAGACCCAGGACAGCAGAGCAGAGCTGACCCAGACGCTGTGAGCAGAACCGCCCGAAGTCCAGTCCAGTTGACCCGATCCGTGACGAGGCCCAGTCCTTCTAAAAATATAGTGTGGGTACTGCAGAACTGTGCGAAACCCAATCCCTTAATTAAAATAATCTAATGCAAACTATTTTAACCCAAGTAGAACTGCCTCCTAGTAATCCTGTCATCTGTCATTCTAAAGCTGCAAGCTGTCATCTGTCATTCTAAAGCTGCAAACTGTCACCTGTCATTTTGAGTTTTACTTTAAATCCGAAAAACTACCTTTACTAAATCGTCCGTATCTCTGGAACCGTTTGTCCTAGGAACGTGGTTTAACTTTCATTTAAAAGCTAAGATTCTAGGCCTTCCAACAAACCTGAAACTTATACTTTAGCTGTAATCATGATTCATGCACTCGCGAATTTTACCGTGATTTGCGATTTGGCCTGATTTCTTCTCCAGTAAAAAAGTCAGCAGCTCCTTGCTTTCCTTTGCTAAAATTCATTTAACCAGCTAGTTACTCATAGAGCATTGCTAAAGTGAGCCTGAACTAATATAAAGTAGCCATCACCTACCCTGAACCTCTAGAGGGAATTAAAAGCAATTTTAACACCTTTTCACTTCCTTGCAAACCACATTAAAGTAATTTGCCTGTGTTTCAAACTTCTACCTGTTTTCCTCTAAGCTTGCTGGGGGGGAACTGAATTTCGTATTGTATTTGATTGCATTCCTGAGAACTGTGTGCTCCTCCTTCCATTTCTTACATTGCATGGGGGGGGGGTGAATTGCCAGAGAAAAAGTGATTATATTATCTTTTGCTAAAATCATATCAAGTTATTTCTGTACTGCATTTCATTCCCCATTGCTTTTCCCTTGAAACCATAAAAGTATTTTCGCTGCCTTATCCATCCTATACCAACTCCTCATTGATTGTAAAGAGGTGCGCTAGTGTCAGATTATCCATTGTTGATCAACATTATATTCATAAGTGTAATATCAATTATTAATTTATTATAAAAGTGTGATATATATATATATTGTTTAATTTTTCAAATAAACCTTTTAAATTTGCAAAACAAATCTACTTCTTGGCTCAGTGGGGTCAGGGGGATTCTAAGAGAGGGGTGTTATACAAGGGTTCATCATCCAGATTATAACTTGCCATAAAAATATATAAATAAGGGCTTCCCTTGGGCATCCCAGACAAGGCACTGACTTAATGGGATTGCTTGATTGGAGTCACTTACAGAGTGGGGGCTCATAGCCGGGATCTTCTGGGTTAGATTTAGCACTTGTGCAGCTTAATACAGTGTGCTAACTAACGGGATACATACATCCGGTCGGATCACCACGCTGTGGTACGCTGTAAAGCACTCCTCAAAGGAACGCTCTAAGGAGAAGGTCTGTTTTGCAAAATAAAATACAAACTTCTGTAAGTCAGGAAGGAACTCAAATTCCAGAATGACGACACTGGTAGACATCAACATAGCCAGAGAGCCCTTCTTACATAAGCTATTTGTGAGAGGTGAGTGGACTCATCAGGACCAAACGGTCTGGTTGCAGGCAATTGCTCAACAGGTCACTGAAACAGGGTCAGATATATGGAGAGATCAGGGTCTCCTACATGTGGCCCTGAGTGAACTATATATGGCCCCTAAAGCCAAAGATGAACATAATAAGATTGCCAGGATAGCGGCATATTTGTATCTATATATGGGGGTCATGCAGGACAAATGTGCTGAAGGCCAAGATCTGGCAAATAGGCAACAGATGGCGTTAGAGAAGGCCCAATCTGATCTGGACTCTTCTGAGCAGAGGCTGCTCAGGAGCCAGGAGGCAGAAAAGGACAGCAGACAGTACATCACTAAAATAAAGGAGGATATGGATGTGCTGCAACAGGAAAAGGCTGACCAGGATACCAGATTTCTGGCCTTGCAAAAGGAGTACCAAGAAGGTTTGGACTCCCTACTGCAGAGCCAGAAAAAGCTGGAGCAACAGTTAGACTTCAATAGGGCATGTGCTGAGCAGGTAGTCACCCTGCAAATCCACCTAGATAGGGAGAAGGCAGAGAGCAATAAACTGATTTTGAAAGACCTGGATACCCAGGCAGAGTTTGACCAGGAGCGCCAGAAAGCTGGTGCCTTCCAAAGGCAAAGGGACCACCTGGCGGCACAGATGCAAGCTCTTAGTCAGGAAAGGGATACCTTAGGCCAGGAAGTCTGCCACTTAAAAAGGAAAATGGAAGAAAATCACCTGGCCCTCCAGGGACTGGGTGACCCCCAAAAAGAACACCAGAACTTGTTAGAGCACACCAGGAGGGTGGAGGATGCTCTGGCAAGAAAGGAGCAGGCCAATAGGGACACAGCTCAGGAGGTAACCCTCCTGCAGCAAAGACTGGCCCAGTACTCCAGGACCAATCAGGAGGCACAGAGAGAGAATGAGGCTCTCTGCCAGCACAATGATAGGCTCCAGCAACAGGTAGCGATGAAGGAGAGACTGATAGAGTATAGTAAGTCCTTAACTGAGGAACTGAAGGCGCAGGCTCTTGCATTGCAACAGGGAGCAGGGGCTGACAGAGATGAAGTTCGCTGGCAAAGGGAAACGCCTGAGCATAACCTCAGGAACCCCAGTACTGGAGGCCGTCATCTCTCTCAGTCCCTGGACTCTGCCACCCCTATGTCCCCTGGCACACATGAGCACAGGGCCACAGGGATGGCAGATTACTATCCAGCCAAGAGTATGGGGCTCATAGGCTAGTACCACCCAGGAATGGAGGGGCGGGCATCCGGGTATGGGCACCCAAGCACAGTGCAAATTAGTGGGGAACCCCAGGAGAGTAGGCCCATTAAGGGCATCCTGAAAACCTCGCCCCAGTTAGGTCCGTGGGGGGGGTACCCATCAAATCCTGGCAGCAAGGAGGGATCTGAAGACTCCTCTGAGCGTTACAGGACACAGAAGACCAGGTCCCCATTCCCAGGCTCGCAGAATCCGGGAAAACCTGGAAGATCAGACGGGCACCTCTGGGAGCAGTGCTTCGGAGTCAGAGGATGAATGGACCAGGGTGACCCGAACCAAAAAGGCCAATAAGGCAAAAAGGGCCTTGCTTAAGGACCGATTGAAACAAATAAAGGTAATAAGGAGTGTCATCACGCCTTATCATAAGAACGCCAAGTATTCTGTTTGGGAACACTTAGAGCTCTATGAGCAAATGATGGAGACTTTCCATTTGAAGGACAGCAGTAGCTGCATCCAGTACGTCAAATGGACCTTCTCACCAGAATACTCCAGTTTCTTTGCAGGGCTGGAGGATCAAAACCATTCAAGGTGGTCCACATACAGGGCGGCCATCTTGAAACATTTTTCTGTGCACAGAAATCCTCAAGAGGCTCGCAAGGCAGCCTACAATTTGCAATGTGGGGAGGATCAGGCCCCACAAGAGTTTGTGCAAGAATTAAAGCGTGCTTTTGCGCAGACCACCAGAAGGGTGCGCACGGATAGCAGAGAATTTATCAATACGTTTTTCCATGCCTTACCCAAATACATAATGACCCAGCTTGTGAGAGATTTTCATCAGAAAAGATCTTTAGACTGGGTCATTGAACAGGCTACCCGGATCTATGAGGTGCAGAAGCCCATCGAAAATAAAAATAATGCGCAGAAAAACCCCAAAACCAACAGCACCCCTGCTGCTGCCAAGGTGGCAGAGGTAAAGGTCATCCCCGTTTTGGATTTGGAGATGGGGGGGGCTTAAAACCTACCTGCACCTAATAATGCTAAGCCCAGAAGGCCCTCGGGCCAGTCACAGACAGGGAGCCAAGGAGGTAGTCCCACAAATGGGGTTACTCACTCCCCTGATTATGTCAGTCCCCGCAACAAGGGAAACCGACCCATCCTGGGTTATGTGTGGACTCCTCCAGCCCAAGGGGGGGATCCAGCCAAGCACCTAACCCAGGGAACTTCCCTCCCACTTCCAACAGGAGGGCAGAAATGCTCCAAATCCTGGGCAGAACTTTTTCCCCAGGTATCCACCCAATTTCCAGCCCCAAAATCATCCATCCTTCTTTCCCCACTTCCCTGAGCCCAGACAACCTAATCCGGGAGAGGGGAGGCCAAGGGTGGAGGGGTACCCAAATCTTCCCAATCTGGGGTATTACCAGAGAAGGGATAGCTACACTTCCCAGGATCAGCCCAGGGGAGAAAATAGAGCCCCGTATCAGCCTGAGCGGGTTTCACAACTTGAGCGGCAGGTCCAAAATATGGCACAGGATCTGGGTCACATACTGAGGGCTCAACAGAACCCTCAGATGAGCATGCCACCGCAGAATGCCCCAAACTCTGGGCCTGGTGCTCCAGAACAATGAAGGGGGCCGCACCCCGATAACCCACCGGTTCCCAGGGAGGAGGCACAAGGGGAAGGGGGGGTGTAAAGCCTTGGAGGAAGCTTCCTTCCCAACTTGTAAACAGCCCTGGAAAACCAGGAACCGGAAACAAAATCTCCTACCCCTGAAAGTCTGCCACCCAAGGAGCAGAGAGGAGGTAGGAGAAACAAAGGACCCAAACAGACCCACTTTTTGGAGGAGGTACAGGTCTCCCAATTTGAGGGAGAGGGATCTTCAGAGGATTCTGGAAAAAGGATATTCTCCTTGAGAGTTGGGGAAACTCCTCCCAAGGAAAAATGGGTCCCAAGAGATTCCAATCCAGACTGGGTAGATGTGGGGATTGAGCTGTCGCTGCCCATCATCCTATCCCAGAACCAACAAAACCAAAAACCCCTGGTTCAAACCCATCCTGGTGACTGCCTGCAAAAAGGCAGGGGCGGCCCAGAACCGGAACCGGGGGAACCTAAAACTGAATCAACAGACTGGGGAGATGTGGAGACTGAGCTACCGCCGGCCATCATCTCATCCCAGAACCGACAATACCAAAATCCCATGGGTCAAACCCATCCTGATGACTGCCTCCAAAAAGGGGGGGCGGCCCCGAACCCGAAACTATTTCCAGTTGCCAACTTTTTCTTTCAGAATCCCCAGGCTCTCCACAGAATTCTGCCCAAATCTCTTCGCTAGCAATGTCCAAAACCAGAAAGTTAGCCCACCAGTTGTCCAAAAATGTGCATTTTCTGTGCCCCCTTGAGGATTAGGAGGGAAGATATTATGCCCCGGTACAAGTACAGGGGCAGGGTACAATTTCGGCACTGGTGGACACTGGATCCCAAGCTACCCTTCTGTCCAAAAGGGCCTTTGATGAACTAAATGCCGGAAGGGGGAGAATTACCGTATTCCTCTCACCTCTCTTCCTGGACAACTGCAGAACTTTGACGGGAAGGAAATTCCTGTCGAGGGGACTGGAGATTTGGACATCAAAATTGGGCGACACAAGGTGAAACACCCGGTCATAGTAGTGACTCCAGAGGGCACCCCTTGTTTACTAGGGAACGACTTCCTGAGAAGGTTGTCACCCCTAATAGATTGTGTAAACAAGGTCCTCTGGACCCAGACTAGCCCACCAATAAAATTAAAACTGAGTGTCAACCATGTTAGTTTAAATGGCACCTGCCACATGGTTGAACAACAATCTGACCAAGTAGAATTTCACTTCCAGAACAACCAAATTCCAGACGTGACAGTAATAGTAGTAGGACAACAGACTGGTGATGGGGGGTCCTCTCTATTTCTGAAAATCAACCTTCCTTCCAGTTTAAGGTGGTATTCCACACTGGAAGGAAACACTCTGAAATTCTTTACCAATCCACAATCAGACACTCCCACTCCTATAGTCCAGAAAGATGTGAAATCAGCTCAGAGCCTGGCTGATATTCAGCAAATTGGAGAGCAGTTGTTCATCCCTGTTCAGTTAAATGGTGGGAAGGACTCTGTTCTCGCTCGAGTGTGTGTGAACAACGGTAAGCGCTTCATCAGCAAAGCCATGTTCCGCCAACTCCCAAAAGATCCAGCCATTCCCACATTCAAACTGATAGATAAATGGGAAATGGACCTGGAAGCACCTAATTCCAAACATCTCCTGCCAAGCAGGTGTATGCTCAAAATCTCCATTGGCAACAAGAGCATAGTCCATAATTGTTGGGTCGTGCGAGATGTCACTGCCGCCTTTTACTTAGGCAGTGACATTCTCAATCGCTTTGCCATTAGTTTGGACCTAATAAACTTCAAAGCTTGGTCCTGATTAGCGGATAATCCCATGTGCTTTGATGATCCAGAAAAAGCATTTAGGTCAGCTCAATTGCTACCTTATGCAGTTGAAATTCAGCTTAAAGAGGAAGTCACCATCCCGGAAAGGACCCGACAATTCTCCCTAGAAGTGAAAGTTAAAAGAGGACAAAAATTGAAAAACCCAGATGCTTACATACATCTAAATGCTTCTCTCCAACAGCAGGGGTTCGGGGTAAACCCAACTCCATTAGTCAACATAGAACATAAGACCATTCCAATAGAGGTGGATAACAGCGACTTAAAGAGTATTACTCTAGCCGCAGGCACCATTATTGGAATGGCGGTTGATGACCGACATTTCTCCATTGATTTAGGAAATGAACTGTTAGGACCGATGGCCAAGGACTGTTTTGACAGTGACAGTGCGGACAATACAACACCAGACAGGATTTTCACCCGGCATGGGGGGAACTTCCTGGTGTACACTTCTTTCCCTTATGGTAAGGAAGATGTGACTTGTGACTTCAGAGGGGATGAGGTGATTTTCCAGGTCCATGAGGGCTGCCTTTCCCACCTGAAGCCTGCTGTCCAAATTAGCACTCTGACCAGGGACTTCTCCACCCAGCTGGAGGAGGCCGCTGAGATAGCAAAACCAGAAGTCTTTCCAGGCTTCAGGCAGACGGTGGAAGAAAGAGTCAACCTAGCTGATGCCTGTGTGACTCTGCAACAGAAGCAAAAGTTGAAACAAGTTTTCTTGGATTTCCAAGATCTCTTTGCGGTAGACTCATATGACTGTGGTCGCACCGACATCCACACAACAACAATTCCCACTGACCCTGGCATGACTCCAGTGTTTGTGAAGCAATATTGCTTGCCTCTCGCATCCATGGAGTCCCTTACTGAAATAATTAAGAACCTGGAGTCCCGGGGAATAATCCGTCCAGTCCACAGCACCTTCAATAATCCAGTGCTGGGAATATTGAAGCCAAACGGCCAGTGGAGACTCTGCGCCGACCTTAGGGAGCTCAACAAACGGGTCCATACTTCCCGATGGCCTCTGCCCTACATTGACCAAGGGCTGGCCCAGATCCAGGGGTCACAGGTATTCACAGCAATAGACCTGACCAATGGATACTGGACCGTGCCTGTCAGTAGGGAGGACCAATACAAACTGGCTTTTACCTTTGGGGGCCAGCAGTACACATGGACCCGGATTCCCTTCGGATACCTCAACTCCGGCAATTAATTCAACATTTTCCTACATAAGGCCATGCCCGACCTTGGTGCGAGGGGTAACCTGGCTTATGTAGATGATGTCCTCATCAAAGGTTCATCTGTGGAAGAACACATAGCGGAGATCCTTTATGTTCTGACACAGTTGAGGGCCCCCAGAGCAAAACTTTCCTTTCAGAAAGCACAGTGGTGTAGAACCCGTGTTAATTTCTTGGAGCATGAGATTACTCCTCAGGGTCTCTGTCCCCAGGAAAAGAAAGTGGAAGCACTTCAGAAACTGAAGGATCCCACAACTCTGCGGGAACTAAGGAGCTTCCTTGGACTGACTAATTACAGCAGAAAGTTCATTGAGGGCTACGCAGAGATCACTAGACCCCTGATTCATCTCTTGAAGGGGGAGGGTCAAGTGGGAATGGGGTCCAGAACAATCCGAGGCAGTAAGACAACTCAAAAGAAGCCTCTCACAAGCGCCTTGCCTAGCTTACCATGTCAGAAACAAGGAGTTCTTCCTGGAGACAGGGTTCTCTAATACGTGCTTGACGGCAGTATTATACCAAAAGCATGATAAGGTCAATAAAGTAATCTCCTATGCGAGCAAAACATTATCCTTTGTGGAGGAAAAATTCAACGATTGTGAGAAGGCACTCCTGGCAACGGTGTGGGCATTGAAGAATTACCGCCCGTTTATCCAGGGGGAACACATCATAGTGGAGACTCCACACCAGCCTCTGCAATATCTCCAAAGTGCCAGAATCCGGGCCGGAAATGTGAGTAATTCCCGAATTACTTCCTGGATTCTGTCAATGCAAGGCTTTCCTGTTGAGGTCAGATATGGCCAAAACAAGAAGAGTCCCCTCGCGCAAGGTCTGGCTGACTTGCATGATTGTGCCAGAGAAAATTGTCTTGAGGACGAAAGTCTAAAAATCAAGGACAACATGGAGGCATACCTTAATTCCCCCCACCAAGTCTTTGAAGAGGACAAGTGTGAGGGAATGCCCACTGTCTATGTGGATGGATGCTCTTACCATGTTGACAGCAACGGGGAAAAAGAACTGGTGGCCGGCGTAGGGAATGCATGGGTGAAGGAGTTTCCAGAACCCTCCGCTGGGTACAAAATTGGTCCCCGAAGTAGTCAGGTGGCAGAGTTGATGGCTGTGCATCAAGCCATCGTCATTGCCGTCCAACATCAACTCCACGAACTGGTCATAATCACAGATTCAGATTATGTACGGAACGGGTTCGTGGAGCACCTGGTTAATTGGAAAACCAGAGGCATGCTATGTGCTAATAACAAACCCTTGAAACATGGGAAGTTAATCCAAAACATTGATGATCTGGTCACATCAAATGGGATGACCATCTACTGGAAAAAGATCAAGGGTCATTCCAAAGTAGAGGGACCAGACAAAACTGGAAATGACTTAGCTGATCAGCTGGCCAAAACCGGGGCCATCCAAGGGGATCTAATAGAAATTGAGTCCCTGTTGGGGGAAATCCAGGTCACTGCTATCACTTGGTCCCAGACAAATGCTCACAATGATCTTTCAATTGCACAATGGAGTAAGGAGACCCCTGATGCTGATTTAATTACAGCTCAGAAGGGGGATCCAATAATTGGTAAGTTTTACCAACACATTGAGGACCCTGAGAACTTTCCCCTGACGGATACCGATTACATTGGGAAGGAAGACCTTAGAGTGTTGATGAAATGTCCACAGATGTTCCGAATCTAAGACGGTTTGTTGGTAAGGAAATCCCGAGCAGGCCATGATCAGTGGGTGGTCCCTACCTCATTCCGAAGCTTGATGTTAAGTCACGCCCATGATGCGGCCACCGCCGGTCATAGGGGGTTTCACACAACACTGGAAATCTTAAGAGAGGTTGCATACTGGCCACACATGGGGCAGGACCTCGACCAATACTTGAAGGGGTGTCTTATGTGTGCACAATTTCAGCCATCATCCCTCACACACCGTGCGCCTCTCCAAAAGAGGGGGATGACACTGCCATGGTCAGATTTGCAAATCGACTTTGTAGGCTCCGTGATTCGCTCGTCTAGGGGAAATAAGTACATGTTGACCGTGACATGCTTATTTACTAAATGGGTGGAATGTCTCCCAGCCCCAAACTGCAAGGCAGAAACTGCAGCTGCCCTGATGATAAACCACATCTTCTCTCGGTTTGGTCTACCTCAAAGGATTGAGTCAGACAGAGGTAGCCATTTCACCAGCGAAGTAATGAGAAAGATGTGGGAGATACTGGGGGTTAAAAGGAAGCTACATATTGCTTACCGGCCAGCTTCTTCTGGAGCAGTAGAGAGATACAACCGAACCATTGTGAGCATATTAAAAAAGTTTGTGGCAGATTCTGGGCCAAGTTGGGATATCCGACTACCTCTGGTCCTAAAGGCCATCAGATCTACCCCGTCATCTGCAACTAAAATGTCACCATTTAAGTTGATGACTGGACGCAAGATGGTGCTTCCTCAGCATTTGCTCTACAGGACCCAAGAGCAGACACTGATCAATGCCTCCACAACTCATGAGTATGTGGAGAATTTAAGGAAACACCTCCAACATGCTTTTGCCTATACTCAGCGGAATCTAGAAAATCAGCTGAGAGCATGAAAACCCACTACGACCTGAAAACCACCAGGAAGTAATATGATGTGGGAGACCGATCTATCTATACAAGTTCCAAAGGAACCAGGCCAAACAGCGAAAATGTTTGCCTACATGGAAGGGATCGTTTGAAATTATAGACAAAATCTCCCCTGTGGCCTACAAGATCCGCATCCCCAAAGGCGGTTTGGCAGAAGGGGAAGACAAGTGGGTACATATAAATCAGCTAAAGTGTTGCCATCCCAGGCACACGCTGCAGCAACTGGAGGAGTCCTCTGCAATACCAGAGGGGACCGCTCTAGATTAATTCAGTTCCAACCCTAAAATATCCCACATATAGTCTCTAAAATATTATGACGCTTGTAAGCCACTGTCTCTGAATTATATCTTGTTTTTCAAAATCGGAATGCTATGTCTATTAAAGTATAAAATGTATATGTCGCACCACTATATCAATAGTGGGGGAGAAATGTCTATGAATAGGTATTGCCGCTTTCCTTTGTCGTCCTAGGAGAAAGAAAACCTGGAGACTGGCCAAGGAGGACGCCCAGGGACCGGGAGCAAAGATCAGAGGGGCCCGGGGTACCACCCAATATTCCCATCAGGACCGGCGAGGAGGAACGATCGATCCAACTGGGTGGAGGAAAAGATGCTGAACTGTGCCATCTACAGAATTGGAAGAAGATAATGTGGACATACCAGCGCAAGGGCTCAAAACCTCCTTTGCACCGGACTTCCCCTCGACTTGAGTCAAAGCGTAGTCGGGCGGGGGGGTTTGTGAAGGGTTTTGACCCATGCTGAATCAATAGACTGGATAGATGTGGGGATGAGCTGTCGCCGCCCATCATTCCATCCCAGAGTCCAGGAGAACCGCGCAGTGCTGAATCAATAGACTGGGTAGATGTGGGGATGAGCTGCCGCTGCCCATCATTCCATCCCAGAGTCCAGGAGAACCGCGCAGTTGTGCGCATACCAAAAGCGCCAGGGGTGAAAGGTGGTGCCAAAGGAAAAATAGCAGCACCTGTCAGAGCAAAAGCACTTTTAAATCACCTTTGTTTCTTTGAGGGCAAGCTCCAAATGTCAAGTTCAAACATTGCAAGATAGCTAATACCGGAGACCTTTGTTCAAAAATCCATTTTACTAAGGTCAAATATGGCTAAAATTATGGGCACAAAACTATTCTACTGCAGAACCACACCAGTGCCATGTTCTGAACCTGGATAGTACTTTCAAGTAAAATCCCCTGTTTGAAATACATTAATTCAAGACAAATCCCAAAAATGGGTGCAGTACCGACAAATTCCACAAGCCGGCGCTAGCGGTCTAAACTATGACAGTAGAACTGTATCTTGAGCTAACTGGACTTCAAAGCCTGTTGGTTAATTAAAAAATCTTAGCCACCTGCTGTTCCCAGGAGGCAGGCTGATTTCATAAACAGCTTCAAGACGCTAGGAAACCTCTCACATCAGAGATTCACACCAGGAGGCAGGATACCACATGACCCTGTTGATTGATTGATTGAGGAGAGACTTCCAGGCAGCCTGCTGGAGCCCACACAAAAGACTCTTTCCCTTGAATGGGGTATGTTAATTTTGAGTATTGACTGTCAACAAAGATCTGCCTGTGAGCAGAGACATACGTTCCCTGGCCCACCCAAGCTTCTGGTGGTGAACCCAAACACTTTGGGGAGTTGAATTGAAGGCAAATATATGTTTCATAAAAAGACTGATAACTCTTTGTAACCAGATGACAGAAATGTGCAATTTGGAGACCCTTAATCTAAGAAATGTACCTTCAATTTAAGACTAGATTCAACTTTGTACCATGTTCTGGGGCAAAACGCCGCTATTTATCAATATTCCAGACACTGGCCCTCATTACGACCCAGGCGGTAAGTTACCGCCTGGGTCGTACCCTTACGACCATGGTGTAAACTACGTTTACGGTAACACAACAAAAGCGGTTTTTTAGGAAGGTAGGTATTCGAAGTGCATCAAAAGATTGCAAAATAACTAAATCAATTAG